>NW_026441987.1:3000000-3377500 GCF_026898425.1 Galleria mellonella | reverse complement strand
TTAAACTTTTTAGAATCATTTTGAAGTCGCCACTCCATTTCGTTGGCGTAGTTTATGGTTGTTTTTTAACAGTACACACAATTGTTTAAATAATAAATTGTGTAATAGTGTTACACTAATATGTGGTCGTACGTACATCATCCTGAGTGGAGGCAGTGCGCATGGCGCGGAAGCGTGCGAGGATGCGGTGGTGCGGCGAGGTGGCGGCCAGCGACCGCGGGAACGAGTACTCGCCGCGCAGCGGAGTCGTGCCTGCAACCACACACACACACCACATACATACATACATATTTATTAATTCACCAATAAAGTCTGCTACAAAAGAAAGATTTAATGTATTGCATTTCATATATATATATATATGAAATGCAATACATTAAGTTATATATATATATATATATATATATATATATATATATATATATATATATATATAACCGTATCAAGAACCTCAATTTCAATTTAAAAAAAAAAAAAACATAAATCATGCAATATGTCAATCGTAAAATTAAAAAAAAAAACCTCTAACTTACCAGTGGGAGAATAAGGCTTGAACTCTTGCGAGAGGTATTTCTCCTCTAATTTATCATGCCTTTCGACCGCCTCCGTCAATTCAGACTCGAACTCTGTCATGGCCGTCTGCGCTTCCGTCACAAGTGACGACTGAGCATCCATGTTCTCTTTCGACAGTGTTATCAATTCACCAGTCGTGGTGGCGAGAGCTGATAGCTCTTGTGTTGTCGACGTGCTGTTAGCCTGTTTAGAATGGTGCAGTTTTAGATTATATTTGAAAAGCCAAAGTCCCTGGTATTGCAGGTATTCATAGGCTACTGTAACCACTTATCATCAGGCTGGCCGTATGCTTACCACTTCAGTGGTATAAAAAAAGCCATACGGAAATGGGCGCATAATGAACCAAAATCAAGTTATAGTATTTGTGAAACCGAACAATTTTATTTAAGAAAAAAAGAGTCGAAAATTTGTATCCAAATTTGAATGGCAAACAAGCTGATGGTTCACCAGAAGGAAAATGGTATCCGTCACAGGTGTGCTGCCGGCCTTTTAAAAAGGAGTATGGTTTTTTCTTCAAGGTTATAATATCGTATCGGATCAGAAATACTGCTGCTGGAAGATGATTCCAAAGGGTGGTTGTATGTGTAAGGAAATACCTTGAAAAACACACGGAGGACACCCACTCATCCAGATAGTTGGGACAGAACTGTAGCTATATATACACATATGTTCCCTTTTCTAAAAACTATGGTTTTATGCCTCCATACATTTTAATTTTGTTGCTTTATTAATTGTTAAGCTAAGCAAGCAGAGCTACTTAGCGTTAGAAACATGAATTTAAATAAATATATAAAAAATAAAACGAAAGAATACTTGACACCAGAGGGCGCCACCGTTATTATAAATAGTAGTTATAATGCCGATGTTTACCTCGACCTTGTCAATAACAGTGTGCAGCAGTAGTCCCGTGCTGTGCTGCACGCCGGCGAGCACTGAGCCGATGTCGTCCTCGAGTTGTCGCGAAGTCGCGCGCTCGGCCTCCATTGTGGTATTCGCCTCGCGCTGATACATTATTTTTATATTTACTTATATGGGCCGAATGGCAATAAATGCTAAATATTTATAACTGAGTGACCCACCAAGAACTATTTTGACGCCCCCTTACAGGGTTAATTTTTTCTTATTGGGATAAAAAGTATGTCATCTTTCAAACATTACACAAATGGACAGACTCTATAGACACTTTCCCTTTTCGGGTTCTCAAGGTTGACTGGAAGAGATCCCTTTAAGGGATAAGCACGCCTGTGTACATTTTTGTTACAACCTAATATCTATACTATAAATGAATTTACAAAAGCATATAAATAAATATATGG
This sequence comes from Galleria mellonella, assembly GCF_026898425.1. Lineage (NCBI taxonomy): Eukaryota > Metazoa > Arthropoda > Insecta > Lepidoptera > Pyralidae > Galleria > Galleria mellonella. The sequence continues at coordinate 3,375,611 of NW_026441987.1, read as the reverse complement.
ACGTCATGATTCATTTATTACCTTATATAATTAATGTGTACATAATTATAATATTAATATGTCATACATATAATAAAATATCTTTAAAAAACGTTCACGCTCACTTTTTTACTTTATCTGAGCAGTAAGTACTTTATATTATTCTCAATTTCGTGTATAATATAGAAAATTTTATATATATGTAAGTATATTTGTTATTTATACGTTTATATATGTAATTTTAGTATCTGTGTATATCAATAATTACTAGTACCACATTCGAGTATTCTGACACTTCCCTATAGTTGACTGGGAGAGAATGCTTTTAACATTACCACCATGTACACATATATGTACTAATGAATAAATAAATAAAATGTCAGAGGTAAGCAAATGTACAGAGGCCAGCCTAACTCTAAGAGTTCTCTTCGAGTAATTTTTTCGAGTCTTTAATTGTTCCACTTATACAAATGCAATATGTGAAGGGTTGGGGGGGAAAGGGATTGTTAGTGATGGAGACTGAGAATCCCATTGCTAGCAATATACCCAACCAGGTCGACCTCCTCGCTGTTCCCCTGAAAACTATCATGGTTAATTCCTGATGAATTCATCATGATGGGCTAACTGGCCTGTTTTCATTCTCATCTATCACCCTTCACTGGTGCTCCGCCAGCGTATCCCGTTAACGCAGGCGGGGTTATAATTCCAATTACACCCATCAAAAAAAAAAAATATGTGAAGGAATTTAAAAAGATTGCTATGTTGTCATAAATTATTACATTCTAAATGCCAATAGTTTATTTTGAAATCCTGTAAACCATAAAAAACCGTTATAATTAATATCATGGTATTTTATAATAATCAGCGACGTGTACCATCAGGCTGTATGCTTGTTTACTATCTTTGTGGTATAAAAAAAAAAAATGTTATTTAACTCGATTTTTTTTCTTTTGATGGTAAGACAGAAGGCCAAAATATTAAGATAGTCTACCTCAATAAGTTCTTTGGCTTGGTGTAACACTTGCATCAGCTCATTGTTGATGTGGTCCACGACTTCCACCACATTTTTGCTGAACACCTCCATCTCTACGCTGACGGAGCTTGTTCCTGAAATTACAGTGTGATAAATGAAAAAAATATACGTTAATTAAAGCTGCAGACAAATTGCAATGCAGTTTCGCGGCACTAAGAATATGTATTGTCTATGTAACTGTTTACTTGAATTAAAAAAAAAAGTCGACATTTGATGTTATCTATTAAGAATGTCAAAAAACGTACCTTCCTCAAATTCCTTTCCATATTTATTCATATTCTTTACACGTTCTTCTTTCACTTCTTCACTCATCTCTAAATCTGCATCAATCTGCTTCATCTCTTCTTCATCAGCCTCTAACTGTAACTTCTGCTGTTGTATATGCTCCGTTATCCTCTCTTCTAGAAGTTTCCGTTCTTCCTCTACCTCTTCCATCTTCTTCTTTAGTCTGTCGTCTAATGCTTGTCTTTCGGCGGCCGCGTGGCGCGCTAGTCGTTCTTCTAACAATCTAGTTTCTGTTTCCACCCAATCGTTGAGCCTTTTCGAAAGTCTGTCCTCCATTAACGTTTTCTCTTCTTCGATTTTCTGAAGGAATAGTAGAATTTTGATAAGAGTAGTAGAATTTTGATTAAATAATTTATTAATACCAAAAACTTCCATTCTCATTTGTACACATAAATATGACTTTTTTAAGACTAATTAGTATATATAGAATATATTAGTTCGATACATTATCACATTTTCTGGTGGTTTCCCTTAGAAATCGTAATAGTTAATTCCTAATGTATTTGGCAGGTTGCGCCAACTAACTTGAATTTATCTTTACTTATTATCTGTCACTGGTTGAAGAACCAGAGAATACTGATAGCGCAGATGGAGCTACCATTTCACTTTTAACCCATTAAAAAAAAAAAAAAAACTGTCACTGACATGAATTGTACTGTGGAAATCACAATAAATGCAGTGACGTAAATGTTACTTACCATGCGTTATTATTACTGGCGACCATGATGTCTTTTTAATGGGTGATGATGGAATGGTAACTCCACCTGTGCTAACGGTATACACTGGCAGGGGACCAAAGACACATGATAAGTGAAGATGAAAGCAGGTCAGTCAGTCCATTGTGACAAATTCCACAAGAATTATTCACAATGGTTTCCATGGAACTGCGTGGAGGTAGACCTGATAGGGACCAGATATTGCTAGCAATAGGGCTATTAGAGCCCATTACTAATAATCCCTTTCTATCCGAACTATGGTGTTGTCTCTATACTGTACTGCAATTCTATATTCCAATCGTTTAAATCGAAAAAGAGTATATATACATCAATTAAGGTGTATACTGACGGCTATGGTGTCCTTGACGCGGGCGACACGCGCGGCAGTCCGCTGGCGGCGCTGGTCGCGGACGGTGGTGGTGGCGGCCGAGCAGCGGCTGTCTGCGGCGGCGGCGCGGCCGCAGTACGCCGCGTGCGCAGCCTGCAGCGACCGCACGCGGGCAGAAGCCCCCTCTTCCTGCAAATTGTACATTACAACATATAATTATATATTTGACAATAATAAACCTAAAGTAAACGGAGATCTGTATTGTGTAATAGCTTTTTCCCAAACTAACATAGCTAGAAAGAAAGCAAACATTTTGGGCCTTCCGTGTTAAAACAATACATCAAGATGTCAAGTATAGAAGTATTCACATGGCACAGAAAAATACAATCATTATATTAAATGACCATCTGGTCCTGGTATAGAATACGCCACCCCTTCTTTTCCCATGGGTGTCGTAAGAGACTAAGGGAGGGCGAGGGATGGGCAACAGTATCCTTCTTAACTCTTTGCGCTCCGTTGTCTCCGTTACGGAGCCGTCAGTCATTTGTTCTGTAACTTCGCAGGCTCCGTTGCGGAGCCCAATGTTTTTATAATGAATATATAATACTTAAGATGTTACGAAATTGTTGTGTGCTGTGTATGTAAGAAATATATCTTGGATTATTCTTTATATTGTAGTTTATAGAAAATGCTCTGCTGTAGAAAAGCTAAAGTTGAAAGTATCAGTCTTAGATACATAGATGAAAGAGAGGAACTCACCCACTGTCGCACGAAGTTAGCGACGCTAGTGGTGAGGCCGAGGTCGGCGACGCGCTGGTGGCCGCTCGCGACGGCCGTCACCAGCGCTTCCAGTGCACGTTGCAGCGCTTTGCTGTGGCGCTGCAGCGCTGCCTGCGTCGATGTAGTCTGTGAGCTCACGTTTTGAGACAACTCCGATTGCGCCTGCGATGCCGCTACTTTGATCTGAAATTATGCATGTCACACTTATACTTTCTTGAAAGAGTATTATTTTTAGCTTTTTTTCTAAAATATAAATATTTGCATGCCTGAATCGCAAACAATTAAACATGTGGCACACCTCTATCTATCCATTGTATCATCCAATGTGACCTTTGTTTATAATTTTAAGACTGTTTAATCCAAAAAGTCATATCATTTCATTATATATATTTATATATCAAAGCGATGTGTTTTTACTTATCAATTAGCATTGATTGAAAACAAAAATTTTGTAAAAAAAAGTATAATTTTTATTGGTTTAATTATATAAATAAAAAAATATATACCTCTGTCATTATGTCTGTTATCCTTTGCGCTAATTCTTCCATTTTCTGTTTATTTGCTTCTTGTGTTTGCGTTGTGTTTGTAGTGAAAGTTTCTGTTAACAACATAGAGGGTAAGAGTTCAGATTAAATCCTTGTTAGTCAAAACTTTGGGTCTTTTTTTTTTGCCATTATATTTACAAAATATATAAAAAAATTTTAAAATAATATGTACTCATATAGATCTACACCTGATTACCATTTAGATATCTATTTATCTATATGGATAGACATATGAGCCATTTACGACACATGTAAATTACGAAATGAGTTCATACAATCAAATTAATTATATATTTTTTTCTTTTTTTTTTAATATAAAACAAAAGATGAAATATGAAAATATGTTTTCGCTGTGTGCGTCGCAGTGATTCAAATAGGCCAGTACAGCTCAGTGATAGTTTTGTTTAAAAGCAATGATTTTCAGCTGCAGCCTGAAGTTAGGTTACATGGACGCGTCGTGTACTGAACACAGCATAACCTTGACCAGATTAACAGACAAACATAAAATTGTGTTACATAGGTATATACTTATATAAATGATTAATAAGTGGATATGGCGTGAAGTTTATTGGGTACAGAGGAATAATATCTGGGTCTTCAGAAATGGTAACGCATGGGGGGTATCATGGGCGAAACAGTATACTCTGTTATGTCCACGGTACTGCTCATGTGTATAGGCGACGGTTACCACTTTCCATTAGGTGGGCCGTCAGCTTCTCTGCTATTGTAAGTTGTATAAAAAAATAATCCCCGTGGCCGCTGGCAGGGGCGGTGTGGTGGGTGTGGCTCGTGTGGATGTTTACCTCCGGTGCGGTGCAGCCGCCGGTGCGCCTGCCGCAGTTTGTCGGCGGCGCAGGCGGCGCGGTGGGCGAGGCGGCGGCGGGCGGAGGTTGCGTGGTGTCGCAGCGAGCGCGCGGCGGCCGCGTTGGCGGCGTCGCGGGCGGCGCGGCGCGCGACGGCGGCCCGCAGCGCGGCGGCGTGCGCGGCGGCCGCCTCGGCGGCGCCCAGCAGCGCGCGCGCCTGCCCGCCCAGCACCTGCTCGGTGCTGCTGTGCGCCGCCACCAGCTGCTGCTGCTCGGCCACCTGCTGCCGCGTCCACTCCAGCATCTGCCGCCACTCACTAATATTACTGCCCTGCAATCTACTTGATAGATAAAGTCGCCGTTGCAGGTCGACAAACTGGTTGTTAATTTATTTAACAACGAACGGTCTACGATGATGCTACAGCCCTTTTGGCAGTCAGTCTGCGTTCTCTGAAGCCATTGCGGAAACGCCTTTTAACAATCTTGAGACGACGCATACGGCCAGTTCCTGTAGTCTTCCTACATTTGGCTTTCACTGACCAATGATAAGACCGCAACTTGGCTGCAGGGGCTCCACCCTGAGCGCATTTTGATTTCTAAATGTGACAAGACGATCTACCACATCTTCTAAATATTGTGTGAGTCTTATTACGGCACTTGCCGAAACTTAAAATACCTTTCGTCATCATGACAAAACTGACAATGAAAGAGCAAATATTAATGATGTGCGTTTGCATTTTAATGATGAATGGATAATATAATGATGATGAATAAATACACCTAGTGTTTGAAGCAGTTTAACTGAGGTAACTAAAAATAAATAATTTTGAAGCGTCGTATTGAATATAAATTTGATATAATGCACTAAAGTTTGTTTTGCAAGTAAGTTACAGTTTGAAACCTGAAAGGTCATGTAAATTCCTCCTGCATTATGATTGGCGTTCTCGCGATGTCGTGATGAGCGACTCTTGTGACTGGTTGATGTTGTGTGATTGTCTATTAATAACTTAGCAGTCGTCCATTGGCTTTACAGATGAAAACGCTTCATTATACGCAGGAGTGATGAATATTCACAGCATATTATTAATGCTTTAACACTGATTTTAAATAAATTCAAAAAAATAAATGTAAAAATTTATCAATTGATACTAAAATCTGCCTTTTATTTCGTTTATAAACATATTAAACATTTAGTCAAATTGTTTGATAAAATTATTTAAAAAAAAGTAAGTAATAAGTATTATTTCTTTCAGATTCTTCTTGATATATAGTATTTAGTATGTGGACATAAACATGTGAGGTATCATGGTCGAAACAGTATACTCTATTATGTCCATGGTACTGCTCATGTCTATAGGCGACGGTTACCACTTTCCATCAGGTGGACCGTCAGCTTATTTGCCAATCTAAGTTGTAAAAAAAAAAAAAACAATATAATTTAAATAGACAACATTTTTCTTCTATTTTTTCCGTTTTAATAATTACAATATGCCTTAAGTATGAAACTAATATAGCATAAGACACATTTAAAAAGATATAATAAATTTATAACACTTGACATGAAATACCTCTTGTCAATTACACGTAAACTGATGCTCAATTTTTATAAAATTTGAAAAAATAATATAATACAAATATTTTCCAGTGACAACTGACAACTTGACAAAATAGCAGAATCAAATATCCTAATTAGTGGATACCCTTAAGGTACCATTCGGCCAATTGAGTCCAAATGCTTTTTACCATGTTATTACGACTCACTATCTCTCTGCTTTAATACCAGTCACTTACTCAAGTACTACAGCACTGTCTACTCACATTGCTGGTATTGACCAGCTGGAGCCGGGTGGTGTCCAGCTTGCTCCTGGTATCGTTTAGCTCGCTGTCCCGCTGCTCCAGCTGCTGGCTCAAGTCCGCGAACACGGCCACCATGCGGTCGCGCTCGTCCTCCATCGCTTTCTTCTTGAGCAGCAACTCCTGTATCTCCTTCTTTTGCTCCTCTTGTTTTAATGTCATCTCGGCGAATGTCTCGTTTGCTAGATAAACACCTAAGGACAAGTATGTGGGAATGTAATATATTTCATTTATTTATTCTTTGCACACGTTAAAATCCAGGTTGTCTGTAAGAGATCGCTTTTAGCGATAAGGCCGCCTTTTGTATATGCACATTCTATATAAATACTCCTTGTATACATGTTTATTATAGGCAATAAAGAGTTTATTATTATTCAAATATGTCTAGAAGGCGGACTTAATGCCCGCTGTCATTCTCTACCAGTCAACCGTTGCGCTAAACAGAGTGAGTAAATGGCGGTGTAGCAAACTAAATTAAGTTATAAATGAAACAAATGTGTTGATAGATAGCAACATTAATATATACATAGTAAGATAAATGAACATACATTACATAAATACCTAAAATACACATACATAAAGCACATACAATACATTCATAAATAACTATAAATAATAGTTTTAGTAGAACTGTTACATTTAAAATATAGGAATAGAACTCCATTCATATTTCAACCGTAAAATAGTAGAGGGAAAGGGATTGTTAGTAATGGAGATTGAGAATCCCATTGCTAGCAATATACCCAACCAGGTCGACCTCCTTTCCCCCTGGAAACTATCATGGTTAATTCCTGATGAATTCATCATGATGGGCTAATGTTTTCATTCTCATCGATTACCCTTCACTGGTGCTCCAAAATTTGTTATATACCTAAAAAAAAAAACCATAAAACAGCTGTGATATGGTGTGAATTTACTGGGTACAGAGGAATAACACCTGAGTCCTCAGGAATGGCAACACATGAGGGTATCATGGGCGAAACAGTATACTCTGTTATGTCCATGGCACTGCTCATGTCTATAGGCGACAGTTACCATTTTCCATCAGGTAGGCCGTCAGCATGTTTTACATTCTAAGTAGTATAATAAAAAAATATATATATTGACTTTAGCTAATAATTATAAGAGACTATTGCCAAATTTGGCATACAACATACAAATGTAATCTCTATTATAAAAAGAATTATGAAAAAAAATGAAACTACTCTATAAAGATTATAAAAAAAAAATCCTTACTAATACTATAAATGTGAAAGTGAGATTGTTTGTTACCTCTTAGCACTTTAAGGGATTAATTAATCACTATAAAATTTGTTATATACCTACTATATGGAATAGAAAAGGACAAGGATAGCTTACTGTTTCTCTCATTAGTAAACATATCACAGAAATGATGTCGCGGATAAAAGCTAGTATACAATAGTTACCACTCTTATCCCTGGCTGCTTGAAGATCTCTCTTCAGTCTGTCAATCTCCTCGGCGTACTCCTTCAAGATGGCCTTCTTGGTCATCTTCTGGTTCACCTCTGGCTTGTTCTGGATGTTCTTGGCGCGGTGCGCATACTCCAGAGTACTCATAGTCTCTTCCAAGTCCTTGTGTCCGGGGGAAATGGTGGCTATTATCGATGTTTTAGTGCGACCGCCGAGCGACTCTTGGAGAATGCGCGTCAGTTTGGATTCTCTGTAAAAACAAAAAAAATATTTCCTCACTTCAATCGTAATTACATTGCCTATCATCATCATCATCACCTTAGCCATTATCTGTCCACTGCTGGACATAGACCTCTCCCCATAGACCGCCATAATGAATGGCCCTAAGCCACCTGCATCTACATTATGCTGTCCACTGTTTAACATACAGATTTTTCTCATAAGATGGATTTCCTTATAAGTGGGGTTTTGCCAGTAGTTGCCACGCTTGGCAGGCAGGCTGGCAACTGTAGTTAAGTTTTTGAAGATGTTCTAAGAGAAATGCTGCTGCTCATCCCTCAACCATTAATATATACATAAATAGTTTAGTTTAGGTTTGTTTGAATCGAAGCATTTGGCGTTCCATTGTTTCTGCCTACCCTAATGGGAGACAGGCGTGACAGATATGTATGTATGTATGTATAGTTTAGTCCTTTATGAGGGAGGCCTAATGTTTAGCAGAGAACAGTTAAGGGCTGTTATGATGATTTACTTGAAATCAAATTCAAATTTTTTACTAGTTTACATTATGTTTATCATTTTTTAATACTCACAGTACAAGCTCTGCTTAGTTTGTGATATACGTAATGTTTATTTATTGCACTGTATAATTATTTATGACTAGCGGCCCGTCCCCGCGTCGCACGGGTGGACATTTTTACATTTTAAAAAGTGGCCATTAAGGCTGCACGCGCGACGGAAGCTTAAAAATGGAGTAACTTCTCCCGTTTTCCCAACATTTCCCTTCGCTGCTCTGCTCCTATTGATCGTGGCGTGATGAAAAGTATACTATAACCTGCCCAGGAGTATGAAGAATAATTGTACCAAGTTTCGTTAAAATCTCAATCAAGTTTTTGTTTGTATAACGAACATACAGACAGACTAACAAAAATTTTACTGATTTCATTTTTGGCATCAGTATCGATCACTAATCACCCCCTGATAGTTATTTTGGAAATATATTTCATGTGCAGAATTGACCTCTCTACTAATTTATTATAAGTATAGAAGATTGCAGCCTCACCTTTAAGGGGGGAAAGGAATTGTTAATAATGAGTATTAACCTCTTCCACTAGCGCCTTGCCAGTGCATACCAATAGCGCGGGTGGGGTATCAATTATTAAAAAAAAAAGGCTCACCTGTAAGGTATGTGCGGATGTCGCTCCACAAGTGCGGTGATGACTCTGCCAAGGGTGAGAAGGGACTGGTTGATGTTGACGCACTCTCTAGCCCTCTCCCTCTTGGCGGGGTTATCCGAGCCCGCCTTACTGATATTCTCCGAGCCGGCCAGGTCCACTAGGTTCAGCTTGCCGATCTTCACCAGCTCCTCGCCCTCGGGACTGTTCTCTTTCATGTGAATTACGATCGTGAAGACTGTGTGCGAGCGACTGGAAGTTGAAGATAATGATAGATTTTAATTATATAAAATGCAAGGCATGAAATAAAGGCATTTTACTTTATACACTAACTAGCTGACTCGGTAAACGTTGTTTTACCATATAATTTTTTTTTTAATTATACATGAAAATATATCGTACTATAATTATTATATTCGATTGTCATCTTGCAACCCTATTGCGGCATATAAAAATTGCGATTAAACAACAGAGGTTGATCGTAAAAACGTGAAAATTTTAATTTGTATGTATATTTCAATGCTAAATCATAATAAAATATAAATAAAAAAAAAATTATTAGTGGGTCACCCTTATCATTGAGGGATACGAAAAATAGATGTTGGCCGATTCTCAGACCTATCCGATATGAATACAAAATTTCATAAAAATCGGTAAAGCCGTTTCGGAGGAGTTTGGTAACAAACACCGTGACACGAGAATTTTATATATTAGATGTAAAATTACTACGATATCTACAAATGAACTAAATAAAAATCAGTATATATGTATTATATATGCATGTATATATTATTTAATTACTTGAATATGCTTCCTCAGCTTAGGAAGTATTTGCAGAAACCATCCCAATGGAGTATCCAACGAGAAATTTAATATAGTCAACTTTAATATTTTGTGATGGACTTAAATTTTGATTTTTTAAACATGTATTGATGTATTGAATAAAATTCATAATTTATCAATGGTCAGAGGAAACATACACAAAATACAATTACATACATTAAATTAATTTTTATGACAAACTTACGAATATTTAGCACTGGGATGGTTACTGCAAAGTAAATTAATATTTAATATAAAAAAAAAATATATTGTATTAAATTAAAAATTAATAAAATTGCTAAATTTATTAGATTCATCATTTAGATACATACATATCTGTCACGCCTGTCTCCCATTAGGGTAGGCAGAAACAATGGAACGCCAAATGCTTCGATTCAAACAAACCTCTTTCGCTTCTTCCACTATTCATCATTTAATATTGCTTTATTTGATTTGATAGTACCATCAAATCAAGTGTTAAAAATAGCTAGTTTGAAGTTTCATACAAAAATATCAATACAATACACATATCAATGTTTCAATTCATCAATATTCTGTGACAATTTATGGGGTAAAAAATACTCAGAAATTTACCTTGACTGAGCATTCATTAGTGTGGATGCCACTTTTTTCCTCTCCTGCCCCTGAGCCATTATCTTGTACACTTCATTCTTGTTGTATACCTGATAAAAAAAACATATAATTAGACTTATCGTCATCATATCAGCCTTTAACTGTCCACTGCTGAACATAAGCCTACCCCTTGGATGGTTTTGCCCATAGTTGCTACGCTTAGCAAGTGGGTTAGCAAACGTAGTTAGGCATTAGAGACGTTCAAGAGGTACGCTGCTGCTTATCCTTTGTTCTCCCTTAGTCGCCTCTTACGACGCCCACTAAACTAAAAAAGAGGTGGCTTATTCTATGCCAGGACCACATGACCAATTTATACTTATAAGCTTTTATTAAATTTTTACTTATGACTGATTAAATAATTTTATTATTTATACATCTATACTAATATTATAAAGAAGGATGATTTAATTGTTTGACTGATTACAGATTTATACATTAGATTAAACTCAAAATGTAACCAACCCATTTTAAAAATTATTTCATCTTTAAAAAGTTCCTTTATTAGGTAGTAACATAGGCTATATATTATTTTAGAAAATTCGGTGTACATGTGCGAAGCAAGACCAGGTTGTTAGTATTATTATAAGTTAACATTATAGTTTTGTACTTAAGCAGTTTACCAACTGTTAAATTGTAACAAATTCTTCTTGTTAAACAAGGATATTCCGAATTTAGCATTGTCATATCAATTGTTAACTGTCCACTGTTGAACATAGGCCTCCTCTATAAGGGGAGATTTTGCCAGTACTTGCCATGCTTGACAGGCGAGTTGGCAACCTTTATTATATGTAAATATAAAAGATATTACGATTTAAAGAGCTTGTAAACAAGTTTATTTAAATAAATATGGTCCCTATTCTAATCCAATTTAAATAATTTTATAATTAGACACAATAAAAATGTTCTAAAACATACCGTGATCTCTTCTAAGCCATTAACAATATTGGATCCTTTTCTGGTGACGTCCTCGTAGATCCTCAGCTTGGAGTTGTCTTCGGATGAGGAGAGCAGATCAAACAACTCCTCGTTGTAGAGTTCGAGGTAGGATACGCGGACAGTGTACTCCGTGTTGGAGATGCGCAGCTCGTCGAACAGCTGGCTCAGTGCTCGCGGTATGATGCCGGCCAGAGGGTCCTGTGGGAGGAATTGTCATATCCATATACTGATATTCTCTATGATGTCAAAATTAGAAAAAAAGTATTCTTTATTGTACACAAAAGGTTATTGAAATGTAAAAACAAACATAATAGTGCACAAGGGCGAAGTTATCACCAATAGAGATTTCTTCCAGCAAACCCAATATGAGAAAAGTGACAGTTCATTAGTAGTTACAGTCATACATAGTAATTATAAGTCTAAAAATGTCTTTCATTCAACCAAGCTAACCAAGTAGTGAATAGACTTGAATTTTATTAAAATTTGTATTATTTCTTTAAAAGTGTCTATTGCTTTATAATTAATTAGCTTACTGCTTGTCCCTTCATATGCGTGAATTTTAGAAGTAGGAAAACCAATAAAGTTTACCTGCTTCTAAAGTTACTAGGTAATCTAATAGACTAGATGACATATCAAAATAAATCATACACCAGTTTTTAAACCTTCAGGAACACAACTATGAAAACTGTATCCAATTTTGTTACGTAATTTTTGCGTGACACTAGAACAAATATAGATATTTCACCAGAGGGATACTTTGTAACAAAAGTCGATGGGTGAAACAGTATAGTCTGTTATGTCCATGGTACTGCTCATGTCTATAGGCGACGGTTACCACTTTCCATCAGGTGGGCCGTTAGCTTGTTTGCCATTCTAAGTTGTAGAAAAAAAAGAATAGATATAAATATATATAATAGACAGAGAGACAAATAAATTTTAAAATAAAAAAAGATATTTAGGCATCTATTCCTCTTATTATGACCTTTTATATAATTTTTTCTTAAATACTTTCCATGCACAGATCAGATAGAATTGTAATTAGTACAATTTTAATAGTAATATTAATAACATGAAACTATAAAAAATATATCATCATCACCTTCCTACTCTTATCCCAATTATTATTTGAGGTCAACGTAATATGTTTTTATTCATATTACAAAAAAGATTTGGCTTATAGTTTTATGAACGGCCGGCTGCCTGAAGTCCACTCTCTTTTGAAAACTATAAAATATATATATATATATATATATATATATATATATATATATATATATATATATATATATATATATATATATATATATATATATATATATATATATATATATATATATATATATATATATATATATATATATATATATATATATATATATATATATATATATATATATATATATATATATATATATATATATATATATATAACCAAATATTTTGTAAATGGGTAAAATGCTTCACTCACACTCTGCCAAGTGGTCTCATCACCGGTGCTCTCCCCAACCATGGTGTGGGTCTTGCCCGTGCCGGTCTGCCCATAGGCAAACACGGTACAATTGTAGCCCGCAAGGACCTCTTCTATCAGCGGACTCACCACATCCTGGTATACTTCCACCTGGGAACAGCAACAGTTTATGGGTGAATATTACTCATTATGACTTATATAAAATTACCATAGATATGTTTAAAGGCTGAATGGGATATTTTTTAATGGATCAAAATGGAATGGTAACCTCACTCGCGCAGTTTATGCACGCAGGGCAGCAGTGAGGGATGAATATGTGATGATATTGGTATTTCTAATCAATTTCAAAGACAAATCATTTCACATATTATACAATACCTGTTTAGCATGTGGTCCAAATGCACGGTCAAAGGTGAACTTCTTAGTGAGTGAAGTCTGCTGTGACTGCTTTACCACCACCTCACGGCTGTTTACTACTTCCACCACCCCCAAGGACTTGATGTCACGCTCCCGCTGATTTAGTGGCCTGCAAATATTACTCAATCATCAACAATACAGCATTGGATAAGGCTGTCTGGCTCCTCATAGGTGAAAATTATATTGAAATAGCATGCAGATGAGGCTGTGGTTAAAACATAACTTATTCATAAAAATATTAAATCAGTCATAAACCTATTTTACTTATTGAAGTGTGATTTTTTTTGTTTCGCTTCTTAATTAAAAAAAAAAAAAGTGAAAACAACTTCACTTGAATAGCTAAAATAAGTTTGTAGGTTTAAGTTTTATGGATAAGGAATTTAGAGTCCTAACCATGTGCAGATCTGTGTATAGCAAGACATGGGAACTGAAACCACAAATAAAGAGATGGGTTTATGAAATGATGGTGAAACCAACATTAATATGTTAATGAAAGTAGGAAGTATCTATAGTGAATAATCTCATCTAGAGTGAAAGCAGACTCACAATGGGTGCCTAAACTGGACACATGCCGGTAAGACATATACTATACAAGATGGGTCTGTCTTCAATACACTATGTAAATTATGCAGTGAGGAATTGAAATCTATGGTACAACTGATGTGCAGCTGTGATTTGTTGGCAAGTATGCATATGAATCTATTGGGAATGGCTTATCCAGCAGCCGAAGACTGTTAATAGATGAAAATGGTAAAGTAACACCACTGCGCTATCAGTATACACTGGCAGCGTACTAGTGACAGATGAGGCGAGAATAAAAGATCAGTTAGCCCATGACATAAGGGGGGGTGTGATGGATTGCTAGTAATGTGGACTACTAAACTCATTGCTACCAATATACACTGTCAGGTCGATATCCATGCAGCCCCCTGGAAACCATCATGCTGAATTCCAGATGTATTCATCAAGGTAATCTAACTGACTTGCTTTTTCATCCTCACCTATCATCCCTCACTGGTGATAGTGAGTGATCACTCCCTCACATCCCGCCAGCGAATACTGTTAGTGTAGGCAGGGCCTTCATTCCATTATCATCCGTTAAAAAAACTTCCACGATAAACCATGGTGGTTTCTAAGGGGAATCACATAGAGACCAACATGATAAGATATAATGCTAGCAATTGAGCTGTAGGACCGCACACTAACAGTATCTTTTCTTCTGTAGCAGGAGACTATAGATACTTAAATCGTGAGATATTGGAAAGGTAGTAGTATCTATAAAGTATAAGTTGGAGGGAAGCATAAAACATTTCAACTGTTTGATGTACAGCAGTTTGTAGGTTGGGCCCATACACAAATATAAGATAAAGTATGGTCTTTTCCTTTTGCATTCTAAGATAAACTTTTTAAATGATAATACAATCATTGGGCAATTGTTTTATACCAGTATGTAGTAATATAATGTTTAAATTCTAGTTTCAGCGTTATACAGGATAATTCATGTTTGTATTTATTTCATGTAGTTTTTTACTCTGATTATATATTATGTACATTGTTATGAATAAATAAGCATAAATATATTGTTATATAATAGTCACTGCAAATCTAGTAAGCCGCTTGCATTGTCATTTATATAATTTAATAAATTATTTTTTATTAAATATATTTATAAAAACTAAATACTGGAGTAGTTATGTAAAAGTAGTTAAGCTATTAATCAGAATATACATATTTTTTATACAGAATAAACTAAGTAAATGAAATATTTTAGTGCAATAGATATATGTATGAAAATTGGAAGTAAAATAGGCGTCGTTTTACCGTAGTCGAACGAAGACTTGTATGTTTTGATTTTTGTCCTTTCTACAAACTTTTTCAGTCGTCATCTTAACACGATACACATAAACAATATAATAAAAATAAATCTATCACCAAAATTAAGGTAATTGTCTTTAATAATATAGAAAAATATTCGTCAAAACGATTCACATCAAAAATAAAACGTTGGATGATCGTTAGACTTCAAATTAATTTAAATTTCGCATTTGATGAAGTTTATCTATAATGTTGCTAGTAAAAAATATAACTGACAGCTGACTGATATTCTAAAAGGTACCGTACATTCGCCATTATATATTATATTTTAAGTATGTTTAAATCTCTACGCAATTTTCTTGGAAACTAATATGGTTATTTTCTGATTTTATCAAAACTGACCTATTATGAACTTTACCTATAATACCTCCATTAGTGCTTTGCCAGTATATACCAATCAATAATATATGTGTATCTGTATTCATTTAATAAAATATATACTAATAAACGTAGATTTAGTATAACGTATTACGTACTAAAATTACTTGATAGGAATTGTGGCAGAAATAATAATATGTATCAGCCGAGACTTAGTATAATGTAGTGAATGTAGTATATAAGTATCTTCGGGTAGTTAGATTTATCTTTACGAATTACTTTACCTAAGTTCAAAAATTGTTGTTTTGTGTTGAAATTTTAATTTTAGAAGTTAGTTAGAATGAATGAATGAATGAATATTTATTTGCAAGAAATATGGTAAATATACAGATAGATAAAATAATATTAAGTCTACATATTTCGCCACAATTAGGCATGCAAAATTTTAAATACTTAAATTATAAATTAACAATTCTTATAACAAAACAATATGTTAATGGAGAATTAGCCCTTCAAAGTTGACCCCATTGATTGATTATTCAATACAAATATTCTAGACAAACTATCATACTGAGGACTAGGCAGCATGGTCTCCGACCTTAGCCTGTACCATAGCGGAACAAACGTACTAAAAAAACAATACAAACGTCAAATCATTAAATGACAGTTTTGTTTACTGTTTTGAGGAAAAAGGCGGGAAACTCGAATAAGAACAAGCGGGTTTTTTAAATTTTTTTTATTAATTTATTAAAACTATCTCTATCAATTCTTATTATTGAATAAAATATTATATTTTCACTAAATTCAGCGACAGTAATATAATTAGCATTCATGGGGAAGCGCAGTTGTAGAAAAAGGAAAAAAAAGATGACGATTCAGGTGATGTAGACCATGAACCTTGTAATGACAAGGATATATATTCGGAAGATACTTCTACTGACTCAGAATCTGAAATTGATAAGGCCGATAAGTATAAACCTTACTACGTCACAGATTATATTAGAAGATATCCCGAGGAATCCCCTGGGACAGAATTTGTTGTCTTTGTAGAATCCTCAGATAGTCAGAAAACCATTGGATCCAGAGACTTGCTCTCACTCTCCTCCTGTTTAAACCGATTTAATAAAGGGGTAACTTATCTTAGATCTATAAATAAATTCAAAATCGGAGTATACTTTAAAAAGCCAGACTTAGCCAATGCTTTTTTAAATAATATAACTTTTTTAAATGACTACCATTTTAAGGCCAGTATTCCTGCTTCTTCAACAGAAGTTACAGGCGTTATTAGAAATGTACCTACAAATATATCTAATAAAAAAATATATACTATGATATCGAGTTCTAAGAAAATTATTGCTATTAAAAGAATTTTAAGAAAAAATACCTTGACTCATGGATATGTGTTACAGCCAACTCTAACCGTGACAATTACTTTTGCTGCATCTGTATTACCTGAATATCTGGATATTGGAGGTTGGCGCCACAATGTCACTCCATATATACCACCAGTTAAACAATGCTACCGGTGCTTGAGGTATGGACATTTAGCTAAATTCTGTAAGAATTCTGAGCGTTGCAGCATCTGCAAAGGTGAGCATAATTATAAAACTTGTACAACTGGAATGGAAAACGCTATTTGTGTACACTGCAATGGAAATCACACAAGTGTATCACCGCAATGCCCTGTTAAACAAAAGAAAATTGCTGAAAATAGATCTAAATTCAGACCTGCTTCTTTTGGAGATATACTTAGCACTGAAATATTTCCTAAACTGGGTAACAAACCTAAAAAAAATGTAGACCTTATTTCAATTCTAAATTCTGATAACAAGAGTTTATCACTTTTAATAGAAAGCATAATCAAACTTATTTCACTACATAACACAAAGAACACATCTATTAACACTAAAAGTGTTTTGAATGTGTTATATGATACTTTTGGTAATAGACCTATTTCACAAAATTCAATCGAGACCAATTAACTATCATACAGTGGAACGCTCAGAGCCTACTGAGCAATCGACATATTTTTACACAATTTTTAAATGAACATCATATTCACATTGCTCTCATCTCAGAAACTTGGCTAAAACCACATTACAAATTAAAAATTAAAGATTATTGTATAGAACGAAATGATTGTGGTAATAACCACAATGGAGTAGCGATTATTATACATAATAGTATTAGATATAAAAAACTTCACTCTTTTTTCGACAATTCTTTGCAAACTATAGCTATTAGTATTGAAGTTAATAATTCTTGGTATTCAGTTGCCAGTATTTACTGTCCTACCAATAGTACACCTAGTTTTACTAAAGCCAAATTTAAGTTCTTTTTGGAGTCTCTTCCTAAACCCACTATCATATCTGGAGATTTAAATGCACATCATACTATGTGGGGTTGTACCTCCACTAATACAAGAGGTAAAGACATTCTTGATTGTTTAGATGAATGTAATTTGGTACTATTAAATGATAAGCAAGTTACTACTGTTGGCTCTCATATTTGGAGACCCAATGGCCTTGATTTAACTATGGTATCCACATCCATATCATTAAAATGCGAGTGGTCGGTTCATGATGATCCGTTAGGAAGTTATCACCTGCCGACTTTTACTAAAATAAACACAAAGAACTCTTCATCAACTCCGTCAGGTGAACAACATGCTCCTATAGATGAAGTTAATAAACTTTTGTTAAATCGTATAAACCTACGTCTCGTTAATTGGGATCTTTATTCTGAAACTGTTAATCGATTACTTTTGGATTTCGAGTATGATGTCAATGAACCCTTAAACAATTACAATAGGTTCTGTAAAATTATTTTGACAGCTGTGGAACGTTCCGTTCCACGTAGGAACTTATCAAATAGCGGTGCAAATACTTCAAAGAGGCACAAACATATTGCAGTACCTTGGTGGAATAACAGGTGTGCGACAGCTGTCAATGATAGTAAAGCGGCTTACCTTAGGTTTAAACAAAATCCAACTCTCGATAATTACATAAATTTTAAAAGAGTTCAAGCTGTTAAAAAGTTAGTAATTAAGCAAGTAAGACAACAGGGGTGGCAGGAATTTTGTTCCAAATTTAATAGATTAACACCAATTTCCACTGTTTGGCAAAATATGAGAAAACTAAATTCAAAACATCGTCAAAATCATTTTAAAGATATATCATGGGTCAATGATTTTTTACGCAAATATACTCCTGATTTTGTACACTCATCTTTTGATGACAAACAGTTTAATTCTGTTAATTCATGCCCAAAATTTCTCACTGACCCATTCTCAATTGATGAAATATCCAGTGCAGTAAAATCTAGAAAAGATACAGCTAGTGGCCTTGATCGCTTAACATACAATATGTTTCGATTGCTGAATAAAATAAACCTTACTAAACTCTTACAAATTTTTAACGATTTATGGAAGGACTGTATTATCCCACCAGAATGGAAAATGGATTGTTTGATTCCAGTAATTAAACCCGGTAAAGATCCTACAAATTTCGACTCCTATAGACCTATAACATTGACGTCCTGTGCAGGCAAATTATTCGAACAATTAATTAAACAGCGTTTAGAGTTCTTTATTGAAAGTAATAGTATATTACCATCGAATCAATTTGGTTTTCGCCGTGGATATTCAGCGCGCGAAAGTTTAGCGAACTTCTATGTCGACCTTAGTACTGCTTTGAATAACGATGAATATGTTCTATCTGTTTTTTTAGATGTCGTAGGAGCTTTTAACAATGTAAATTTAACAGTTCTATCTTCGATTTTATCCTCATTTCTTCCAATGAAACTTATCGAATGGATTTATAATTTTCTTAGTAATAGAGAAGTGTATGTTAAAGTAAATAGTAAATTAATAGGACCTAGGTTAAGCTCTAAAGGAGTATGTCAAGGTGGTATTCTAAGCCCGCTACTATATATTTTATATATCTATAAACTTAATTCAATTTTAGGAAACAGTGTGAACAACTTGCAATTTGCCGATGATTTATTAATTTATATAAAAGGAAAGAATATTATTGATATGCAATTAGTGTTAAATGAGTCATTAAAAAGACTTGAGAAATATTTTTCTCTTCTTTCCCTCGATATTAGTTTAACCAAAAGTAAAGTAGTTGTTTTTCATCAAGTTCATAAATATGTTCCATTAATGAATATTATATATAATAATCAAACTCTTCCAACAGACTGTAGCGTTAAATTTCTGGGGGTAATTTTTCATCAAAATTTAAAATGGGATCTATACGTTGATTGCTTAGTAGATCGTGCTTTAAGAGCCACTAATATAATAAGATCTGTAATTGGTCGTAACTGGGGAGCTGATCCTAAAATTATCCTTTTACTTTACAAATCTCTTGTTAGAAGTAATTTTGATTACGCTTTCTTTTGTTATGCCTCAGAACATAAATTAGTAGAAAAACTCGAAAAAATTCAAAATATGAATTTAAGACTTATTTTAGGTGCTATGTATACTTCTCCAATTATCTCAATGCAAGTAGAATGTAATTTGCCTCCTATCCTTCTTCGTTTCGAATACCTAAAACTCAAATTTCTCTTCAAAGTTTTTTCAGTTTCCAATAACCCACTCATACTCAAATTATTAAATTGCCCCATTTCTATGTTTTTGAATAAAACTATTGTCAATGATTTGAATTTACGAGATGAATATAACATCTATAGTAGTAAGATACTTCCTTGTTATAATGGCCTTTATGAGAGTAAGTTCTGTAAGATCAAAATTGTTATACGTAAAGACATAAAAGAAAAGCACGATATGTATGAGACTTTATCAGAATTTATTGACTACAGGCAGATATATACAGATGGTTCCAAAAATGCACTTAGCACTTCAGTGGCTTTTTACGATTTGTCAAATAGATTTGGTCACGGTTATAAAATTTCAACTTTGGCTAGTATTTACACAGCAGAAGCAAAAGCTATATTTTTAGCATTAGAATACATAGAAAAACAGGTACCATATTCGAAATGGATTATAATTACAGATAGTATGAGTGTTCTTATGGCATTAAAAAATAACACATTCATTTCATCATCAAACTACTTAATTCAAGAAATTCGTAATAAATATTATCATCTCTGTACTATATATGGAAAAGATATTATCTTCATCTGGACCCCTTCACATATTGGAGTGTTTGGGAATGAACAAGTAGACACTTTGGCTAAAATTATTAATTCAAGTGCTGCTCGTGTTCAAGATTTACCCCTTTGTTACTCAGATTGTAGTATTGGAATACATAAAATCGTTACAACTAAATGGGAGGAGCATTGGACTCAAATATTACAGACTAAAGGCAAATGGTACCGCAAAATTAATTGGCGTATTGGAAAACCGTGGTTCTGCAAAGGAAAGGACACAAACAGAAAATTTTACACCAATATTTGTAGATTACGAATCGGCCACGGACATTTCAACGAACACCTGCACCGAATGGGCATGATCGCTTCCCCATCATGCACATGGTGTAACTCAAATACAGCCCAATCTCTACATCACCTTTTTTTTTGATTGCTCTGAATTTGTCATTCAAAGACACATTATGTCTGACGAACTTAGGATTATCTTCAAAAAACCCGAAAATATCCCGCACTCAATCCCGCTTCTCTTAAGATTTCCTTCTTGTTTCAAAGCTATTTTCACTTATATTACTACAACATTCAAGGAGCTATAAGAATACTTTTATTGAATTGCAAGACAATGATTTTTTATAATTATTTATTTTTAATTTGATAAATCCACTGGTTTAAGAAAACTCAAGAAAAGATATTTATGAAAATGTACTTACCGGATTTGACAAATGAAATATTGAAGATTATGACAATAATTGAAGCGACATTAGAAAAATAAAATTCCAGACAAATTATCTTTTTGAAGACTAGGCAGCATGGTCTCCGACCTTAGCCTGTTCCAAACGGAACAAACGTACTAAAAAAAAAAAAAAAAAAAATTACTGTTTTGAAATAAATAAAGTTCAAAATCGAAATATTTATATATTTTTTTATATTGTTTTATAAGTAAATATTTATACAGATATGACTTGCTGCTGTGTGCTAGGTTGCTCCGAAATGGGCTGTCACATCTTTCCCAAGGACTCTGTAATGAAAAAGCGGTGGCTGAAGGCAATACGTCGTATTAATTTAATACCAACCAAAACAACGAAAATATGTCGAAAACACTTCCTGGAAAGCGATTATTTGACGATTAGTATACATACAGGTAGATAATATTTTGTAATGATTATATATACTATCCGTATTCTTGAAAAATTTTTCATCTATACTCATTTTCATGTTTTATGCAATCAAATTCACTATAGGTGTTTTCACCCTCCTTAGTTTTCCCCGATGGTATCCTAAGGGTACCCATTGATCAACTAATCTGCTAAATTTCATACTTTTTCACTAATAAGTCAAAAAGTATAAAAAATGTACATGTTTTATTTTTATTCTTGTGGTACCTCACAAGTAACACTAATATTTCTTTCTTTTACAGGACTACATCATCAGCGCAGAACACTAAAGAAATCAGCTGTACCATCACTTTTTCCATGGAATGTAAAATCAGGAAAAGTAAAATCCAGGGAAAAAAGATTGCCAACTGGAGATAACAGAAAAAGTTCTTCAAATGAGCCACCGTCTTTACAAATATTGAATGGTACACATCAAGAATCTTCTGGAAATATTGTCAATATTGATATCACACATGACAAGGAAAGTTGTGTCTCCCAAAATACATTTGTTACATCAGAAATAAAAAATATTACAATAGCAACACAGACCCCAAATAATTTTAGGTCACTATCAACAGAGGTGTTGTTATCTGATGATGAATCAATAGATTTTTTTACAGGCTTAGAATCTTATCCCAAATTTACTATTGTACTGTCAACTTTATTACCAATGGCTTATAACATTGAACATACACAGGGTACAGAAATTGGTTTATCTGTCAAAGATTTATTTTTAATGTTGCTTATAAAATTAAGAAGAAATAAGCACGATTTTGAAATTGGAAAAATGTTTGGTGTTAGCGAAACAGAAGCGGCCAATATAATTGTTACATGGATAAACTTTGTAAGTGAAATATGGCAATTATTCGAGATTTGGCCAAGTCAAGAGTTGGTTAACGTTTACATGCCAGATGTATTTCAAAAGAATCATCCTTCTACCAGAGTTGTCATAGATGGAACAAATTGTGGAATCAATATTGCTAACTTTTTCAAAGGAAAATGCCAAGTTCCAGGTCTACTGATAAAACAAGATCAGAAACTAGCAATTAAGAGAGTAGATAAAGAAAGACTTATGGAATTCACAAAAACATATGAAATACTATCAAGTGAATTGAATGAGCATTATCTACCATTAGCTTCTAAAATATTTTGCATTTGTGTGATGCTTTGCTATTTCAAAAAAGCCACAATAAATAAAAATCTATAAATAGGTATTTTGTATTTATTTTGAGTAGGTATCTACTCCTAGTGGTGCATTTTTGTATCTGAGAGATATTGATCAATAGGGATATGTCTATCTATTAATACTTTTAGAAGCATCTCTAATAGCACAGGTGAAGCTACTATTTCATTGCTATCCATAATAATAGAAAGAAAAACACCTACTTTAGCTATAGCGAGACAAGTTATTTCGATTAAAAAACTGTTAAACCAATTTTTATAAAATTCTGTGACTAATCTGAAATTATATTCTTTCAGATAAAAAATTTATTCTACAAATTGGTATACAGAATTTTGAAACAAAACCTCCCTCGTTTTTTGAAGGCGGTTGAACTCTACCACAAAAAAACCAAGAGCAATCCAAATCCGTGCTTTTTTTGCTATGATTATAACTGCAGGCGTTTTTGGCTCTGCCTCAATTACGGTTTTGGTAAAGAGATTTACTCACAAATATTTTTATACATCTACTTATTGTTTCTGTCTGGATGTTTTCTTTTATATTTATTTTTAATAAATTTCAAAACTGTCGATAAACGCTTCTAACTACGTCATTACCTCATCAAGCTTTATAAAAAATAAGTTTTATAAAAAGAAACATATTTGTGAATATATTTCTTTTTTATAATTTTTTTTATGCAACTTAGAATGGTTAACAAGCTGACGGCCCACCTGATGGAAAGTGGTAACCGTCGCCTATAGACATGAGCAGTACCATGGACATAACAGAGTATACTGTTATATATTACTATTTAGTGTAGGGTCAACTATATTGTACAATAAGCTAATTTTGTTTAAAGAAAGTAAAGTTTATTATTTTACCCCCGACTTCTTTCGCGTGACCATGATATGTTCTCTGACAGGGATAAAAAGTAGTATATTTATATGTTATATCCTGTAGTAGTATATATATATATAAATATTTAAACATACCTAACTCCTCCACTGTCCCCGTGTGTGCCCTGGCATAGAATGGGCCTACCGTTCTTTTCCCGTGGATGTCGTAAGAGGCAACTAAAAGAGGGCGAGGAATAGGCAACAGCGTCCCCCTTAAAATATCTTGTAATATAAGTGAGGGTGAGACATCTTAAAACATCTCTAAAAGTCTAACTGCGGTTGCCAACCCGCCTGCCAAGCGTGGAAACTACTGGCAAAACTCCCTTTAAGGGGAAGGTTTATGTCCAGTAGTGGACAGTTAACGGCTGAAATTATAATAATACTGTTTAGTAGTTTATGTGAATACAAATTCATAATTTATTTAATAAATTAAAAAAGAACAACATCTGAATTTCTTGCTCGTTCTTCTTGGTTGAAATTGCATTTCAAACGGGTGGTAGAATCACGAAAAAGCGACTATTAAAAAATGATTTAATCTAACTTTACTCAAATAAATAGATTTCTTTCTTTCTAATTGATAACTGATGCTGATTGCCATCAGCCGCTTGCTACGGGCTACCTTACCAGCAGTAATTGCCCCATCACTGCCTCCTCCCCCAATCCTTAGAGCCCGTACTACTTACACTTTTGTATAATTAGTTACAACTTAAAAAAAAAAAATATTACATAGGACCAGCTGACCATTACTGATGTAATGGTCAGCTGGTTTTCGGACTCAATTTCGTGTTTTTGTTTATACCAAAATCGGATCAATAAAAGGAGTTTAACATTTCGTTCGTCATACATCCTATCATAAAAGTTCAAAGGAACGATATTTTAACATTTTTAATATTTCCAAACGGCATGTATTATGTTTTTTTTTTTTATACAACTTAGAATGGCAAACAAGTTGACGGCCCACCTGATGGAAAGTGGTTACCGTCGCCTACGGACATGAACAGTACCATGGACATAACAGAGTATACTGTTTCGCCCATGATACCCCCCCATGCGTTGCCATTCCTGAGGACTCAAATGTTATTCCTCTGTACCCTGTAAATTCACGCCATATCCCACCCTTCAAACCGAAACACAGCCATGCAAACACAACTGCTTCACGGTTGAAACACGAATGGGACCGAGGTACCCAAGCAATCGATTTTTGTACAAAGTCTCCCTCTGGTCATGTATTATGTAATTTTAACATAAAATTTGTATTTAGTTTGGCTCAGAAATTTCGAAAAAGATTTCTTAGTAGGCCCTCAGGAACGGGCGCGGCCCCAGAACAGCGCCGTGTGTTCTCCATTGTATCGCGTCTAGGACATGTAGTTTCTACATCATTATTTTTTTTATCCGATCCGGCCGACAGTAAAAGGAGGCCAATGTGTTTCGCATGCATAATCGTGAATCGATGTTAACCGTTTAAGGGCATTCAGCGTCTAAACGCCACATATTGTGACAAATGAGTCTATTTTTGTTGTTTGTGAATTATTTAAACTTTGTATTTTATATTTTGTTTTTTGTTGTAGCTTGGTATGGGTTGTTAAACCATAGTCGTATCACCATATCAGCTTCTACCTGCCCACTGCTGTATATAAGCCTCCCCTTTTGTGTTTTGCTAATAGTTGCCAGAAGGCATTAAGAAGGAAGGAAGGAAGGCAGAATTTGGCAGAAGGATTGGTTTTGGAGATGTTTTAAGATGGACGCTGCTGCCTATCCCTTGCTTTACTATAGTCGTCTCTTACGATATCCACGGGAAAAGAAGGGGTGGCCTATTCTATGCCAGGACTACACGGTGTATTAGCGTATGTACCATTATTTTTCAAGGGCCTGGTCTCTTGAAGGAAAAACAATATGTTTTCTCAGACGTGACTTTGTCTATGGCAGATAGGCTCCTTATTATGGGGTACCACAGAATTCTTGGCTGGGCACGGTCCTTCTGGCCCCATTCTAAATACTCCTTTGTGTAAAAATAATTTTATGATCAACCACTTAGCTAGCTGTTTACCGTGGTTTTGCCCACATGAATCAGAAATGTAGATCATTAGAAAGCTTGCAATCGTGACAAGATTGGCGCGCCATTTTTTTTTTTTTTTTTTTTTTTTTTTTGGTATCCCCCACTTCAACAACAGATAACATTTTCAGTTTTGTATTTTTTTTTTACTTTTTTTTTTATTCTTAAAACATTAATAAACGCCTGTTAAAAAATGGATAGTAAAAATATTTTTTGTTTTTTATTTATTGCATCCGACAAAACACCTCAAATTCACGCCTCTACACTAGAATACCCCCTTAAGATATACCATAATCTATTCGTGTACCAAATTTCATACAAACGCGTTCAGCTGTTGCAGCGATTGAACGACATTCATAAAATACTTTTAAGAACTCTCGCATTTATAATATTAATAGAAATTGTATGATTATATTAATTTCGATTCTAAAATTGTCATTTAATACAATCATCGTCATCATCATCGTCATCATCATCATCTCAGCCGTTATCTGTTCACTACTGAACATAGATATTTCCTATAGACTGTCATAAGAATGATTTGAGCCACCTGCATCCACTGCCTTCCTACAATGCATTCGAAGTCGTCACTCCATCTAGTGGACGGTCATCTTACATAATATTGCTATGTTATAATAAAAGTTAAAGCTGCCAAAATCAGCTATCATCCGTACGTCTAATGTTTATTTTACATAAAGGCATAAATATTAAACTTTCGTTGTAATCTTTGAAAACCTTTTGCGTTTTATTTCTACGCTTGCATGATAGTAAAATTACAAGGTATATAGTTAATAGGAATCCTCGGCAATAGTAACGCATGGGCGGTATGGGCGTCACAGTGTATTCTGCGACGTCCATAGTGCATTTCAAGTCTATGAGCGATGATTATCGCTTTTCATTAGTTTGTTATTCCAAGATGCACAAAAAAATTATCGGATCTCATTAAACGTTGCTTCGTATTAAGTTAAAAGCTGTGGAAATGAGATAATATGTAATATAGGAAAGTCTTTAACTTTATTAGGTATATTTCAAACATATTATAATCGAAATGTTAATTTATTTTACTTTATCACTTCTATAATGCTTGTTTTAAGTAGATATCACCACTAAGATAAAATAAAATTTAATAACGTTTATTCAAAGTGATTATTTCCAATCAGATTCACTTATATGAATATTATATATTTTATTAGTGTATATTGTGATTACGCAATTATTATAATTTATCGTCAATCAATAAGAAAAGAAAATTAAACCGGATAAAAAGAGCAACGCCATTATACTGCTTACAGATAGTTTTTGCGTCTGGCAACACTCATTACGCCATTTCCTCCCGCGCTTTCTTGAAGAAAATTAAAGAGTCGCCGCATTAATTCTATCCGTATGTCGCATTGTTTTTGCCTCGCTTACCATCGTTGTGGCGGCCCTCATCGCTTTTTGCCCGCGACGAGAAGCGGCGCGCTTCCCAGACTCTGAGAGCCTAGCAAAAAGTCGCCGTGCCTCGAACGAGGGAATTCAAGCAAAAACCTCTATCCCGCTCAATAACTGGCGACGTCGATGAAATACTATGAGTTCCTTTAGCTTTTTACCCGTCCTAAAGTTTTTCCGCGTGCAATTTGCATCAGACGGTTGTCCGCCATTTTATAGTTTTTCCCGCGAGAACGATTCGAAATGATGGTGGCGCGTTCCGAAAATTGCGGTCCAGCAAAAAGTATCTGATGAAATTCTTGTTTGGAGAATGGGCATTTATGTATAATGATATATTTTTTTTTTACTATCAACCGCCTTAACACGAATAACGGATAATGAATTCATTGTTGGTTTAATAAAAAATCCACTTATAGGATTTGTCGTTTTATGTCATATTAAAGCATAGATTTAGTATAACGTACTACGTATTAAAAGAGGTAATTATCTATTAAGTCAAGATAATATACACACACACGTATTATTTTAGATACAATAGTGTAATGAACGTCAATTTACATGTGCTACTAACTGCCTGATGATGGCAAACACCGTTAACATAATGAATCCGAGACACGGTGGAAGGCTTACCTCCATTCTTTATTATACCCGTTCTCTATCTTATTCGTATTTTTTTAACCATGATTACAATTTTCAAATATGAACTACTTACATGAGCGTAGTAAGTGCTATGCTTATACAAGTACTTGAAATTCAGAGGGCCCAGCTTATATACGCGAACAGCATCAAATAATATGTACACTGTTATGCCCATGGTATCCCTAATTCCTGAGGACTATGATGTTTTACCCACATAGCTCGTAATTTCACCTCCACATCCCACCCGTCTAGTCAAAGTGCAAGTGTTTGTGGGTAGAAGTGTTGAGTTTCACTGCAAATGTTTTTTTTTATACAACTTAGAATAGCAAACAAGCTGACGGCCCACCTGATGGAAAGTGGTAACCGTTACCTATAGACATGAGCAGTACCATGGACATAACAGAGTATACTGTTTCGCCCATGATACCTCTTATGCGTTGCCATTCCTGAGGACTCAGGTGTTATTACTCTGTACCCTGTAAATTCACTGCCATATCCCACCCTTTAAACTAAAACACAGTCATGCAAACACGACTGCTTCACGGTAGAAACACGAATAGGACAGAGGTGCCCAAGCAATAGACTTTTGTACAGTCTCCCTCTGGAAGAAGAAACGCTGCCCTTGATTATCCTATATATAAATGTAATACATATATACGCTGTGGTATAATTAAATAAAATAATATAAATAAGATATCTGTAGTTATAGTCCTTCAACATATCAGCCTTAACTGTCCACTGCTGAACATAAGCCTCCCCCTAGGGGAGTTTTGCCAATAGTTGCCACGCTTGGCAATTTTAAGAGAGACACTGTTGCCTATCTCCCGCCCTCCCTTAGTCGCCTTTTACGACATCCATGGGAAAGGAAGGGGTGGCCTATTCTATGCCGGGACGACGCGGAGTTATAGTCTTAACTATATTTAATTTAATTTTTAATCTAATCCAATAAGAACCGTTGTTTATGTCTAATTGGTATATACAGATCCTCTTCGAAGATCCTTCAAGATTCAATTTTCTCTATCTTCGCTTTACATCCCTTATAATCAGGTAATGAGGTTTATTTTAAAGCGTCATTTCTTTAAACTTATTTTTTCTTAATCTAATATTTTAATTTGGTAAATTTGGATCATCAGAAACTAAAGTTACAATATGTTTAACTTAAACCTATTAGAAAAGTAGTTCATATAGGTCGTTACAATAAAAATTTCGGTGTGAAATCAAATTAGAATTTTAAATTTAGAGATAGATTTAGGAAATTGCACCTCAGAATCGAACCCAATTTCTAACTCTAGTCCTGTGCCGTGCCATATGAAGAGAAATAAAAAACTCTAGTCCTTAGTGTAATGTTTGGGTGTTTTTTTTTTAAATTAATGATAATGGAATGGATAATGGAATAATGCCGTGTACGATAACGGTATACGTTGGTAAGGCACCAATGAGGGATGATGAGTGAGAATGAAAAGCCAGATCAGTTAGCCCATTGTGATGAATCTAGAATCCAGCACGATGGTTTCTAGGGAGGACCACGTGGAGAGGTCAACTTGACAGTGTGTATAGCGCGCAATAGGGCTACTACTCCACGTAACTAACAATTCCTTTTTCCCCCAATGTACGGGGATAGGTACTCTTGATGTCCTTGTGTTTTCATCAATCTAGCAAATAGATGTTCCTTTCTGTCAATATGCCAATGTGACTTGTATTTTTGTGATAAATTAATAAACGTTGTCGTAATTTTTACATAACCTAATCAGTTAGGGGGGCCTTTCCCCCCTTTTTGTTAGCAATGGAGTTTGATAGCCCCATTGCTAGCAATATGCCTTATTAGGTCTACCTCCACGTGGTTCCCCCTGGAAACCATCGTGAACAATTCTTGTTGAATTCGTCACGATGGGCTAACTGACCTGCTTCATATTCACCTATCACCCTTCACTGGTGCCCCGCCGGTGTATACCGATAGCGCGGGTGGGGTTACCATTCCTTTATCATCCATTAAAAAAAAACCTAATCAGTGAGGGGGGGGGGATAGTAATGACGCGTCTAGCAGCTCTATTGCTAGTTTTTTTATAGATAATCATGAAATGGTAACCGCGTCTTCGTTATCAGTATATGCTGGCTAATCAGGGAGATTAGTATATCTCCTTGGTTAGCCAGCATATACGGAGAGGATGCAAGCAGGTCCTTTAAACCATCATAACGAATTCACCAGGAAATAATCATGATGGTTTTCAGGGTACATCGCGTAGTTGTCGACCGTACTATTAGGTAGATCGTATGTTTGCTATCCATTTGGTCATTGCATAAAAAATGCAGACGACCTCGGGGAAAAAAGCTGACTAGTATTTTTTTTTCTCTAATTACATGCTTAATAAACTTATAATGTATATAACAAACTAGATATTAGTATTAAAGTTGGTGCATGTGGCTCTAGAATTATCAGCTTTGGTGTAGACATGCAGGTGAGACTGTAGCCCTGGAGATCGTGAGAAAATACTCATTCGAGAGTGTCTTACCGGTTCAACAGGGCCATAGAGCTAGCGGGTCTAGAAGTATTCAAGTCAAATTTGACTTGAATACTTCTTCTTGCAATCAGGTTTACTCTTATGTTTTAAAAGAGGCCAGAAATAGAGCTATTTACAACTTTTAACGTAACAATATGATAATTGATTACTTTGTCTACTACAAAATACCGCGAAAACAATTTGTCAAGAAAACATCGGTAATCAATATCAATTAGATTGTTATCGAACTAATGACAGCTGTCAAAACTGTCATTTATACTATTGACATATTAAAAATATGGCCGCTTCTTCTGTGGCTTCCCGTTTCACAGTCATGTTAATCCGTTTCAGGACACTAAGATGCTCCTCAATCTATTACATATTATATAAATTGTCTTACAATAAAATTCAACAGTTGGTAAATTAAGAAAATTTAGTAATTATGGCATGTTGGTCCCATTATATGGTACGGTAGTTTAGTTTTGAGATATTTAAAGGGTGAAAAAGTTCTCAATATTTAATTTAATTAAGATTATATTTAGATTTATTTGACAAGATTGATGAATGTGGAAGAAGCGAAAGAGGTTTGTTTGAATCGAAGCATTTGGCGTTCCATTGTTTCTGCCTACCCTAATGGGAGACAGGCGTGACAGATATGATGATTTATTTGTAAGTATTTTGATAATACATTAGTAGATTAAACCTTATATACTTAATATAATATCTAATTTCTAAAATTTATAACTTGTATTTTACTCATTAAAATCTAGATTATATTTTAAAATAATCTTATTAATATAACGCACAACTACTCTTTGGAATCAACTTCCAGCAGCAGTATTTCCAAACCGATACGACATCCATAACCTTCAAGAAAATTCCTTTTTAAAAGGCCGGCACCACACCTGCAATACTGTTGGTGTTGTGGGTGATTATGGGCGGCAGTAGTCACTTACTATCAGGTGAACCGCATGCTCGTTTGCACTCTGTGTAGTAAAAAAAAATATTATAAATCAGACGGGCGTTACTTAATCACGCTCAAGTGGCCTTTTTATGCAATGAAGAAAGGCAAACAGAGGTTGACGGTCTGATGGAAAGTAGTAACCGTCGCTTGAACAAATATTATTATGTATTAAGGTTTCTTCGAGGTCTATAATGCACATGACATTCCTAGTGCTGTAAACAATTAAAGGCTACAGTGACCGTTACCACCAGACGGACTGAATGTTTGTTTGCTACCCTCGCAGCATGAGTATTAAAAACACATGGACATGATAGAATATATATTGTGATTATTTCTAGTAATTGTTTATATTTATAATAAGTTTACTATTGTAATCTTTTGGAGGAAACAATAAAGAGTATCTATCTATCTATCTATCTATATAGCACTACATCTTCACATTGTTTATATACATTCACGGCCACACTATCGTATCTTTCAGACTGAAATACAGCAAGCTTGTTTCCTGGCGGAAACGTGTGTGACAGAGGTACTTAAGTAAATAACTTCAGCATAAAATTTCTCACTAAAGTGAAATGAAATATCTATATAATAACCTATGTACTAAACATAGATTAATTAATTCATAAGATATCGACTTATATTTTAAATTATACGGGTAAAACCGCGGGATATAGCTAGTAAAAGCAAAAGAAAAACTTTCCCTCCATATGAAGATAATAATTTCGTATTCTGGTTTACAGTTAAATTTTTTTCACTTTATTGGGGTGCTATGCTAACGAAGTACAAGTCATTTGCATTTCTTTACACACTGAGCACAGCTTTTGTATTTTTTTCTTTCTTTTAAGCATAAATTTAATTTTAAGTAAATTTCTACTGGCAAATAAAAATATTGCTATTTTATTGAAGAATTTACAGTATGAGAATTTAAAGATTAATTTGTATTTAGTTATATAAACGAATTAAATACATAAAATAATTTTATTGATTTTCTCAAGTTCTGTTAGCTTTTCATTTTTGCCACACGCTCGTTTAATGGCGTCAGTTTTTCTGTAAATAATATCCGATGATCGGTTAAGGCAGTGTAGGTTTTTCCTTGGCCGGTGAAAGGCGTAGTGACACTGGATCGCTAGAAATATGTCGATATGATGATGGACTAACGGCCTGGGTACTGTGGGAAAACTTTGGAGGCCATTACGTTGTAATAAACTCGAATATATTTTTTTACATATTTTTTTAAATTAATAAACAAAGGTTTGTTTAAGAAGCAGCCAGTTAGATTCGTAGATACCTTTTATTATAAAAAAAAAAAATTAAGGACATTTCTCTTATAAGAAAAATATACTATATAAATGTATACTCGTAGTATACGGAGTAGTAGGTTGGTAGTACATATTTTAATAAGATAGCGAAATATACAGTATTACCAACTTGTGGGAGCAAGACCCAATCAGGGTTGCCATAAAAATATAAATTTAAAGTGAAATCAAGGAAATTATTTAGATACTAGCTATGTTTCTTGTCCGTTCTTCTCAGTTGAAATTGCATTCCGAACTGGGCGGTAGATACATAAAAAATTGGATATTCAAAAAAGCTTATTATTAAGTGTACATTAATAAATTATTTAATTATTTTTATTATTATTTATTTATATTACGGCAAATTTAATTAAATATATTTATGGCAACAAATTCAAGTGTTTGCCGATAATTAGAGGTGCTCACAGTTTAATTGCGACAGGCTTTCTACTATAGTATTTGCGTCTTTCTACATTCATATTAGTAAAAACTACGATTTAAATTAGATATTAAATTACCTAAGATTAGATAGCATATTGAAATGATTACATAATTAACGCATTAGTAAGTAGAAAAAATATCCAACATAATTATGGTAAAATAAGGGTAAAATACAGTAGATCTCTCCAAGCCTGACTGGATACATTCGTGCCAATGTAAAATTAAAACGGTTAACAATTTAGTAAAGCTTAATTCGACGGGCGCCGAAAGACGATTTTCGAAGAATCTATAAAAAACTCATAAAATTGACGGACGGTTTGGGATGGCAATTTAACTGTTACTTTAATTTATTCTTGCACGATTTTTATTAGTTTAATATGTTATTAGCAATTTTTTTTTAAATACGAATATTAAACATAATTTTCTTAAAGATTTTGTAATTATAGATATAAACTTAAAATATAACTAGATAGATAGATATAACTAGATAGTTATGTCCATGGTACTGCTCATGTGTATATGCGACGGTTACCACTTACCATCAGGTGGACCGTCAGCTTGTCTGTCATTCTAAGTTGCATAAAAAAAAGATAGGTAATTTATTTGCATTACTTACAACACACAAATAACAATAAAACATAGATAGAGAGATTACGTACACAAAGATAGAGATAAAAGGATATATACAAAAAAAAAACCAAAATGCATAAGTAACATAATACTTTTTTTTATTTTTCGGGAGACAAGAGTGATAGATATGTATGTATGTAATTTTTTCTTTTATGTGTGTGCAATAGTAACTCAAAATGGTCACAGTTTATTGCTTTGCTCTGAAAGCAGCAAATCACTGATCTTTTGTTTTTGCCAAAACAAATTGTATGACTCTAGGCCAGAGGCTCAGCATCACCAATTATCGTTATTACCGTTATCCCAATTATTATTTGTGGTCGGTGTAATATGTTTTTCTCTTCCATTCTTCTCTATTCGTTTCCGCATTCACTCCCATTCTGGCCATATCATCTTTTACACAATCCATCCATGTCTTTTTACGTCTTCCACTTTCCTTATAGCCCTCCACATTTATACTTTTTTTATACCACTAAGGTGGCAAACAAGCATACAACCCACTTGATGGTAAGTGGTTACCGTAGCCTATGAATGTTTGAAATACCAGAGGTATTGCGCGCACTTTGCCGACCCTGAAGAAACCTCATTACTCCTTTTTTGAAGAACCCCATGCTGTAGTCTTTTGGGAAAACCTCGGCAGGGAGCTCATTCTATAACCACTTTTATTACTTATCCTTTCTTAAAATATTCTACTCATTCCTGCGCATCATGTGTCCATGGTCCATGGCACCAGGCCAGTCGGTAACTCCTTATCTTATCTTATATTCGCATATGGGTTCAGCTAAGCCGTTGCACGTCGACCCATCGGGATCTTTTGTGCGTCCCCCTGCCTTATACCATCATTTCATAGATCCTATGTGTTACCCTAACGATATCCCGCGGTTTAAGATATCTGTAGTATCCCCTGGATCTGGACGGTAACTCTTTAATACTTATTCATATTACAAAAAGTTTTGGCACATGGTTTTTCAACGGGTCGCCTCCCTGACGTAAACCCTATGACTTAAGAAGCTTTAATAACTAAAACCAGCTCTCGTCAGATTGTCACTTTTTATTTTTATATTTATAACACAGGGGTAAACGAGCATACAGCTCATCTGATGGTAAATGACGACCGCCACCTTTGATCACCCACAACACCAGAGGCATAGTAAGTGTGCTACCGGCAAAAGGAATATGCTCTTTTCTTAAAGATCATGATATTTTATTGATTCACCTAATGGCAAGTACGAGGTAGATTAGCTGTTAATCGCATCTATAGAAGCTCTCATTTACTTTAACACCTGATTGTTCTTTTTTTCTAGCAAAGAATTTTAGAGACTCACCTTAACTTCTATAATAGCGGAGTAAAATAGGTTGGTAGTACCTATTTTAATAAGATAGCGCAATAGCGAAATGTACAGTGCTACCAACATGCTCCCAATCCCAATCGGGGTTACTATAAAAATATAAATGTAAACTCAAGGAAATTACTTCACGGCAAATTGAATTAAGTACTATATTTAAAGCAATAAATCTAAGTGTTTGCGGATAATTTCGAGCCGATCACAGCTTGATTGCGTGGCTTGATTGATTGATGGATTTTACTTTAGGTTGTTTTTTTTTTTTTTATTAAAACTAGAAGACAAGAAAAAATGGGCGTAATGGAATAACGTTGTACGGTTCGTGCACCGTAAATGTTGCTGCAGATAATATATACCTATAAGTGAAATATAGTGGGCGTGTGGTCCCGGCATAGAATAGGCCGCCCCTTCCTTTCCCGTGGGTGTTGTAAGAGGCGACAAAGGGAAGGCGAGGGATGGGCAGCAGCGTGCCTCTTAAAACATCTTCAAAGCCTTTTTTTTATTTATTTTTTTACTCAACTTAGTATGGCAAACAAGTTGACGGCCCACCTGATGGAAAGTGGTAACCGTCGCCTATAGACACGAGCAGTACCGTGGACATAACAGAGTATACTGTTTCGTCCATGATACACCCCATGCGTTGCCATTCTTGAGGACTCAGGTGTTATTCCTCTGTACCCTGTAAATTCACACCACATCCTACCCTTCAAACCGAAACACAGCCATGCAAACACAACTGCTTTATGATAATTGCGGTTGCCAATCCGATTGGCAAGCGTAGCAACTACTGGCAAAACCCCCCAAGAGGGAGGCTTATGTTCAGCAGTAGACAGTTAAAGGCTGAAATGATGATGATGATGATGATAAATAAAATGTAGATACATAAAAGCTAATTTATATCAACTGTAACACACTATAATAAGATAATTAAAACTGTCTTTCACAAAAAATAAAATCAGTCGTGGCAATATTAATTATTTTGACTTAAAGAACTAAACCGATTTTAATAACATTTCTGTGAGATCAATCTGAAACCAATCAGATAAAAAAATAATTTTTAAAACATTTTTTTTTTTTACAACACAGGGGGCAAACGAGCATGCGGCTCACCTGATGGTAAGTGACTACCGCCGCCCATGATCACCCACAACACCTACGGCATTGCAGGTGTGCTGCCGGCCTTTTAAAAAGGAATATGCTCTTTTCTTGAAGGTTATGTTGTCGTATCGGTTCGGAAATACTGAATATAATAATCGGAATACATAAAAATAAAACACCGAATTGATAATCTCTTCATTTTTATAATGTCGTTTAAAAATAATAAATACTAGTAATTACTCTTATATTATCTATATCTTCTATACTTATAATAAATCTGTAGAGAGGTCAATTCCGTACATGAAATATATTTCCAAAATAACTATCAGCGGGTGATTAGTGATCGATACTGATGCCAAAAATGCAATCAGTAAAATTTTTGTCCGTCTCTCTGTGTGTTCGTTATAGAAACAAAAACTACTCGACGGATTTTAACGAAACTTGATACAATTATTCTTCATACTCCTGGGCAGGTTACAGTATACTTTTCATCACGCTACGATCAATAGGAGCAGAGCAGTGAAGGGAAATGTTGGGAAAACGGCAGGAGTTACTCCATTTTTAAGCTTCCGTCGCGTGTGCAGCTTTAATGGCCACTTTTTAAAAATGTCCACCCGTGCGAAGTCGGGACGGGCCACTAGTTAATATAATAAAATTGTAACTAGACCATATATGCATGTAAATGGAAGATATTAAAAAAAAAATATATATATATATATAAGGTACATACCTTGGTCTTATTAACATTAATAAGACCAATAGAAGGTATTAGAATTTCGGAAGGAATTACACCAGAGGGAGACTTTGTACATTGAAAGTCGATTACTTGGGTACCTCTGTTCCATTCGTGTTTCTACCGTGAAGCAGTTGTGTTTGCATGGCTGTGTTTCGGTTTGAAGGGTGGGATATGGCGTGAATTTACTGGGTACAGACGAATAACACCTGAGTCCTCAGGAATGGCAACGCATGGGGGGTATCATGGGCGAAACAATATTACTCTGTTATGTCCATGGTACTGCTCATGTCTATAGGCGACGGTTACCACTTTCCATCAGGTGGGCCGTCAGCTTGTTTGCCATTCTAAGTTGTATAAAAAAAAAGAAGCTAAAATATTAATTTTTAGATTTTTTTTCCTGTCTGTATGTTTGTTTCTATATGGCGCAAATACTACTGTAGCAAATTGGATGCGATTATATCAGTTCTGGTTCTGAAGGTCAAACTTAAATTCTGCTATGTTTTATATTGACACGAAATCTAAAAGTCGCTTACTTCATTGTTTTATTACTTCTGAAACTATGCGTAAGAAGTCATGCGAAAAAAAAATAGTCAAAGAATGGTAATAGTCTATAAAATAGCAAGAAAGAATTTTAGCATATCAGGTTACGTAGCCACACAGATACAAATATGCAGAAACTCAGTGGATGATCTGTGAAATGTGAAATGAGTTCATTTCGTGACAAACTAACACTCGTAAACTGTAGATCGATTTATAAAATTAATAAAAAGCTCCGACCCGACGTCTGTCGAGCCGGTACCCTTTCGGTCCCTTCACATAAACGCGCAAATACAAACAAGCAACACGCAAACATTCACAAAAATTTGTAGGTCCGTCTCTTTTATGTTCTTTTTTATATACGAGTTGAGGGCAAGGAAAGCGTCGTGGGGCCACGTGGAGGGGTCGCGTGGGGTGCTGGGCGGGGCGATGCAGCTGCACGTAGGGCTCCGCAACCGTCCCCGTTCAGTCGAGACGCGAGCGTCATACCGCTACGTCACGGCCACCCTACGAAATTGCCGCCAAAACTCGTGGAATACATTCGAGTCAGCCCGCTGAAAGTTTGAGCGGCGATTTAAAAACGAATATTGTCTATGGACACTTTTTTTTTCGACAGGACAGTGTTATAAGGTTATACAGCCAAATGTAAATTTTTAAATAGGACTTTTTGGTAATTTGTTAAGTTTTTGAATTGGCGGGTGTCGGGTTGATGTGTGCGAGCGAGAGGGGTGATATGGAGAGTCCGGCTGAGGAGACGGGACGGAGCGCACCCCCCGCGCCGCACACCCCCGCCGCACCGCAGCCGAACGGCTCCAATAAGATCATCGGACGTAATGTGAATGGAACCAGTAAGTCACCTCATATAATATTTATAATAATTATTATTTTTCACAACCAACTTCAAAAAGAATCAGGTTCTCAATTCGGTTGTATTTTTTTATGCTTATTACTTCATAACTCTGTCAGTTTTAAGCCAATTTGCAAAATTTTTATTTATCTGAAAAGATATACTTACAGATTTGTCACGTAGAAATAAAAAAAAAATCGGTTCAGTAGTTTAGTTTTAAATCAGAAACACTGGCTACTAAAGACAAGGCAGAATGGCCTATGGTCGTAGCCTGTGCGAAAGGACAATATAATAAAAAAAAAATCAGAAACACTGGTTTTGTCACAATTGAAGTAGTTTTTTTTTTTGTAGGAAATAATCTTTGATAAAATCTTAAATAATTAAGTAAGAACACTAATAAAAAAAATGAATCAGCTAATTTGACAATAGCTGACAGAAAATTTACCCGTTTTTGAGGTTCGATGCTCTATCTATATAATCTAAGCATAATGTATACAGGTAGAATTTATTGACAAAAAACTGAACGATTTTTCAAAGTATACGCTCATACATGTGTGCGATCAATTTTATAAGTTCTAAGAATATATATTTTTTTAATTATAACATAATTCAAGAACATACGCCTTTTGTACTTCATAAATATATACATATTTATACCATATATATTTTTGTATTATTCTTTAAGTGGTGAATAATAGATAGTGATAGAATGGACAAGAATACATGGTGGTAAAGAATACATATATAAGTATAATATATATATGCTCAAGTATGTTAACATATAATAAAATAATAACAATACAAACATCTGTACATCGGAGCGTATGCAAGGCCGTAGTTTTTAAACCATAATACTGTCACTATTCAACTTTTACTCTGATTCTATCACTGGTTAATTCTTCTGTCACTGTTTGCGTCGAAAATTCTCGTTCTCCCTTTAAGATGGGAGAGAAAGTTTGCGCCAGTGCTAGGATATCTACAGAGGATTCATTTTATACAGGTATATAACAATAATCATTAGATAAAATGAATTGAAATACTTATTTGCTTTACTTTAAAATAATAATATTTTAGGTAAATATATTTTTACTAGTTTATCTTAAAGAAGTTGTACTGTACAAATACGTACCATTTTTTTCCTTTTTTTCCCTAAAATTGGCCTATTAAGAACTATAAGAATCGCCAAATGGGTCCAGCCATTTTTAAATTACGCAAAATAAACGATACGAAAAACAATATTTTATTTTTATTAAAATATAAAAAAAAATATGTGGAACTTATGATAAAATCCCGAATATCGAAAAAAATGTAGCGTAAAGATAAAGTCTGGTCCCGACATGGAATAGGCCACCCCTTCCTTTCCCGTGAGTGTCGTGAGAGACGATTAAGAGAGGGCGAGGGTTGGGCAGCAGTTTTCCACTTAAAACATCTTCAAAGACTAACTGCGTTTACTAATTTATCTTTTTACAATTCATTCTTAAAACATCTCTAAAGCCTAACTGCGGTTGTCAATTTGCCTGCCAAGCGTGACAACTACTGGCAGAACCCCCCAAGGGGAAGGCTCATGTTCAGCAGTGGACAGTTAAAGACTGATATATATATATACATACAATATACATTACATACATATTAACTTTTTAATTCACAATTCAGACGAAAGAGTGTAAAAAAGAATAAATTCAAAGAACAGTCGCTTGGTGGGAATCGAAGCTGTTACCGAGGCAATTTGTGTTTTTCTGCCACCGTGCAGTCGGCTCTTTGTCTCGGTATGGGGTTTTTTGTTTTCTGCTTATCTCTCAACGTTTGTAGCGTGACGGCGATGTCTTGATCTGTCGTTTAAATAGCATTAAAATTATTTACTTCGATGCGATTGACTTAATGACTTTTATTACGGAGCGGTGGACTGTGATGAGATGAAGAAATGATGTAAATACGGAATTTAGTAGCGAAATAAATGTATTATCAGCGAGAAAGGAACAGTCAATATGTCAAATAATAATCTCTATAGAGTTTACATCGGCTGGTCGCCAATAACTTTAATATTAGGTACAAAAATGCAAACTCGCTGTTCCAAAGTATCGTTTAGAAAATGTTATAAATCTTTAATAACATTAAATAAATAATAATAATAAATAAATAAAGGATAAGTTAAGGAAAAATGTACCAAAATGCATTAATGACGAAAATGTAGTGATGATATTCATCATCATCATCTTAGCTGAGATGATAGCCATCATCTGTCCACTGCTGTACACAGGCCTCCCCCGTAGCCTGCATAGATCATGACATATACATCAACTGACTCTCTGATTCGGTTGTTAAAAGGTATATGTATAAATATACATTTTAAAGCATAATTAGAAAATACTAATAAAATAAAAAATAATTTGAAATGTAATTAAAAAATACTGAAAAGCGGATATTAATTTAACTTACTACACACGTTTGTAGTTTTCAATAATTCTTTACATAACATTTATTAAATTTTTGTTATTTAATTATAATATTATTAATTAATTTATTACTAATTTCGGTTTTTAATTTATTTTATTTAATTATAAATAAATTAAAAATAATAAATACTATGCGATTTTTTGCTTTTTCTAAAGCGATTTTTAATCATGAAAATTGGTGTGCGATATCTTTGTTATTCTAAACAGATTTTTGACAGAAAATTGGTATAGAATCTTCTTTAATAGTACTTGCTTCACTTTGATATTTATAATAGTATTTGTCTTGGACTAAATCGGTTTTTATCATACATTATACATTAAACAAAGACTTTTTAAAGCTTGTATGTATTTTGTGGCTAATGAAGAAGATATGGCGATTCCGCCTCGTTATAACCCGGATATAGAAAATACATTACTGAAGATTAGGCTGTATGGCTTACCAGAGGGAGACTTTGTACAAAAGTCGATTGCTTTGGTACCTCTGTCCATTCGTGTTTCAACCGTCAAGCAGTTGTGTTTGCATGACTGTGTTTCAGTTTGAAGGGTGGGATATGGCGTGAATTTACTGGGTACAGAGGAATAACACCTGAGTCCTCATGAATGGCAACGCATGGGTGGTATCTTGGGCGAAATAGTTCGACGTTTACCACTTTTTAACAGATGGGCCGTCAGCTTGTTTACCATTCTAAGTTGGGTATATCTTATATAGTTGGGTATATATAGTATATAGTTGGGGTATCATGGGCGAAACAGTATACTCTGTTATGTCCATGCTACTGCTCATGTCTATAGGCGACGGTTACCACTTTCCACCAGGTGGGCCGTCAGCTTGTTTGCCGTTCTAAGTTGTATAAAAAAAAATGGCTCAGTACCTTTGCCTTTCCCTGAGTGGGATAAATTAAACTACTACTACTCCTACTGAAACAAAATATCAAATTTTACAAAATGAAATTTGTAAACACTTTATTATGCATAGATAAGTCAGTTGTCTAATTAGTTATGTTGAATATAAATGCAAGTATCAAGTGATCGCGTGCCAAACATAGATATGTGACGAAAAAACTTACCCGAGTACGCAGAAGGTAGAAAAACCGTGGAAAACGCGGAAAAACACTGCTCACACTGTGCATTGATAAAAACTGGTTGATAAGTACTCCTTTCTATTGAGACCACAATATATTAGTACCTAATTGACGACTTTTAATACGTACCTAAGAACAAGGAATTACATAGAAGGAATGATAAAATAAAAACTGTAAATCATATGGTT
This sequence comes from Galleria mellonella, assembly GCF_026898425.1. NCBI lineage: Eukaryota > Metazoa > Arthropoda > Insecta > Lepidoptera > Pyralidae > Galleria > Galleria mellonella. Next base: position 3,333,444 of record NW_026441987.1, on the reverse strand, counting down.
AGCTCCTTTCTTCTTATGCAAATATAATTAGTAAAAAGAGGATGAAAGATACACCCTCAATTTCTCAATTCATAACAGGCTATTGTATAGAAAATGTTTGATATGTCAAATATTTGACAATAACAATTTTTACCTTACTAGATTATATATTCGACACAGTTTATGTAGAAAGTATGCAAGCAGGTTGTATCTGAATTTGGTAGGGTTATACGGCCGAATAACATTTTCTATACACTAACCTGCTAGAATTGACAATTTAACGCTCCTTCTATGTAATTCCTTGTTCTTAGATATGTACTAGTGAAGGATAGAGTAGATAGGAGTCAAAGAGATTTCGTAAATACTTGTGGTGTAGCTTCGGCATAGAAAGGGTCACCCCTTCCTTTCCCATCTAATATACAACATAGGCCTCCCTTATAAGGGGCTAAACTATGATACTAACGGTCAAAGGATGGGCAGTAGCGTTCATCTTAAAATATGACCAAAGGCTGCAGTTGCTAATCTGTCTGCCAAACGTGGCAACTACTGGCAAGGTCCTCCTATTTGGGGGAGACCTATTTTAGCAGTGGTCAGTTAACGGCTGAAATGATTATGATTCGTAACAAAGAACAGCTTTGTTTTACAACCAAATAGGTCAATATAAAGAAATATTTACCAAGGGAAGATTTTGTACAAAAATCGACGGTATGGGTACTTCTGTCCCACCTGTATTTCTGCTTTGAAACACCTGTACTTGCAAGGCTGTGTTTCGGTGTGAAGGGTGGAATGTAGATGTTAAATTACGATATGGAGGTATAATGTCGTAGTTCTCAACAATGGTTTCGCATGAGTGGTATAAAAAAATATTTAGCTGTCATTCGATCATCGAATCTGACTTAAGATCACTACAAAATCTACGAATTTGTAATGATCTTAAGCTATAATTCTAGCAAAATACATTTATTTCATTTAATTATTATATTTGTTTGCCGTGTGCTCCCGGCATAGAATAGGCCACCGCTACCTTTCCCGTGAGTGTCGTAAGACGCGACTAAAGGAAGGCGAGTGATGGGCAGCAGCGTACCTCTCGTACCCGTCTTCTATTCCAAATCCTTTTCCGTGCAAGCAGTTCGTTTGTGGAACTCACTCCCTACCTCTATACGGTGCGCTCAATCTTTGCCCATTTTTAAAAACCTAGTTATATCTGGTCCTAGGTAGTGACCTATCCTTATAATCACTTAGTCCTCCTTATTTCCTATAAATAAATGAAAAAATACTCTGTGTTATGAGGAACCAGGCAACGAGATATGTGGATAGATACGTATTATAATTTATTTGTATTACTTACTTACAATTAACAACAGACATACACAGTAAACAGATAAAAGAATGCATATACAAAAAGAAAGCAAAATATATAAAAGAATTTTCTTTTTAATTAAGATATTAAGATGTAAATATTATCTAAAAAAAATGCTAAATTCCAAAGATGTTTTAAATATATTACTGTTAAAATGTACACTGCAAAATGGCGATTTGAAAGTGATATTAAGAACGTACAAAAACTATTATGTAAATAACTGCATAAAAATGCACGGTGGCAAAATAAATCTGCAGGATTTATACTTCATAATACCAACGGGCGGAATATGAACGGAAAACGAGGCAAGATGGCGGCTTAGAAAAAAGTATTTTGTTTAAACAATCCGAGTTTATGGTGTTCTTTTTTTTTTAAACAAATAGATTTTGTTTCACAATAGAACAAAACGACTTCAATCGTTTCAAAACTAGGTATTTTGATTTCTAAACTTAACTAGTATTTTAATAAAATTAAGTAAATACTTTTAGATGAAAAAATAATTTTCCAAATCGGTTTAATAATAAAATACAACTGAATTGGAAACCCCCTTTTGGAAGTCGGTAGAAAATTGATAATTATTGTTATTTTACTTAAATTATCAAAGATATTGTATATATGTAGTAATTTTAATGAGGAAGTCATGCGGCGTTCATAAGATATAAATAAGAGGAAGTTATGGCAGAAAATCAACTCAGACAAGCGGAAAACGAATCAATCGATAAACACGTTGTCACTACCACAGGCATGAATTGAAACGAAACAACAATATATTAGCCATCTACAGACTGCTTTTTGGTCAGATTTATTATTTATTAACACACGTACTAATGGTAGCGGAATTAAACAAAATAATCCTAATCAAATAACTAGTAGGAGAATCAATAAAATTGAGTATATCAAAATAGTGGTGTATCAAAATAAAACATACGCCAAATTTCAATTTAGACCTTTAGGAATAATAATAATAAAATAATAAAAAAGCCTTTTATTAAATACTTTTAAAGCCCATTATAAGGAAAAGAATATATATATATATCAAAAAAAAGGTGAAGGTTCGATTTTTAGACATTTGAAAAAAAATTTGAATTTTTTTTAAGTCCGTCGTTTGTAATCCTATTTGGAAAATTCTTTTTCAACCCACTTCAAAAAGAGGGATATTCTCAATTAGGTTGTATGTACACCAGAGGGAGACTGTACAAAAGTCAAAGACAGTCTGTTGGTGTTTCTTTAAATTAATAAATAAACTCCCACAGTTGGAAATCGATTTGGATATTTATTTTTTTTTGTATGAAAGGATATCCTGTATCTGTAGATTCATCAAATAGAAATTTTATCAAAATCAGTTCAATAATTTAATTTTTACACCAAAATAATATGTTGTTAATTTTTTTTTTGTGGAACATAATTATTTATCTTTTTTTTTTTTTATACTACTTAGAATGGCAAACAAGCTGACGGCCCACCTGATGGAAAGTGGTAACCGTCGCCTATAGACATGAGCAGTGCCATGGACATAACAGAGTATACTGTTTCGCCCATGATACACCCCATGCGTTGCCATTCCTGAGGACTCAGATGTCTGATCAATCTGAAAGGATATACTTTCAGATTGATTCCATAGGAAAATAATTTTACTGAAGTAGGTGTTATCTTGAGGAAGTCCGTATAACTGGTTATTTAATTAGAATCACACATAAAAATTGTCATTACTACGAGTATTAGCGAGGTTGTGGAGCATCTGGTAGTAATAGTGGTGGTCAATCTTCGAGTGTTGGTAGTTACACACGTATTAATAGTAGCGGAATTAAACAAAATAATCCTAAACAAATATCAATAAAATCGAGTATTTCTAAGTGGTATATCAAAATAAAACATACGCCAAATTTCAATTTAGACCTTCAGGAATAATAATAATAAAATAATAAAAAAGCCTTTTATTTCCCATTATAAAGAAAAGATAATATATATATATATATATATATATATATATATATATATATATATATATATATATATATATATATATATATATATATAACAATTATTCATTATTTTTTTATATATATTATTATTATTATTGTATCTTTTCCTTCAGGAATAGGACTGTAAAACTCGTTACTAATTACATACAACAGTTTTTGCGTTTTGCCGGAATAGACATACAAACATCTGTCTGTAATTCTATCTATAAAGACAAAATTAAAAAAAAAAATATTGGTCTTATTAAAAACTCTGAAATTATTTTATCTTAAACATCTCCCATCTAAGCATCGTCTAGTTAGTATTTTTTCATAATCTTCTGTAACGGATTCCGTTGTTTATTCCAATAACGGAGTGTCATTTGGAACATACTGAACGACTAACTACTTTTACAACTAAAATGCAAACAAGTGAATTTAATTACAATTAATTTTTGAATAGTCATTCTTTATGTATTTCAGCCATCATCCGTCCACTGTTGGACATAAGCCTCCTCATAGACTGCCATAAAGAACGGCCCTGAGCCACCTGTATCCACTGACTGCCTGCAATGCATTTGAGGTCGTCACTCCATCTAGTGGGGGGTTGTTACACTCACACACTACACTACACTACACTACATTACACTGCGTTTGCCCGTACGGGGTCGCCACACAAGAACCTTTCTTCCCCATAGGTTATCGATTCTTCGAGCTATGTGACTGAAACTATTGCCACTCCACCTTGTTTATCCCTCGGGTTATGTCGGTTACGTTGGTTCTTTTGCGGATATCCTCGTTTCGGATTCTATCACGCAAAGAGACTCCGAGCACAGCCCTCTCCATAGCCCGCTGAGTGATTTGAAGCTTTTGCATACGGGCAATCGTGTACCAAGTTTCGGTTCCATAAGTCATCACTGGCAACACGCATCACCATGTATCATTACGTAACACATAAAGTAATATCGCTTTGTAAGCAAAATTATAAGTGGAAAAAATATGCAAAACCCCGTACTGTTAACTTGTATCAGATTTGCATATTATGGAAATTATCACTATTGTGGCTTCCACTTGTTTAAAAATATCTCCAGGAAAAGTGAATAGTTTTCTTTCATGTCCACTATACTGGCAACAAATTAATGTCTCTTTTTTAATGAGTAATAATGAGGAACGAAGAGGCGACTAAGGGAGGGCGAGGGATGGGCAGCGGCGAACAAACCTGGCAACTATTGGCTAACCGTGGTTTATGTCCACCTATGGCCAGTTAAAGGCTGATAGGAATGGAATAGCAATCCTGCCTGCGCTAACGGTATACGCTTGGGGGAAAGGGATTGTTAGCGATGGAGTTTGACAGCCCCATTGTTAGCAATTTGCCCTATTAGGTCGACCTCCACGTGGTTCCCCCTGGAAACCATCGTGAACAATTCTTATTGAATTCGTCACGATGGGCCTTTCCTCCGGGAAGATATTGTTATTGATAAGGAGGTTACTTCCCACTTACCAGGTCGACTTACACGCGGTCGCCCCTGAAAATCATGTTTAATTCGCTGATCTCTGTTTAAGTAAGTTAAGTCGAGTTTGAAAAATCATTTTTGCATTTGTATACCAAATCTATCAAATTTTGCTACCTCCTTTTTTTCAGGAAAATTAGAAAATAGACTATTGTATTGTAGATATATTGTATATAATATTAGATTAATACCACGGGCAAAGCCGCGATATACAGTAAGCTAGTGATTATATAAACTTTAATTTTTTTTTAATAAATTAGCATTAGCAATTATCCATTATAAAAAAAAATATATTTTCTACAAATCTTGTGTCGTATTTTTCATATCACTTTGTACAGTGTTAGCTGTAGGTACAGATATTAAAAAAAAAAGTTTTTATCTGAGTCCACCCCCACGTACAATAAGAAGACATTCAATTCAAATAAAGAACTCAGTTACGCAAAGATGCGTTCGAAAACGGCGAAACGATGTTTGTATTCACTTTTTTACTAACTTTTTTGCCTTCCTTTCATTCGTACTCCTTTCTTGAGTTAGCTATTTAACAATGCGCTGTGTGAATATGCAAATCATATAATTGTCTACCGGTTCTACCGCTATACAGTGTTTTTTTTTTTATTATCGCTGTCCGAATAGCTACCATAGATTATGAGTGACGCATCTGTCATTTGTTATATTAAAAAGCGCCGTTCGCCACATTCAGAATGTACCTTTAATATTGTTTTTGCATCCAGTCAACTGTTAGCAAGCGCTCATTTTTTCTAATAACGAATATCTGGAAAGGAATGAAGTCCAAGTTTTTCACGAACGAGCGTCCGTCTGACTCTTTATAATGCTTCGCTGAATTTTCATGAGTGCAATATTTATCGTGTTGACGCCATTACGGCGTCGGCACCGCGCCCTGCCATACCCTTTATTTATGACAAAAACTGTCGCTTTATACCTTTATCGAATCGGTATTTTTTTACCGCTGTTAATTCCTGAGATAATGGCCGGAGTCAAATGACCGGGCGCAATAAGAAACTGAGGGAATTTCAGCGATGCCAGCGCAGTCTTTTAAGCGTATTTTTTGCACAGGATCGGTCCGCGGCGGTTCGCGGCGTTTTTTTATCGGCCCCCGATGAAAACCGTAATGGCATTTTATCGTGCATAAGAGCGGACGGAATCATTAATTATTTATAATAAGCGGCTAGCGCCGAATGGTGTCCGCCATATTTATTTTCATCAGAGAGATTCGCGGATTTTTTTTTTGGTGTGCTATTTTCGCGCGTAGCGGCAAATGGCGAAATGTTGAAGTTTTTAGTTTTTTATAATGAAATAATAATTTTTTCATTATTGTAAAAAATAAATTATTGAAAAATATATTTTTTTTTTAGTTTTATAAACGTCGCTTGAGAATCTTTTCTTCCCCTTTGGTTGTCTTTATAAACGTTTCGAACTAATTGATAAGATCCCAGTTGGCATTTCAGTTTACTGATCCTTTGGTCTATGTCAGTTCTACTAAAGATATTTTTCATTTTAATTCCCATAGTTTGCCGAGTGAATTGGAGCCTCCGTCGCTAATACTTAGGAGTTTTGATTCTTCGTTTTTATTTTTAATAGATGATAATGAAATGGAAACCCCGTTTGCTTTATCAGTATAGATACCTACTGCTTACGCTGGCGGAGCACCAGTGAGGGATGAGTGATAAATAGAAAGTATTGTTTAATGGGTGAAAATGAACGCCCAAGCACTTTTAAAAAGCTAATCTCTAGAGGATTCATGTAATTTTTAACCGTTCTTGTTTGCTTCAGCTATTTGTATTATGAGTATATTTGAATTGAAACTGTGGTAAACGGTGTTGGTGGCAAATTTACTTAATGTTTTTTTTTTTATTAATATTATGTATTATTCTTTAATTTGTAACTGTTAGTGTTCCCAAATAAATGAAAAAAAAATGGGATGGTAAAATCACCTGCCGATATATGCTGATGGGGTACCAGAGTGACAATAGATAAGTTTAAAACCAGGTCAGGTGGCCAAACCTGATGAATTTACCAGGAATTATCATGATGGTTTCCAGGGGGAACTGCGTAGAGATTGATTTGACATGTTTCATTACCTTTTCCTCTCTGAAAAAGGTTAGTTGGCCCACTGTTACGAATTCATCAAAAATTAACCGATGGTTTTCAGGAGTGAAAAGTCGACCGGATAATGGGGCTACTAGTCCCCGTAACTATAGATTAAAGATAGAACAGTATACTCTGTTATGTCCATGCTACTGCTCATGTCTATAGACGACGGTTATCACTTTCCATCAGGTGGACCGTCAGCTTGTTTGCCATTCTAGGCTGTATAAAAAAAAAAAGAACTTTAGGTACTATATCTATCTTACAATGACAGTATAAAATAATGGCCGCCATAAAATTTTAAAAGCATGAGAAAATTAATTTGGATTTTTATAGTCTATGTCACGAACACTTGTTTATAGATGGTAACCAATTTTCTACCCTTTTAGCGATTACTTTCTTTATACTGATGGGTCATTTGGGGGTCCATCTTGAATATCTATTAGCAATAATGAATACATTGAGGCATCTTTAGAATAGGAACACAAAACATCTAACCCTTCCAAGTTAACCCCAAACGGACAGGTCGATCTAATCTGTACGCGCAGCTGCTTGGCAGATGTTTCCGAGTTTTGATGGACAGACGTACGTAAGAACGTTGACTTGTGTTTATGAATCTTATGTTGAACACAGTAGGGTACAAAATCAAATACTTCTTATGGGCAATGTCGAAAACGTGAATAAAGGTAAACTGAATTTAAATATTTTTGTGATTTGTAACTTAAGGGGATAAAGTTTAATTTTGAGTGCATTATTGTGTCTAGGACAGTTTTACCTGAAGGTCAATGACCTTGATTTTTTTTTATTGAACGTAGATTGATATATTATTGATTGTTGACTTTAGAAACGCAAGTGCTAAGGTGTCTGTGTTTAAAATGCATTAAATTTGAATAAAAATAAAATTAAAAGGAAATTCGAATATTGATTATTCTAATTAGATTTCTCTGTTTACAGATGTGTATAGACAGCCATAAGTTTTAACAACATACTCTAAGCGTAATCCAACTAATATTACAAACTAGTTTTACCCGTGACTTTGTCCGCGTTACAGTATTATATTATCTGTGGCGTTACCGAGATAAAAATTAGCCTGTGTCCTTACTCCTTCTCTATTCCAAATACTAGGTGAAGTTTATGACATAATTTTAATACTGTATATAATAATAGAAACTATGCAGTATAAATTATAGTCCTGAGTCCTCAGGAATGGCAACGCATGGGGGGTATCATGAGCGAAACAGTATACTCTGTTATGTCCATGCTACTGCTCATGTCTATAGGCGACGGTTACCACTTTCCATCAGGTGGACCGTCAGCTTGTTTGCCATTGTAAGTCGTATAAAATAAATACACCTAATACACAAATATGGGGGAAATGTATTGTTAGTAATACGGACTACCAGTCCCATTACTAGCAATATACCCTGTCAGATCGACTTCCACATGATCCCTCCTGGAAATCATCGTGCTGAATTCCAGGTGTATTGATCACGATGGGCTAACTGACCTGCTTTTTCATACTCACCTTTCATCCCTCACTGATGCCCTGTTAGCATATACTGATAGCGTAGGCAGGATTACCATTTCATTATCACCCATTGAAAAAATACACAAATCTTTAACTTACAAATCTGCATTAGTGTCTCTGATTATCCCATTTATCATTATTAGTCGCGAGCATATAATATGAAAGCAAATAAAACAGCAAAAAAAACAAAATCAATGCAAGTCTACAACTGTCATTTGACCCCAATGATATCAAGATCATTACTGAAGCTGTCACTAAATAAAAAACAAGCTAATTTCATCTTTATTGCCTACAACTTATGAGTGAAGAGAGAGCTTTTGTGTCTGTATTATTCGACGTCACTCTATAATGACAGGATATGATGCGTAGAGACGGTATTTTATTTTGTTTGTAATATTTTTTTTTTGTAAAAACCTTTTTTGCTACATTACATTATGACCGGGCGTGAAGTTACGATTGTTTTTTTTTTTTAATAAGAAATAGGAAAAGGACTTTTTTATTTATTAATCTAAGTAGAATTAGGTAACAGTAATATTATTTTTATTTGCAAAAGGAAAAGCAAAGGAACTAAGCCATACAGCCTATATTCGTTTTTATGCAACTTAGAATGGCAAACAAGCTGACGGCCCACCTGATGGAAAGTGGTAACCGTCGCCTATAAACATGAGCAGTACCATGGACATAACAGAGTATACTGTTTCACCCATGATACCCCCCATGATATTTTAAGTACAGAAATTGTTTTTCCATATTTTAGCAAGGCATATATTCTTCAGGATTAATTAGAATGGTCACAAGCCATAAATCTTAAAATTTAAAATAATTAATGTTTAGAAATGTCTCATTTTATAATTCTCCAATAGTTGATTTTGATAATACAGATTAATTGATCTGACGGTCACAGATAAAATTATAGCAGCACTAGCTTTTACACGCGACTTCGTCCGCATGACCGGGATATATTCACTAATCGGGATAATGTTTATGTTCCTCTATAACTCATAGGTACATGTATACCAAATTTTATAGTAATTAATTTAAATTTATAGTGTTAATAAGTAAGTAAGGATTAGTAACATAGAATCAATATAAAACAAATGGTCAGATATTATTTGCAGTCTTTCATACATTCATATCAGCTGTCCACTGTCCACTGCTTAACTTTTTTTTTATACAACTTAGAATGACAAACAAGCTGACGGCCCACCTGATGGAAAGTGGTAACCGTCGCCTATAGACATGAGCAGTAACATGGACATAACAGAGTATACTGTTTCGCCCATGATACCCTCTATGCGTTGCCATTCCTGAGGATTAAGGTGTTATTTACTGGGTACAGAGGAATACCTCTGTACCCTGTAAATTCATAGTCATGCAAACACAACTGCTTCACGGTTGAAACATGAATGGGACAGAGGTACCCAAGCAATTGACTTTTGTACAAAGTCTCCCTCTGGTCATAGGCCTTCTCCAAAATTAGGGTTTTGCCAGTAGTTTCCATACTTGTCAGGCGGATTGGTAAAGGCTTTGATGATATTTTAAGAGGGAGGCTAGTGTCCCACCAGCGTATACCGATAGCACAGACAGGGTTATCATTCCATTATTACCCATTAAAAAAAGTACTATTAATATATCCCGAACAATTATATGATTGATTACGTTAAAGAAATATAAAAATAGCACCCCTAGGCGAAAGCAGAAAGGGTTAACTTTCAATTTCATCATTAATTAATTAACGTTCGTAACACATGTTTAGACATGTCTGTGTGTTTGTCACGCTTTCTCTACACGGAATAAGCATTAAAATATATTAGTCAACATCTTTAACCCTTTGCCACCTGTTGAAATAAAAAAAAAATAACGTCAGTTGTTCGTTTTCCCGCCTTTTTTGTGGCACCCGCCACCACAAAGATTTGTTTTATTTCTTTTTAATTGTCAATTCGAATTATTGCGGATGATGGGCATCCTTTCTTATGGGTTAACTGATTTCTGTCCGACGAATCGGAAATAACATATGTCTTCTTGGATCGTCATTAAATTTAATATTATTGTGCATCACACTAAACTTTATTCCATAGTGTTTTTTATCTGTGACCCAATTTTATTGTACCTATACCTCACATATTGCTTACTGGCTGAGGGCAATAAAGTGTTAAAAGAACTAATCTATAAAAGTATCTATATGTTGTATATACATGTATTGATTTAATTTTTTTTAATGTTTTTTTTTTAAACTAACTTCATTTAGTGAATAGTCTTCCAATACTCTGTAGCTATGCTTCAAAGATATTTTTTGTAATAGACACCTGCAATGCAAGGAAAAAATTGTGGAGGGCTTAAGAGATGAGGAGTGGAAAAATAATAGAAAACAGCTCACTAATGGTTCCAACGTGAGAATGAATGCCACGACGGATTTTTATCTATTTTGAAACTTTCTGAGTGAATTAGTGCTATAAATGTAGCTTGTAATATACATAATTGTTACATTAAGAGATATACAAAGAAATGTCTATTAACATTGGTTTCTACATTAATAGGCATATTTTAATGCGATTATTATTTTTACTACATATATTTTTTCTAATATCCTTCTTAAAAAAACGGGAGAAAATAGTTAAAAAAAAAGCCTTTAACTGTCCACTGCTGGACATAAGTCTCTCTTGGGGGGCTTCGCCAGTAATTGTCTCCCTTTTGTCAGGCGGATTAGCAACCATAGTTAAGTTTTAGAGATGTTTTAAGAGGGACGCTGCTGTCCATCCCTTGACCATTAAGTTGCCTTAGTCGCCTCTTACTATATTCACGGGAAAGCAAGAGATGGGCTGTTTAATGCTGGGACCATTGGGGCCAAGTTCTATATCATTTTCTTTCATTAATAATTTTATTAAATTCAATGTTTTAAAAGTGGCAAATCAAGACTTTTTAATGTATACATAAAATATCATTATATTTATCAAAAAGTTAATAAAAAAAGTATTTAAAACAACCAATATTTTTAAGATTGTTAACTAAATCAGATAATCCACCTTTAAGGACGTCCAAAACTATTTTAAAGTTTATTCCACAGCAATAACTCTTTCATCTGACAACAGACTGTCCACTCTCGCCCCCATTCCATTTTTTTATTGACCTCAAAGCCCTCTTTATTTTTTCTCTATGGTCTATTTGACGTTCTCACGGAAGAGGATGAATGGACTCCTATGTCTGTGCGTAGTTTTTTTTAAGATAAAAACGCGGAAGGGTTGCCAGTATTAAAATTACAAGTTTGTTTTAAGGTGCTGTGGGAATAAGTGACCCCTTGTGAATGTTATGATTTTTTCGTATCCGGCAAGATGTTTAAATGGTTTTAATGAGAGGATGTGGACATACAAAAAGTATTTAATATTCATTGACTGGACCACGGGTGTCGAGTTGCATGGATTTGTTAGTAACTCTTTTGTTCCGTATGGGGGCTTTTTTTTTTAGTGATGGGTGCTGTTTATTTCAATGGTCAGATGCAAATGTGTTTTATATTTAATGTAATCTTGATTTTCTTGATGAATAGAGTCTTGTAATTGTAACGGTTATGTCGTATGTGGTTATTGGATGTTAGGGGTGGAACGCAATGTTACATCAGAGCCATAGACAATCTTTTTGTAAGAAAAAAAAATACGAATAGTCTACGGGATTATAAGTTTCATTATGTATTTATACTATACATTTCAAGTATTCTTAGAACTTCTATAATAGAAGGCGCATGGTTTGTGTTAACTATGTAATAAGTTAAAATTATTAAATATTTACAGAATTACAGCAAAATGTAGATACTTTTTATTCTCTTTTCGTAAGCATTAGATATATACGGGATAATATGATTTCTAACGGCAGTCTACACTGACTGATGTTTAAAATCAATATTATATACCTAGTCATATTCATTGCGCATGAGTTGATTTTTAGACTATAATAGTATAAATTATTAGGCTCGGCTGATAGTAAATAATAACCATGGTATTACTATTATTTCAGCCGTTAATTGTCCACTGCTGGACATAAGCCTTCCCCATAAGGGCAGTTTTGCCAGTAGTTGCCACGCTTGGCAGGCGGGTTGGCAACCGCAGTTAGGTTTTTAGAGATGTTTTAAGAGGGACGCTGTATTCCATCTCTCGCCTTCCAGAGTTGTCTCATACGACACCCGCGGGAAAGGAAGGGGTGGCTCATTCTATGCTGGGCACACACGGTTAAACCATGGTATAATATGGTCATTTAAAATATTTGAGACATGAAGTACGCAGTAATTTCAATATTTCTCTCATCTGAATACCGAATGCAGGTTTCACTCTTTAGCGGTAGATATATAAATAAAACTGAGATACACGTATAAAATAGATTCGATTTAGCTTCTTCACTTAAAAACCTTGTGTTCATTTTTTTTATACCACTGAGGTGGCAAACAAGCATACGGCCCACCTGATGGTAAACGGTTACCGTACATAGGTTACGGTTACCATACTTTGCAGCCTAAATGGTCGCGTACAACGCGGTTTCAGAGACGTTTTCTCCCACGAATGGAATGAGCTCCCTGAGGTTTTCCCAAGAGACTACAGCATGGGGTTCTTCAAAAGGGGGGTAAAGAGGTTTCTTGAGGGTTGGCAACGCGCACGTGACACCGCTAGTGTTGCAGGCGTCCATAGGCTACAGTGACCGTTTACCATCAGACGGGCTGTATGCTTGTTTACCACTTTTGTGATATAAAAAAAAACAAACATGAACATAGACTTACAGATATAGGCTTATTGACGTATGCGTGAATTAATTTTATATCCGTGTAACAAATCCTTAAAAACATATGTTAAAAAAAAATAAGTCTAATATTTACTAGAGGGAGACTTTGTACAAAAATCATTGCTTGTATACCTCTGTTCCATTCGTGTTTCAACCGTGAAGCAGTTGTGTTTGCATGGCTGTGTTTCGGTTTGAAGGGTGCGATATGGCGTGAATTTACTGGGTACAGAGCAATAACACTTGAGTCCTCAGGAATGGCAACGCATGGGGGGTATCATGGGCGAAACAGTATACTCTGTTATGTCCATGGTACTGCTCATGTGTATAGGCGACGGTTACCACTTTTCATCAGGTGGGCCGTCAGCTTGTTTGCCATTCTAAGTTGTATAAAAAAATATGGTGGGTTCTAGATTCAAAATAGAATTGTTATGGATAATAAAACTTACGCAAATGTATTGCAATATCGAGAAAAGCAAAATTACAGACATATCGTAACATACCTACTATGATAAGCGCTGCCGATGACAGATGGCGGGCGAACAAGTTTAAGGAAGCTTCTGAATATATATACAATTTATTATTATAGCTCATGCAAATAAATTGAATGGTACATTCACCACAACGAGTTACCATCAAATACTACCATGTATTTTTTTTTTATGGGTGAAAATGGTATGGTAACCCCGCCTACGCTAACGGGATACGCTGGCGGAGCACCAGTGAAGGGTGATCGATGAGAATGAAAACAGGCCAGTTAGCCTATCATGATGAATTCATCAAGAATTAACCATGATAGTTTCCAGGGGGAATCGCGAGGAGGTCGACCTGGCTGAGTATATCGCTAGTAATAGGATTCTCAGTCTCCATTACTAACAGTTGCTTTCCCCCCTTACTACCACGTATTACGGTAAAGACCAATTTTTAATACATTTTTTATTGCTTGTGTGAAGATTAAATAGTTATAAGTACATATTAATGAGGGTAGCGATGTAGTTTATTATTTTTAGACTTTAAAATTGATTATTTTGTCTATATGCGAGATCCTTAGATATGATATATAGATAGAGCATGGAATCTCTAAAGCGGTTCAACATTTTGTCAGCTAATTGTCAAATTAGCTGACTCGTTTTTTTATCAGTTTTCTGTATACTTACGCACATAATGTGTTTTGACGTATCTATACTTAATTATTTAATAAATAAAATGAGTTTTTACTCATTAAAAAGATGCAAATATTATAAAACAAAATAAATATAGAAGTTATAAAGGAAACAAGTTGGTTAAGGAAGAAAGACAAATTATTAGAACTATTGAGGACAAAAGGGGAAAAATGTTAGGACACTTGATACGACACGACGAACTTATGAACATTATAATAGAAGGTAAGATAGAAGGAAGAAGGGGGAGAGGGAGACCGAAACATAGTTACATCAGGCAGATCAAGGAAGGAGTTGGTGTCGTGTCGTATCAAGAGGTGAAGAGACTCGCTGAAAATCGTAGTGAGTGGCAAGAGCTCCACCGACAAGAGCGCAGCACTTAAATAGGATAGATAGATAGAAAGGAAACACTCATGACTATTTATCACCTAAAATTGTATGAAAAAGTTGTCCTGCTTTAATCGAAGTATTTGTATGGAGACACTCTATCTAAGGCGAGATCGTGAAAATAAAAATATTTTTGCAATTAATGGATTTTTTTATACATCAGTTCCACATTTGTTCACATCGGGTCACGACTAAATAGTTTTTTTTTTATAGAACAAACCATAAATTATTATTGTATTATTTAGACATTCAATTAACGATCATATTAAAAGAATCATGTCTGATAAATCGTCTACTACCAACCCTAACATAACTTAACCCTACTGGTGCCCGGGGTGGTCGAAAAGACCAATTTACTGCCCCTTTTTTTATGACAATATTATTTGAAAAAAAAAAAACGTAGCGGCGGCGTAGGTGAGGTGCTAACTAGAAACCCTCAGGCACCGTAGGGTATCAATTAGACATTCGCATTGTAATGGGAGCATGTGTAAATGTTATAAGTGGCGCTACAGGCTAAAAGGGACTTGTGGCTTTTCAATTTATTACGTTAAAATAGTGTAATCTTTATTTATTGGTTCTAAAACGTGATGGTTCGCTTCTGAGTTAATTTTTTTTATGATGTTATTTGAAAATAATTTTAATAAGAGAATTTTTCAATTTTACGAAAAGTGGTAATCGTTGTTTATAACATTTTTTTTTTTTATGTAAAATCTCGGGCTTACGATATAAATGTAACTTGGTAAGGCGTGTCTATTAGATTGCACAATATGTTTTCCGAAAAATATATAAATAATTTGTCCAGTCAAGCTGAGATGAGTGCTCTGGATTTGTTATTGAATTATTGACAAGATGCAAAATTATAAGAGAAGATAAGAGTTATAGTTAAATTTATAATAGCAGTGAATATTTTATATTTTTTGTTACTATTAAAAGCTTCTGCGATCGATCACGGTCCCACCTGATAGAAAGCGATGATGTGATTTAAAATTGGGTTCGCTTACGATTAGCATAGAAAAATGTAAGCACCGAGAGAGTTCCACTTCTTGGCCGAACGCATGATTAAGGAAGACGCAAAGCGCTTCGTGCGTATAAATGGTATGTCTACGACGTAAGGATGGAGGCTCTTGCCCTGTCTAGTCGTCTGATGCCGAAAGGGTGAAGGAGGAATCAGGTCATGCAGTTTTTAAGCACAAAATGTATCTTGTAGAAAACAGCGAGGCGTGCAATTTTGCTCTAGATTGTGAAATTTGGAATGAAGTAACAAATTGTCCCCTACGAGCTTCTTGGTTCGGCGTTCAACAGAATCAAATGAAGCCAGCTGGTACTTGGCACAGCCATCTCAAATGTGACAGCAGTACTCCATGGATGTTTGAACCTGTGTTTTAAATTTAACAGTTAATGTTATTAAAAAACCTACTCTACCTACATACCTATGAATAGGAATATGTTTTATCTTTACCAATATTATCCTTACCAATATTATAAATGTCAAAGTGAGTTTGTTTTTTACCTTATAGCGTCTCAATGGTGTATTGACTGCAAATTTCAATTAGATTTTTTTTTATACAACTTAGAATGACAAACAAGCTGACGGCCCACCTGATGGAAAGTAGTAACGGTCGCCTATAGACATGAACAGTACCATGGACATAACAGAGTATTTTGTTTCGTCCATGATACCCCCCATGCGTTGCCATTCCTGAGGACTCAGGTGTTATTCCTCTGTACCCTGTAAATTCACGCAATTCATGATATACGTTCACTATATGGAATCGAGAAAGAAAAAAAGGGCTACTTTTTTATGTTGACTAGTAAATATATCCCGGTCACGCGCACGAAGTCGCGGGTAAAAGCTAGTTATTATTATAAATATGACAATAAATTTGGTTATAACACACATACCATTTATGACAGAGAAAAACATAGGCTGCTTTTATTCCGATTAATGAACGCATCATGAATACGCGGACTAAGTCACGGGTACAAGTTAGTACAAAATAATGTGTCATTACGAGAATTGAACTCCGACCTAGAACGATGAGGTTACAACGTCGAGAAGTTATTTGTAGAGTGATTTTAGAGCTGTGGGGCCGGCCGGCGAAGGCTCGAGGGCAAACAAAAGTTTTTTGTGACCCTCGACAGCCGCAGGGTTCGTTGACGGTTAGGGTTGGCGCATTTCTGTTACAATATAATGCAATGTATTATTATTGACTTACATCATATTTTTACAATTAAATCATTTAAAAATTTTATTCTGATCAAGTCGAAATTTATTTTATTGTAAATTAATCACCCCTACCAAACGATAGCTTTAGCTTCTGGTCAACTTGTTATTTTATTCAGTGAAACGAAATCATACGAGACGGCCATATGTGTGTTACTGACTGACTATAGATACAGGTATCTCAGTATCGTTTTTTGACGATGGTTTTTGAGGATGTACAAAAGTTTAGTACTAAGTACTTTGTACAAAAGTCGATTGCTTGGGTACCTCTGTCCTATTCATGTTTCAACCGTGAAGCAGTTGTGTTTGCATGGCTGTGTTTCGGTTTGAAGGGTGGGATATGGCGTGAATTTACTGGGTACAGAGCAATAACACCTGAGTCCTCAGGAATGGCCACGCATGGGGGGTATCATGGGCGAAACAGTATACTCTGTTATGTCCATGGTACTGCTCATGTATATAGGCGACGGTTATCACTTTCCATCAGGTGGGCCGTCAGCTTGTTTGCCATTCTAAGTTGTATAAAAAAAAATCTTGTTATATGAATATATATTAACGGTGAGCCCAATATTGAGCAGTGGGCAATGAATGACTGATAATATGGCGAGGAATTATTCTGTTAATAGTATTTAGTAATATTATAAATGAAAAATTTTGTAATCACTGTATTTGGTACAAGCGTACTATACGGAATAAAGAAGAACATAGGCATTTTATCCCGGTTAGTGAACATATCCCGGTTACGCAGACGAATTCGCAGGTAAAGGCTAGTATAGTATATATTAGCAGATAAATATGGAACCTAGTTAAATAATAGCCTAGGGGATTACGATTTTTTTTTTATTTTCGATTCGCCTCCAGAGAACTACTGTTAATAAACTTGATGAAATAATTAAAAATAAATTTGATTGAAACGAAATATTTTTTTCATAAGTGCCAACCCTACTATTCTAAGGGACGGGCAGACTCCAAGTCCAGTGCCAGAACAAAAAGTTAATATAGGTCAGTGTTCACCAACCCTGATCAGTCAATTTGTCTGGCATTGTGGAAGCACTCCATTAATAGGTTTTGCAAGTTATAGCAGGGAATGGAACACGATTATGGTACCTTATGTAAGTATTAATTATTTATTTATTCAGAACCAGTTATACTGGCTTTTAATTGGAATAAGGGTCATCAAAATCGTTACGGTATTATTAAGCTTCTATATCTTCATAGATATATTAAGAAAAAAAAAAGAAAATAAACGTCAAATTAAAAACCTTTTTAAAGTTGCCTAAATTAATAAAATATGCACTGGATATAATTTAGGAATAATTAATAATTAGGTACTTTTTAATTGCAACGCAATGACTAGTGGTCAACAAAAAATTAAAAATACACATGTTCGTTGCATCGGTCTAATTTCTTTATTATATTTGATTAACCCTTCAAATGCGGACGGCTTGTAATTACCAAACAGATGCATCCCTGATTAATTACTAGAAAAAGTGTTCGGCCACGGCCACCTGCCTCAAATCTCACTTTCGATCGGGGAAAAACGCTAAAAAAATACACCGAAACTTTTTTCGGACTAATCTCGTATGTAAATCGACTAGTCATTGTCTTTTGTCGGTTTTTTGTCCGACGGAAGTCATGTGGGATTTTGATTTTTATAATTCGGATTTTTTATTAAGTGTCATTAAGTTTATCGCTTGTAAAACCAAGTCATTGGCATCTTTAAATTGTTCTTTTTTTATTTTAACTGTTATTAGTTAATAAGTATTATTCATTGTTATTTTTATTAACAATTTTGTAATTCACCTATCTTAACACTTTTCATTTGAGGTTTTATTTAAGACCCAAAATATATTAGTTAAAGTAACTTTCTGTCGATCTTAACATCATGCCAAATTGCCCATGTGGTGTGTGTTTATGGAAAATGAAAAACATCTCTACAATTGCAATCATTTTGTTTTCCTTTTATTTTGTGACAAAAATATAGTGTTGTGGCTGGCTACGATCAAAATAAATATTATTGTAGTAATATTTGTAAAAAAAAAACATTATAAATCTTTGAGCACAATTTTTTATTAACCAACCGAGATAAGACATTCAGTAGCAAAATTCGCACGGAAGCGTGTGGCCTAAAAAATAAAGAAGTCTTTTTTTCATAGTCGTTAGCGTAACCAGCACAATAACCCTATTAATATTCATAAACGAAGACAGTATTACGCATATCAATCACACGGTGCAAGTGCTAAAAAATACCTAATCGCATGCGCGAACACATCCCGCCATATTGTTTTCTGTACCCGCGCTGTCATTAGCGCCTTTTTACACAGCGAACGGTTCTTTTTGTCGTTCATTCAAATTTCGAATGTGCGACAATAGACTGTTTTTGTTTATCCGCCAAAGAAATTATTGTATTACAGGGATTAAGATTTATTCAAATGATGCCATAGACAACCAGGTAGGGATCAAGTTTTTTTTATAATGCAAGTGTTCGGTTTCGTCGGCTAATTACTATCGTATTTTTACGATTTGAATTAGTTCATATTTTCGCACGGTGCATTTTACACGTGTGTTTTGTGGTAACCGAGTAGGTAATTACTAACTGGTGGTCTTTGAATATTAATAAAAGGGACATATTTTGTATCATATTAAATCAGTATATAATTATTCTATAATAAATATCTATATCTGTTTAAACATAATTTAAAAAACATTTGCCATAAATTAATATAATTAATTAACATTAAATTAATTTACATAATAAGCCAGTGAAAACATACGTTCAAATTAATATCTTCTGTGGTCACCCATCAAATGCACCATCGCCACTTAACCTAGTTATTCGAAAGTAATGTCACACGTAAGAGTGCGACTAAGGATCATGATTGTGGGTGATTATGGGCGGCGGTAGTCACTTACCATCAGGTGATCCGCATGCTCGTTTGCCCCCTGTGTCGTAAAAAAAAAAGGAAACTTAACAGATATCAAGCCACAAAATGTTGGAACAATATACCATCTCCCATTAGCTTGATCGCCACTAAGCCTAGCTTCAAAATTAATTAAAAAAAAATTCTTAATCGAGACGCAAAAGTTAGATATTACAGTAAGTTACCTCCTTGTTCCATTTGTACTCGTATGCTAGATGAACTGTAATTTTGCTGTTTACTGTATAGATAATATAGTAGTATTATTTTATTGTTGCCCTATTCCCTTTGGCCGCAACAGAATATCAGTGTTTTGCTCTTTTGAGGGCCAACCAATAAACTAAGTGTTGACCATTTTGTATTGTCATGGCACATGCACAAAAGGAAAAATTGTACTGGGCTTTTATATATTTTATTTTAATCATTTCTCTTATCTCACTTTTTTTTATGTATTATATTTATTTATTTATTCATTAGTACAAATATGTGTACATGGCGGACTTAATGCTAAAAGCATTCTCTCCCAGTCAACCATAGGGAAGTGTCAGAATACTCGAATGCGGTATTACTAGTTATTGATATACATACATACTAAAATTACATATATATGTGTCTATTGTAATTTGTGTGCTGTAAGTAATGCAAATAAATTATATTTCTTAATAGAAACAACTATATTGCTTCCTCCTATTATTGTACGCACACTGCCCGCTAGTAATTAATGCTCCTTTCCACTCAGGGTTTGCTGGAAGAGAACTCTTACAGAGTTAAGCCCGCCTGTTGTACATTTTTATTTTATATATATTATATATTTGTAATTTTTTGTGTACAATAAAGTATAAATAAATAAATATCTATCTATCTATTCTGGGGTGGACGCTGTCTATCCGGCCCCTTCTAAATACACATATATGTTAGCTAGGGTCGATCCTCTATGCACTTTTATCTTACAAAATGAAACAGCCGAGGGGCTTCGATTATTTATATTGATTGCATTATCGTCTTTAGAGTATGAATAGTTTTTTTAAAAGGCAAATGGTGTGGTAACTCCGCCTGCGCTTATCGAATTACGTTGGCTGAACACCAGTGAGCGATGATAAGGATGAAGAAGGAAGAAGGTATAGAAGAAATCATCATTATCATCATATCAGTGATTAACTGTCCACTGCTGAACATAGGCCTTCACCTTTGATGATTTATTTATTTATTTATTTGAAAATTACTCACCACACTTACAGTCTAAGAGAGTGGCTGTTGCCCATCCCTTGAGGATTATGTTCTTCGCCTGTTACGACACCCACGGGGGAGTAAGTGGTCCATTCTATGCCGGGACCGCCAGCAAACTCTTTAGGAATATGTCCCCTATGGTTGATGATTTAAAGAGCAATTTGCTTTTTTTAATCATCAATCTTAAAGTACACATAATTAGTGCTTACATACTAGACATGACACGTTCACATTCATATATATGGTAAAGACACGGTCATTAACATTGTCAATTTACAATTTCCTCCCGCCGTCATTATAACCTGATTGTAATGTTGGTTTCTGCGTAACTTATTTACTTTTCCTTTAATGACACTAAGGCCTTATACACACGTGTCGACTTATTCGCGACTCGTGTATGATACGCGTCTTTTGAAAGTTCACCAGCTGGAGGTAAATAAGTAAATTCTGCACATGTGTCGTATTTAATTTGTAATAATAAAAATTGTGTTCCACAATACTTACTGTTCGACTTGATCCATTGAAACTGCGTTTTTTTTATACGACTTAGATAGGCAAACAAGCTGACGGCCCACCTGATGGAAAGTGATAACCGTCGCCTATAGACATGAGCAGTACCATGGACATAACAGTACACACACATACTGCTTCGCCCATGATAACCCCCATGCGTTGCCATTCCTGAGGACTCAGGTGTTATTCCTCTGTACCCTGTAAATTCACGCCATATCCCACCCTTCAAAGTGAACCACGGCCATGCAAACACAACTGCTTTACGGTTAAAACACGAATGGGACAGAGGTATCCCAAGCAAACGACTTTTGTACAAAGTCTGGTATCAAAAAAAAGATGGTAGTTGAATGTTTAAAAGACCGTGTATGGTCGACTACCGCCGAGCACGTTTGTCATTTAAGTAGTGGTCTCTTTATTGCTAACATTTTTTTTTTATTTTATTTTATTTGACAAAAAACATAAAGTTACATACACAAGATACAATGGGCCCCACACTAGGCGAACCTGTATCGTGGGCACCCGACAAAGATTAACAAATCACAAATGTGTTTCAATTGGATTGCAACTCAACTAATATGTATTTGATATTTTTGTGCATTACATGTTTTTGTATTTTATGCACGAATATACTCTGTTATGTCCATGACACTGCTTATGTCTATAGGCGACGATTACCACTTTCCATCAGGTGGGCCGTCAGCTTGTTAACCATTCTAAGTTGTATATATATATAAAAGAAAGACATACTAATAATTGCAATATTATTACAATATAAAAATCATATTTCAACAATTACTTTACTAGAGCACTGGTCTCAGCGTGGCATAAAAGGTACAGGTTCAAGCCCCGTTCGCTTCGAAACTGTACCAGTTTTTAGTTTCTCTTCTCATTTATCGCCTCATACAATATCTTAGAGATCAAAACTTGAAGAAAAATCGACTTAAAAAGAAAGAATTATTTTTATTTTTCTTTATAAAGTTTGTTTATTTTTCCCTTTTTAATGTAAATAATACGTAAATAGTAAGTAAAAAACTACTTTATATAATACAATCAAACTGTAATTATATAATAATTTGAAAGAAATTATACCTACTCTATTTCTTAACCGTTAAGGAATTTTACCTTCCATCATCAGCTCAGCAAGCAGTCAGATTAGTGCCAACCACCAGATGCAAACATCTGAACAAGTTTTAAAAAGGCATGAAACACCATATATGTGTCTATAAAACTAGAGGGGACCATCTCAGGAAAATAATCTTTCGAATAAAAAAAAATGTATTTTTAAAATCACCCCATATTTGACGGAGAAGTCAGTGTACATAAAAATAGGTATACAGTAGAACATAGAAACTCCTTTTTCCAAATCGGTTAAAAAGGAGTTTAACCCATAATATCTACTCTTATTTCTTCACCACACATATGATAAGTATGTACAAGTACAGAGCAAATAATCATTCTAGTAAAAGTACAAACAATAAAAGAGAATAATAGATCAACATAGATTAATTGTCCCTGTTTATTTCTCAAGATTAATAACTTTTTCTTTTTCTGAGTCAAAAAAAAATATAGAACGTAATCTCTATGGTACCGTGAGACACGCATAAAATTAAACACTTTAATATGTGTGAGTATGCAAATTGTTACGTGACCACTTTTTTAACAGAAAAAAGTAAAAAAAAAACAATAGTTGAACGGCGTGGTCGATACACCCTTTCGCTCTAGACCCAGAAACTGAATTTGCATACGGCTGCGGCTATTTTTTTTTTAAACAAAAAGATTATGTAAATCTGTTTTTTGGACACTAGTTTCGCGAGAATATTTTTTTTTTTTTTATTTATATGAAGTGTTGGGTAAGGCAGAGTAAAAAAGTGATTGAGAATAAGTTCTCATGAAGTTTTTTTTTTATGTTTATTATTTTAGTTTTTTATAGTACACTACTCTACCCTATCCCACGTAAT
The DNA here is from genome assembly GCF_026898425.1 of Galleria mellonella. Classification (NCBI taxonomy): domain Eukaryota; kingdom Metazoa; phylum Arthropoda; class Insecta; order Lepidoptera; family Pyralidae; genus Galleria; species Galleria mellonella. The sequence goes on along the minus strand of NW_026441987.1, from coordinate 3,309,857 downwards.
TGTCTCTATTATTTTTTATAAGAATATGTTTTTCACACACATCTTTCATTTAAAAATTAATAATAGATAATAAATTAATAAGTCAATACAAAATACCTATGGGATATACGTTACAAGCACTAAATTTTTGTTTTTATAATTTAATTAAATAAAAAAAAATTTTTGTGTAAATTATTACACAAAAATTTTTTTATTTCAGCCGTTAACTGTCCACTGCTGGACATAAGCTTTTCCTATAAGGGGAATTTTAACAGTAGTTGGCACGCTTGGCAGGTGGGTTGGCAACCGCAGTTAGGCTTTTTAAGATGTTTTATGAGGGACGTTGCTGTCCATTCCTCGCCCTCTCTTATTCGCCTCTTACGACACTCACGGGACAGGTAGGGGTGACCCATTCTGTGCCCCACACACGGCGTTTGTATACATATCAAAATATAAATAATAATAATATTTTATATAAAATTAGTATCTAAGATTTTTACAACAGTGGTATATATGTATATAAAGTTTATATATTTATATTAATATTATGTTACTTAATGCAATTTAGAATGGTAAACAAGTTAACGGTCCACCTGACGGAAAGTTGAAACTGTCGCTTATAGAACAAAAAAAAAAGTAAAAAATAAATAATAAAAATGCTATACAATTAATAAAACACCTGTTTAAACTATTAGAATGTTTTATCACTGTCTTTTAAATTGAGAAATTGTTGCAATAGAAAAGGACAAAACACTTGAATAATTAAAATAAGCTTATAAGAGGTTTGTTGTTTTTAATAAATTGACGCTTGTTTTAAAAATTTATAAATTTATCAATAAATAACAAAATACAGAAAACTATCACTCATGACTTTGCTTGCTTAGATTAACTTAAAAAAAAAATCTCTGACCTAGGTATTAATAATCTAGGATGTGGTTTATCTGTGCAGCAAATAACATTTAAATAAATTCAGCCGTTTAAGCGTATAATAATAGTATATTTTTAATAGTCCTTGTTACTTATATAATTTCAGTGTCCTTGTTACCTATATAATACTTATGTATTATTATTTTAATTATGTATATTACGTTTTGTTAAAGTTAAAACATTACAAGTTTTTAATAATAATAACAGTGTATTAGAAAACATGACAAAAATATCACACACAAATATATAGGTAATACCCAAAAACATACTTAATTCCATTTCTATATACCAGAATGTTTTTCTGACACTTTTTTTTTTCATGTAACGTTTTTGTACCTGCGTTAGGGGTGGGACTAGACCCCACCCTATTTTTTTTTCTACGCAAAACCCAATGGTCTCTAGACATTAGGGTGGCAACATTTTTTGTGTGCTAGCAACACGGATCAATATTTTTCCCGCGCGGCACTGCATTGGCGGGCTTACCCTTTTTTTTTTAACAAAAGAACCCCTTTACATAAAGCGTTATTCATCTATTCATTCCTTATAGTTCTGTAACGGTCGATTCTTTTCGGTAATAGCGGGGGTTGTTAAAATAGGGTCGTTTTTTGTGCATCCTCATCACGCAATGTGGATGCATCGAAATCGTTTGGGGCACGCGAATTTCTGGCTTATGAGAAATTTAGATTTGTTTCACGCTTACTGAATGCAAATTACTATATCTAGGTATTATAGTTTATTATTGAATACTTACCTATGGTGATACAATTTCAATGACTAGATAATATTGTAACAGATCCTTAGACTATTTCGAAAGTGAAAAAAGTGTTGTCCTCCTTTCTCCTACTTGCTGTGCCCAACAGGGTCCATAATTGAAATGTTATGTATTTTTTTTATATTACTAATTGTAATTTAATGTTGGTCTTATTCAATCTATATTAGCTGAACCTAAACCAAAAATTTTTGAACATCTCTGTAAACTATTGATGCCCATTAATTCTTCTCTTTCCGTGACTTGGGAAAGTAGATAAAGCTTTATTTGAGAAATCAGTTGAGAGTAAGCTTTAAAATAATAATAATAAAAAAAAAATTTTTGCTAACACCTTATCTGTTTAAAATTGTACTTTTTTATCTTCATACTAGTCTAAGAACTAGTCACAGAAGGACAAATATATTCAGAGAGAATTGTATATTTTTATTAGAACAATGAAGGACAAGACAAAAGGTAATGTAGAACAGTAATTTTAAAATTATGTCAAAGTCTATAATTATATCAAAATATTTCCAGACATTATCAACAGCGTTGTTGTCTGTTATTTATTTATTAACTTTTTTTGTACCATTTAAAGTATTTTTTATGTACAACTTAGAATGGCAAACAAGCTGACGGCCTACCTGATGGAAAGTGGTAATCGTCGCATATAGACATGAACAGTACCATGGACATAACAGAGTATACTGTTTCGCCCATGATACTTCTTATGCGTTACCATTCCTGAGGACTCAGATGTTATTCCTTTGTGCCTTGTAAATTCACTGCCATATCCCACCCTTCAAACCAAGACACAGCCATGCAAAGATAACTACTTCGCGGTAGAAACACGAATGGGACAGAGGTGCCTAAGCAAACGACTTTTGTACAAAGTCTTCCAGTATCATAAATAAATAAATATTTCTTTATTACAGTGGTGGTGACATCAGCCCCTGCAAACGAGGCTGAGCTGCAACTGTACAGAGTAATGCAGAGGGCCAGTCTGCTCGCCTACTACGACACACTTCTCGAAATGGGTACTCAACCGTCATTATTTTCCCGCGAAATTTTATGTCATAGTAGAATTAGAAGTTGGTTAGGAAGGGATTGTGGAAACACGGTGTCTTTAGGACGGTAATATAATTATAAAAAAAAGTATATAAAGCAAAAATAAGAAAAAAAAAATAACAATGAACAAAACAAAATCTGACAGTTATTTCAAGTTACAAAAGCAACACTAGACATCTGTGAAAACGTAATATAAAAATAAGCGGACATAGAGATAGACAAGGCACTCCTTGTCTATTACTAAGTACAATTTTTTTTTTAATTAAATAATTGTCTTTCGTATAATTTCAATCTGACGGCGACAGTCAACCATACAGCGCGCCTGATATGCGGCTAGCATCCTATCTGGATTGTGTGGAGTGACCTAACCTGAATAATTCATTAGTTCGAGTCATTATTCTAAATATATTCTGATGATGTTAAAATATCATACGAGCAGATCACTTTACATCATTCATCATTATTGCATTATTATTCATGGTAACGTCATTATAACAATTATAAACTTTAAATAAGTCTTATTTATAACATTAGGTAATTGTTAATTTGTTTACAAACTTGTTCCTGTCATTTATATTCTTGGTAAAGTACATGAACACAATCTGAGTGGTTTATTTTAGGTTTGATTCAGTGAAAGCAATGTAGATTCTGTTTAATGATACATACATACATATCTATCTATTTACCAGAGAGAGAATTTGTACAAAAGTCGATTGCTTAGGTACCTCTGTCCCATTCGTGTTTCAACCGTGAAGCAGTTGTGATTGCATGACTGTGTTTCGGTTTGAAGGGTGGGATATGGCGTGAATTTACTGGGTACAGAGGAATAACACCTGAGTCCTCAGAAATGGCAACGCATGAGGGGTATCATGGGCGAAACAGTATACTCTGTTATGTGCATGGTACTGCTCATGTCTATAGGCGACGGTTACCACTTTACATCAGGTGGACCGTCAGCTTGTTTGCCATTCTAAGATGTATAAAAAAATAATATCTACATACGGAAATAAATTTTCTGATAATCGTGCCTAAAACAAAGTTTTTTTTTTTAAATGTAGTAAATAGATAATAGATATATAATTTTATTTTGATATAGAATCACCTGAGATACACGCAAATTAATACAATTTTTACTATTGAATAAATGAATTAAAATTAAAAATAAAATAACCTATGCTTAATTCACAGCAACATTTAGATAAATAACTCGTAAATTAAAAAAGTATAAAACTTGATCACATGTCAAGAGTAGTCATGCGCAGTTATTTTTTAATACCTCATCTCCAAACAACAATTCATTTCATAGGAACGCAAGAAAAAACACTTTCTCATCGCGGCGCGACGACCAAAAAATACATTTCCATAAGCTAAAAAACCTCACAGACATCGCGATGCAAATTTACTTTTTTATAACTTTTTTTTTCTTTCTGAATTCCCGCCAATTACCCACTCCAAGGAAGGGCTTGGTCGGCCCGCTTGTCTTTTGTTTTTTTTTTATAGCCCTTTCGCAAAATGGTCACGTAAGACATTTGCATATTCTGCTTAAATTAAAATCGACTAGAACGTAATTTTTTTTATTGAATCACACGTTTTTATGACGGAACAATGATAAGCAGCCGTCCCGAGCAATTTTGCATATTAATGTTATTAAATTGGATTAGGTTTATTATCTTTGGGAAAAATTTACCTTCTTAATTTTTTTATTCCATATACGAGTTTAGTTAACAATACTGGAGGTTTATTTTAATTTATTATTGTTTAAAATGTTACCATTGAAATAAAATTTGCACTTTTTTTAATGGAATAATGTGTAAAACTAAGAGTACTTATTATAACCATAATTGTTTATTTATGTATTTATCATACTTATTTTGAAAATTACAATGCTAATGGTAAACCATATCATCATCATTATCATATCAGCCTCTGTCCCCTGCTGAACATAAGTCTCCCCTTGGGGGGTTTTGCCAGTAGATGCCACGTTTGGCAGGCGGATTGGCAACCGCAAAAGAGGAACACTGCCCATCCCTCGCCCTCCCTTAGCTGGTTCTTACGACATCCACAGGAAAGGAAGGGGTGGCCTATTCTATACCGGGACCACACGGCCAGACCATATGTGACTTAGGTAAAACACAACCAATTTTTAACTATATCTATGTTTATTCAAATAAATTGTTAATTGACTGATTGATTAACATCATCATATCAGCCGTTAACTGCCCACTGTTGGACATAAGCCTTCCCCATAAGGGGAGTTTTGTTAGTAGTTGCCACGATTGACAAATGGGTTGGCAACCGCAGTTAGACTTTTAGAGATGTTTTAAGAGGGACGCTGTTGCGTATCCCTCTTCCATTAAATTCTTTTAGTCGCCTCTTACAACATCTACGAGAAAGGAAGGGGTGGTCTATCCTTTGTCGGGTTACCTTTAAATAGTAATTAATTTTTTTTTGTAATAATTCCAGGGGGTGATGACGTACAGCAGCTCTGTGACGCTGGAGAGGAGGAATTCCTAGAAATAATGGCACTAGTCGGCATGGCTTCCAAACCCCTCCATGTGCGACGGCTCCAAAAAGCACTTCAAGAGTGGGTCACCAACCCAGCACTATTTCAAATCCCCATAGTACCTAACCTTTGTCCTACTGAAAACCCATTCATGCAATGTAACCAAAGATTATTAAATATGCCCCCTACAATCCCATCCGTCTTGCCACGCACTGTAGCGTCCCCGGAAAATAACAGGCCAATGTATAGTCCATCGCCTGGAGCTCCAGAGAACAGTTGTGGTTCTAACGCATCAGCACCCAACGCAAGCCCAGTCCATCAAACAACCACTTTCACCAAAATTGTCCTACCGTCCTCCCCTGCGCCAGCTACCCCAGTCACATCAACAGCTTCTAGATCATTCTCACCGCAAAGTGCCTGTCCACCAGCCTCAGCTGGGTCTAGTCCGAGTTCTGTGACGTCACCGGTCCAGCTCACGCCAGTACTTCTAGATGTTCACGTACAAAAGTTAGCGGTAGCTGCGGAGAAATTGAGTAAACATTTACCACAGTTGGAACCAAAGCCGCAAAACACGAAAAAGAAGATGTGCAAAGATCTGGAACTGGTGATGATGATGCCTGAATCGGATCCACGGAGGATGGAGGAGATTAGGAAATACGCAGCGATATACGGCAGGTTTGACTGTAAAAGAAAACCCGAGAAGCCGTTGACGTTACATGAGGTGAGAATTACATTTTTAAGAATTTTTTTCAACCGACTTCAAAAAGGAGGTTCTCAATACGATTATGTTTTTTTTATGTTTGTTACCTCATAACTCCGCAGTCGTAGTCCGATTTGGAAAGTTCTTTTTTATCTGAAAAGATATACTTGTGTACTTCTTCTTCTTCTGTACTTTTTGCTTGTTCTTCTCAGCTAAAATTGCACTCCGAACTGGGCGGTAGTTTTATAAAAAAACGCTAACAATGGATATTAATATCCCACTTAAGAATAATGGCTTTCGTCCCAGTGTTTATCTATACTTTTTTTTTCAATGGATGATAACGGAATAGTGACCCCGGCTGCGCTAACGGTAGGTATACACTGGCAGAGCACCAGTGAGGGGTGATAAGTGAGGATGAAAGGGCAGGTCAGTTAGCCCATCGTAATAAATACACCTGGAATTCAGCACGATAGTTTTTCAGGAGTGAGCTCGTGGAGGTCGACCTGATAGGGTATATTGCTAGCAATGGGACTGATAGTCCGCATTACTAACAACCCCTTCACATCCCCCCGCCCGTTTGTCTGTAATGAGCCGTTGCGTGCACCAGGTGCCGCTTCTCCCCCCACAGTTTCTGTACTGTGAGCCGTTGCGTTCACTAGATGCCGCTCCTCCCCCCGCAGTTTGTTTGTACTATGAGCCGATGCGTGCACCAGGTGCCGCTTCTCCCCCCACAATTTGTCTGTACTATGAGCCGATGCGTGCACCAGGTGCTGCTTCTCCCCCCATCGTTCTGTACTGTGAGCCGTTGCGTTCAGTAGATGCCGCTCCTCCCCCCGCAGTTTGTGTGTAGTGTGAGCGGTTGCGTGCAGCAGGCGCCTGCCCCACAGTAGTGTGCGCTGTGCCCAGGTGCTGGTGAACGAGGCGGCGGCGCAGCTGTGCGGGCGCGTGCCGGCGCTGCTCACGCGCCGCGACGAGCTGTTCCCGCTCGCGCGCCAGCTCGTGCGCCGCGCCGGCCTGCACTACTCCAAGCACGGGTACGGCCTCCTATTCCTTACAAACACTACGGCTGACCCATATATACCAATATCTATATATCGCAGTTACAATCTCGATATGTTAGTCCAATAAATACTACCAGAGGGAGACTTAGTACAAAAGTCGATTGCTTGGCTACCTCTGTTCCATTCGTGTTTCTACCGTGAAGCAGTTGTGTTTGCATGGCTGTGTTTCGGTTTGAAGGGTGGCGGATATGGCGTGAATTTACTGGGTGCAGAGGAATAACACCTGAGTCCTCAGGAATGGCAACGCATGGGAGGTATCATGGGCGAAACAGTATGCTCTGTTATGTCCATGGTACTGCTCACGTCTATAGGCGACGGTTACCATTTTCCATCAGGTGAGCCGTCAGCTTGTTTGCCATTCTAAGTAGTATAAAAAAAAAATTGTATATTATATATCGGTTATACATATAGCGATATCTATAAATCGTAGATATTATACCTATATATTAGCCCAATAAAGAATATATCGGTTATTCAATATATATTTTAAATACACAATCGGGACATAACACAACTGCTTATTACTTACACTATTTTTTGTTTATTGGTAATTTTTTTTTTATTAATATGTGTTTTAATGTGAATTTAAGCACTGAATAAATATTTTTTTCTATATATTTTTACTACACCTGAAGACTACGCATGAGTATTCTTTATTTACATTGTCCAATATGGAGAATAAAATAGATGAAGCCATGAGATATTTTCTGCCACGAATGCTCAGTTTATGAGCTCCCTGTCAAGGTTTTGCCATTCCTGAGGACCTGTCTCTATATCCTATAATATCACTATCATATTATTTCACACCCTTCAAACCGAAACAGAACCTTGCAAACACAACTGCTTAGCGGCAAAAACAAGAATGGGACAGAAGTGCCGAAGCAAAACGACTTTGTAAAAAGTCCATTTCTGGAAATTCGAAAATATAGAAATTGAATATTTGTTGCAGACTACCTCCCTCGGCGTCTGTGTGCGAGGACCGCGACCGTGATGACGAGGAGACGCCGAGCAAACGACCGCGCCAGGTTGCGCCTACTTCCCACGTAGACCTCACAGTCTAGACTATCACGTAGACCCTGCATCTGTACTAACATGTAGACCTCAGACTTTACCCTTCTGCACTATCCTACCTTTGTATGCCAATCTAACACCTAGTACTGGGGAAAGGATTGCTAGTAATGAGGACTCATCATGATTGATCAATACTGGATCCATCACAATGAGCCAACTGAATTGACTCCACGTTACTATCCCTCTAGAGCAGCCTTTCCCAAATTGAGCAATAACGTCCCCTTGTGAGCGCTGCAGGCCTAAAGGGCGGTAAGAGATCCAGAAAAAAATGGGGGCGTTGTGTAGAGGCTTGGGGGTGATTTGTTGATCTTGAAGTAATAGTGGTTTTTAAGTAGGTGAAAAAATGGGGGCGCTGAAAAATAATTTATTCTCAAAGTGGGCAGTAGACAAAATAAGTTTAGGAACCCCTCTAGCTCTAGAGTAAACGGATAGCGCTGACGAAACTATCATCCCATTTTTACCATTCAGAAAATTTTGTTTCTCGATATAAATATACTTCATCTTCTTCATCATATCAGCCATTAACTGTCCTCTCCATATGGGGGTATGGCCAGTAGTTGCCACGCTTGGCAAGCTGGTTGGCAACCGCAGTTAAGCTTTGGCGATGTTTTAAGAAGCTGCTGCCCATCCTTCTACTATTAGGTTTCTTTAATCGTCTCTTACGACACTTAAGAGAAAGAAAGGGGTGGCCAATTCAATACTGGGACCACACAGCATAAATGTACTTACCCTGATTAAAAACAGGAGTTTATGTTCCACCATCGAAGTTACAATAACATCTGTAAATAAATGTAACAATAAATGTAAAAATATTTAATAATAAAAACTACATAAATCGTTAAATGATAAAACATAAAACATAAATAAACAATGAAGTAAACATAACTTGAAATCACGACGTATAAGGCACATACATATCTCATTAGGTCGTGTATATGGCTCGGATTTTTTGAGGACGCATTGGTTTTCCAGATAAAAATAAAAACATTAAAAAGTACTCACGTTTTGACTTATTGGGACGCGTTTTTTGAACGTCATCGTTTACTTGACATCCCACTGCTGGGCTCAGGGCCTCTCTCTATAATAGGAGAATACCTATAATAACCTTCTGTTTCCACGACGGTTCCGTATCGAGTTTTATATCGATTTGTAATTTTGTTATACCGATGTCTTCTGCTTAGTTTCTTACGTGTTTTTCTGCGAAATTTTGTATATGAAATGGATTGGCGATGCATAGTACCTAATCTTATTCCGTGATCACAAGGAGTTAATTGTAGGCTTGAATGGTCTCAGTTACGTAGACCACATAGGGCATTTAGATTGATTACTTATAACACTACAAACTGAGATTTCTTCGCGACTTTCATTAATATCTCTATTGTTACAGTAACGCCGTTTACCATCAGACAGGCCGTATGCTTGTTTGCCAGCAAAGTAGTATAAAAAAATATCAAAATTATAGTAAAACTAACTGACCCCGCAAACATTGTTTTACCACTTATTGCGAAATATAAAAATCGCGATTAAAATACATGGGTTGATCGTAAAACGATGAAAATTTTAAGTTGTATGTATTTTTCAATGCTAAATTATAATAAAATAAAATTAAAAAAAATGTCAAAAAAATAAAAAAATATATTTTGAGGTGGGTCACCCTTAACATTGACGGGTATGAAAAATAGATGTTGGCCGATTCTCAGACCTACCCAATATGCACATAAAATTTCATAAAAATCGGTAAAGCAGTTTCGGAGGAGTTTGGTAACAAACACCGTGACACGAGAATTTTATATATAAGATTTACCCTTATATTCTTGAATAAGAAGATTTGACTCAAATCGAATCGGATTGGATGTAAGAAAAAAATAATTAATCATTGTAAATAAGAACATTTATCTTATTGCATTATTTGTCAAATTTGAAAATAAAAATTATCACGCAATTAAAACAAAAGCGTGTTGCAATAAAGATTATCCTATACTAGCTTTTACCCGCGAGTTCGTTCGCGTGACCGGGATATGTTCACTGAATATAGGAGCGGTACGGTATTCATGCCTGACCAATAAGGATTATTCTAATATGATAATGTAAATTATGCTATTGGAATAGATATCAGCCATTCAAACAAGAAAATCTATAATAAATATCATGAACGTGTACCTATTAGCCCATATATTTTCTATATAATATATATATACTACATAACATATCATATTAGAATGAATTTAGAATTCTAATAAGAAAATCTTAACAGTAATAAGACAAAGGATATTGTAATTTTTTTTTATGCACAATAATATAAAACCAGGGGGAAAGGGATTGTTAGTAATGGAGACTGAGAATCCTATTGCTAGCAGTATACCCAATCAGGTCGACCTTCTCGCGGTTCTCCCTGGAAACTATCATGGTTAATTCCTGATGAAACCTGACGAAACAGGCCAGTTAGCCCATCATGATGGGCTAACTGGCCTGTTTTCATTCTCATCTATCACCCTTCACTGGTGCTCTGCCGGCGTATCCCGTTAGCGCAGGCGGGGTTACCATACCATTTACATCCATAAAAAAATATATATAAAACCTAAAATGTCACGTACAATGCAGTTTCAGGAAGCTCAGGCTGTGCAATGAACTCCCTGCCTGTCTTTCTCTAGAGACTACAGTATGGGGTTCTTTAAAAAGGGTATATTAAGGTTTCTTCAGGTCCTGCAACGTGTACGGGACACCTCTAGTGTTGCAGGCGTCCATAGGCTACAGTAACTGCTTACTAGACGCTAGTTTATCACCTTCGCGGTATAAAAACAATCTTAGTTGACGGGACCTAGTATAGTGCCCTTAGATACTCCCTTAAAATTACCCACTAAACTGATTAATTTACAAATATTTTACTTTTTATTGGTGGGATAGGCCGATGTCTTGTATTTACATTTGTTGATATTTCAATAACACTATTATTATTATATTAACACGCACGACTGCCTCTATCGAATGCTTGTCTAAATTTCTTTGCAGTTGCCATATCTGTTGTAGTATTATGTTATTAATATATATGATGTTTAGTTAATTTCAGTTGCATTGGTAAGTAGAAAACTATTATTATTATTTCAGTTTACAGCACAGCATGTTTAGTTAGCATTTTCATCTTTCTCATTAGAAGCTTATTGTTCATCACCTTTCAGTTTTTTAACTTAATATAACTAATTATCAATTAACTATTCTTTAACATTTACAATTTGACTATAACTGAGCTAACTTTTTAAAGTATTGTTAACGAATTCTGATCCAATTTAACTAATTTCAGTTAACGATATTTAAAATCAGTTTCAATATTAACTTCCAAAATATATGGCACATTGAATAACATAAATTAATGTGTATTAGGAAGGCGAAGAAGGCAATGGAGTTCGAGCAAGCCCTGACGCAGCTAGGAGCAACTCCAACCATAGGTATATAACATAATAACATGGTCCAAAACTTTTGTATATTTGTACATTGTTTAGAATTAGTTTAACAAAATAACTGTATAGATATTATATTTAAAATATTACAATAAATATGAAGGGAATTCTTTTTGGTTGTTTGCTTGGTTTTCTTACTTAAACGGCTGAACCGATTTTGATTAAGATTAGTATGAAAACTGAGGAAGGGCTTTACTTACTATAATTGGGGTTGTTTTTATATGTGATTATGTGTCAAAATGGTATTATAGCAAGATCTTCATTTAACTCTTTTTATGTAAGTAACTCTGTTTTTGTTCAATTTTTATGGTTTAATAGTTGCACTTTTGATAAAATTAAGTTTAAAATTTCGTAAAAGTACTTATTTGATTCCCCATAGCGTTGTGGTGTTTTAGCAACATTTCGATATTGCTAATTTGAATGAGTATCTTTCAGTATTATAATCATATATTATATTATGTAGGTTTATATTTATGTATGTATGGTATATGTGTATTAGTATTGTATATTCCAATATATATATATATATATATATATATATATATATATATATATATATATATATATATATATATATATATATAATTGTAAATTATATACATATTTATTATTATCGTTTAGATTTCTGTTTGGCACTGCTACTGCCTACTCACTACTTACTACGTCACTGTGTTACGTTGACTGAAATAAATCTCTTTTAGAGATAAGTTCACCTTTGCTTACATTGTTACTAATTGTTATTTGTATATTCCACCACTATATATATATATATATATATATATATATATATATATATATATATATATATATATATATATATATATATATGTGTGTGTGTGTATGTATATGAAACGTTGCCTGAACGAGATCGCTTTTAGCGATAGAGTCGCCTGCAATAAACATCGATGTTCACCATCAGTTGGTGGGGAGTGAAGGCGGAGAGCGACGACGCTGACTCCAGGTGTTCCTACTCCAGCACCAGCACGCCACCACCGGTACGTGAAGTAATTAAAACTTTGCATGAAAATACCTACTATTATTCAGAACTTAGCAGTGGACAAGAAATAAAAAAATAAAAAATAAAAGAGTATATAAACAAGTTTATTTGAATTTACCAGAGGGAGACTTTGTACAAAAGTCGATTGCTTGGGTACCTCTGTCCCATTCGTGTTTCAACCGTGAAGCAGTTGTGTTTGCATGGCTGTGTTTCGGTTTGAAGGGTGAGATATGGCGTGAATTTACTGAGTACAGAGGAATAACACCCGAGTCCTCAGGAATGGCAACGCATGGGGGGTATCATGGGCGAAACAGTATACTCTGTTATGTCCATGGTACTGCTCATATCTATAGGCGACGGTTACCACTTTCCATCAGGTGGGCCGTCAGCTTGTTTGCCATTCTAAGTTTTATAAAAAAAAAAAAAATCGAGACTTATTTTTATTTTATTCTATTTAAATAGAATACGTAAATAAAAATTAAACAATTATATATGATCAGGTATTTATTATTAGACATTTGACATTTTATGGCAGACTTTGTACAAAACTCGATTGCTTGGATATCTCTGTCCCATTCGTGTTTCAACCGTGAAGCAGTTATGTTTGCATGGCTGTGTTACGGTTTTGTAGGGTGGGATATGGCGTGAATTTACTGGGTACAGAGGAATAACACCTGAGTCCTCAGGAATGGCAACGCATGGGGGGTATCATGGGGGAAACAGTATACTCTGTTATGTCCATGGTACTGCTCATGTCTATAGGCGACGGTTACCACTTTCCATCAGGTGGGCCGTCAGCTTGTTTGCTGCTAATAATAAAAATACTGCTACCTATCCCTCTATCATGAGAGTTCTCTTAGTCGCCTCTTACGACACCCACGGGAAAGGAAGGGGTGGCCTATTCTATGCCGGGACTTACACAGCTACTTCCTTATATTATTCCTTATATGCTTTTTTTATTTTTATTCTTTTGTCTCTTTTGCTGTGTATTACGTGTATGGTTTTTTTTTTATTGTAATTTGTGTGCTGTAAGTAATGCAAATAAATTGTCTATCTATCTATCTATCTATATTTGGCTAATTTACTGGCTGTTATTAACAATCTGTACCAAAAACTATTTAGAAAAGGGGAGCTGAAAGCTCGATATTCGTTGTTTGTTATAATGTATGTGTACTTTCTTATGTTATTACATTATTATTGTTGTATTAATAAGAGTGGTTGTGGCGAAGGAAGCGGAGGAGCCGCGGCCGCAGGTGGTGGCGGCGCGCGGCGACAGCATCATCGCCGTCGCCAACCCCGCGCTGCCGCGGCCCGCGCGCAACCACTCCAACTGACCGCCCGCACTCGCTGACGCCACGCTCGCCACTCATACCACGCTCGCCACTCATACCACGCCCGCCACTCATACCACGCTCGCCACTCATACCACGCCCGCCACTCATACCACGCTCGCCACTCATACCACGCCCGCCACTCATACCACGCTCGCCACTCATACCACGCTTGTCACTTATACCACGCCCGCCACTCATACTACGTTCGCCACTCATACCACGCCCGCCACTCATACCACGCCCGCCACTCATACTACGCCCGCGACTCATACCACGCCCGCCACTCATACCACGCTCGCCACGCATACCACGCTCGCCACCTATACCACTTTCGCCACTCATACCATGCTTACCACTCTGTATTACACGTTATATACAGGTTGAAATAGAAATCGTTAGCATCCGTTCGAGGCAGCGTCCTACGTTTTCAACAAACCTCAGGTTCTTATCTTCCTACCAAGGTGTTTCCTAGAGATTACAGCGTGGTTTCTTCAAAAAAGACGTATTAAGGTTTCTTAAGGGTCGACAATGCGCGTGAGAAATCCCTGTTGTTACAGGCGTTCATATGCAACGGTAACCCTGTTTACCATCATACGGGTCGTATGCTTGTTTACCACCATAGTAAAATAAAAAAAGCAACATGAGTCGAAATATGTCCAATAACTTTGCGCTTTATTCGTATAATACGTGTTCAATTATTGAGTTTGTAAGAGAAACTAGATTTTTTATTCCTCATTTGATGACTATTTTGTCATAATTTATAGCATTAGTAGATTCTAAGTATTTCTGCTCTACCGGTTTGACTTACATGTAATTAAAAATTCGACTAGTTTTGGGATCAATTCGTGATCCTTAATCATAAGCAGCTGCAACGCGAGCGCTATCTTGACTACGCGCCTCAGTCCGCTGAGCGCGAGCTTCAGTACTTTAGTACTATTATGCTGTAGTATTACTAACGATTTTTATTTCATCCCATATATAGTGTGTTTTTAATAAAATATCCTAAACTTGCATGAAATAATTTTAACAAAAAGTGGAGTCGATTCTGAAATATCATTTACTAAAGTTATGTCTAAAATGATAACCTTAATTTAATATTTTAACATCATTTTTATGATAGAAAATGGTGCTTCAGAATCGCCATAACATAAGAAAAACATACTACATATGTCATCATCATGCCAGCCTTTAACTGTCTACTGCTGAACATAAGACTCCCCCTTGGGGGGTATTGCCAGTAATACCACGCTTGGCAGGCGGTTTGACAACCGCTAGACTTTACAGATGTTGAAGGACGCTGCTGTCCATCCCTCGCTCTCCCGTAGTCGCCTTTTACGACATCCACGGGAAAAAAAGGGGTGGCCTATTCTATGCCGGGACCACGCGGCACATTATCCAATTATTATTATGAATATTAAAAATAATAACTAACAGACTGTAAAAAAAAGTATATTATTATATTTTTTTCTATTACGCCTTGACCAGACACAATTTTGATTATTCCTCTCCAACCTACCTTACCAGAGGGAGACTTTGTACAAAAGTCGATTGCTTGAGTACCTCTGTCCCATTCGTGTCTCAACCATGAAGCAGTTGAGTTTGAATGGCTGTGTTTCGGTTTGAAGGGTGGGATATGGCGTGAATTTACTGGATACAGAGGAATATCATCTGAGTCCTCTGGAATAGCAACGCATGGGAGGGCGTGTCATGGACGCAACAGTATACTCTGTTATGTCCATGGTACTGCTAATGTCTATGGGCGACGGTTACCAGTTTCCATCAGGTGGGCCGTCAGCTTGTTTGCCATTCTAAGTTGTATAAAAAAAACCTATGGTTGCCTGGACGAGATCGCTATTTAGAGATAAGGTCGCCAATTGTCGCCTCTTTATCTTGCTTCTATGTAATTAATTATTAATTTTTCTGTGTACATATTGATAATCTTTATAATCTGTATCATTCTTTGAAGGAAACAAAAAGGAGTTTTCATTCATTCATTCATTATAATATTTAATTTACATTTACAAAATATTTACACATCTTCCGTCTCCATAATGTACCGACCAGTAGCCATTGTAAATTTAGGTGTGCGCGTAATATTGTAAAAATATTCTTATAGGAGAGATACAATAAGCTTAAGTTACACTCGTATCTTACAAACTGCTAATATATACTTAGATGCAGTTACAAAAACAATTGTAAATAAAATATATTAAATGACTATGTTTGTTTTTAATTTGTACACTGCATGCGTTTGATTTTTTTATGATTCTTTTATATCTATTAATATTATCGCATTGTTTTTACGAAATAAATTAAATTCACTGAGTATATGATAATACAATGTAAGTAATATATATATTAAATATATTTATGGCGCCAAATATCTACTGCTTTTTCTTCTCTCCTCGACTCAAAGGTTTTCTGGAAGAGATTATTTTAGCGATAAGACCGTCTTTTGTACTTCCTTGTTTTGTATTTTTTAAGTCGTGCAAAAAAGAAAGTAAGTAAATATTATTTAATCTGTGACTATACTCTATGGTTGAATAGCAGATTTACTTATTTCATAATTCTGTTATTTATTCGTGTGTATAAACTGGCAACATCGAATATTTAAGAATCATAAACTGTCAAACGCATTCACTAGCTTTATAATGTGTAAAATATAATTTAATTACTGTAAATAATATACGTGTAAACATATAGATCATAATTTGAACATTGCGAGCCATATTGTATTAAGTTATAATAATAATAATACATAAATACACATTATGTTTCTACATTTTGTTTTATTTATATACTTATTTTTAAAAGACAAACGAGGAGACTTTTTTTAATGGGTGATAATGAAATGGTAATCCCTCTTGCGCTATCGGTATACGCTGGCGGGACACCAGTGAGAGATGGTAGACGACGATGAAAGCAGATCAGTTAGCCCACGATGATGAATTTGACAAGAATTAACCATGATGGTTTCCAGGGGGAACCGCGTGGAGGTCGACCTGAGAGGGTATATTGCTAGCAATGGTGCTATTAGACCTTATTACTAACAATCCCTTTCCCCCCAAACGAGCAGACTGATCTAAAGGTATGTTATGGTAGGTCTAGAAACGCTCGAGGTAAGGCGAAAGTGTAATTTGATGGTGCACTTTTATCGGTTGATCAACGGCAGAATAGACAATCCTGCAGCTCTCAGCCGTTGTTCTTTGTACGCACCCCAACGCTGCATGCGATTGCGTGCTTGTCGACTACTATCGGCACCGCCGCCACGCACATGTACTGCTCAGTTTGCTCCCACTTATCAGGCTATTTCTCTGCTCAATTCTCTGATTGCTCAGCAGCCAGATATTGATATATTTAATGACAAATTAGATATATTTTTTAAATATTGTTTAAACTTTTTATGTTTGTAAAATAAGCCTATGGCTCACTACATGTTTTGGGAGACTGTAAGTGTGGCGAGTAATCTATACTTATAATAAATCTGTAGAAAGATCAATTCTGTACATGAAATATATTTCCAAAATAACTATCGGGGGGTGAATAGTGATCGATACTGATGCCAAAAATGCAATCAGTAAAATTTCTGTCTGTCTGTCTGTCTGTATGTTCGTTATAGAAACAAAAACTACTCGACGGATTTTAACGAAACTTGATACAATTATTCTTCATACTCCTGGGCAGGTTATAGTATACTTTTCATCACACTACGATCAATAGGAGCAGAGCAGTGAAGGGAAATGTGCCTGTACATCAAAACCACTGAACTGCGAGGAAGGACATAGGCTACTTATTTTACGAAAAACGACGGAAACGAGGACGAAGCCGTAGGCAACATTAAGTTTATAAATAAATAAAAGCGCTAAGTTATCGTTACACATGAATTTATTACTTCACTAGCCTTTTGCCTGCTACTTCATACACGTGGATTTTAGAAGTAGGAAAACCATGAAAGCAGACCACTTCTATTTAGCATACCGTGATAAATCATATACCAGATTTTAAATTAGACCTTCAGAAATGCAACTGTTCAAACCACATTTAATTTGGTACAGTAATTTTTGTATAATGCCGGAACAAATATATAAGTAGGAAGTAAGTAACCATTTCACACTCAAGTTAAAACATACTTTTAATTTTAATTTAGACCTTCAGAAATACAATTGAATGCTGAATCCAAATTTGGTGTAGTAATTTTTGCATGATGGCAAAACAAACATATAGATAGAGAAACAGACAGACAACATTATTGTTGTTTTATTTAATATTATGTTATAAATAAGTAAATATGTCCAAACATATCCATAGACAGACTGGCAAAAATTTCAAAAAAGTTTCGATTTCTATTGTTCCTACTAAGACCCTCGTATAATTTTTTCTTAAATATGTCCTATGTACATACAAACTATGTCCAGTTATAATTTTGTTAGTATATAAGTCTAATTAGATGCGACGCATGCATTTAACTAAAACTGTATCGGTGAATAATATCAAGTAGTTAAAATTATAATCACGTTACGAACCAAGGCAGCAGTTCATCTCAACTAGGTACCCACAATTTTTATATTTAAATACATGCACTCCACATAAATAAGCTTCAAGTCAGCTAATGATGTCACCTAATACAAATTCCTGGCAACACTTTGATTTGTTTTATGGTTTTTACAAAAATGCGTCAGTATTGTCTGGGTGATTCATTTTTCACAATTTTGCTAATATTTTCTGTTATCTATAATCTTTTCATGACTAAATTATCAAAATCAATCTTTTTAGATTAGATTTGTTTATTTGCCAAAACATTGTTTTTTACAGATATTGATACATTGTGAAGTACATATGTTCGCCTTATAGTCTAAAGCATGCAAAATTATTATTGGGTACAAGATACATTATGAATTTTCGTATAGAGATAGATTGAAGCTTGGAAAAAGATATAAGCTTTTTGTCACATAAACAGAACTTAAAAGCTTGTATGAGGAATCAATTTATTTCTCAAGTAAGGAATAATAATACAGGTATTATAAATCATAATCGAGTGATTTTACTTTTACTAAGAAATAACGTTTTTACATTTTTAAATAATAGGCAACTCTTTTTTTTTTATACAACTTAGAATGGAAAACAAGCTGACGGCCCACCTGATGGAAAGTGGTAACCGTCGCCTATAGACATGAGCAGTATCATGGACATAACAGAGTATACTGTTTCGCCCATGATACCCCCCATGCGTTGCCATTCCTGAGGACCCTGGGCCGTCAGCTAGTTTGCCATTCTAAGTTGAATAAAAAAAAACATAAAATATAAATAATTTTATTTTTTAAACTGCCATCAAGTATCTCTGCATATCCTAAAGGTTGACTGGTAGAGAACGCCATAGCATTATGTCCGCTTTTTGTACCACATTTCACTGATTAATAAAATTTAAATAAATAAATATATAATCATAATATACATACATAAGTGTAAAGGGATATATATATATATATATATATATATATATATATATATATATATCATCATATCAGCCTTTAACTGTCCACTGCTGAACATAAGCCTCCCCCTTGGAGAGTTCTGCCAGTAGTTGCTACACTTGGCGGGCGGGTTGGCAACCGCAGTCAGGCTTTAGACATGTTTTAAGGCACGCTGCTGCCTATCCCTCGCCTTACTAAGACCTTAAGTCTTACGACACTGTTTGCCATTCTAAGTTGCGTAAAAAAATAAAAAATAAATCTACAGCTCACTCATTGCAAGTGGTACTTCCTAGCGAAGGGAATGTGTTTAAGTATGATTTTCTAAATTCCAAGTAAACTCAATTACTGTGAAAACAGATCAAGGTCGATACCTAAGATACAGTCAGCTCCGCCATTATTCATGAACTTTCGAAATTCCTTTCAATAAGGATAAATTAATATTATAATAAAATAAGGTTTAGTTCCACAAAAAAAACCTACTTCAATCGCAAAAAAAAATAGTTATCTTCATTTAAAAAATAACTATTCAACCGATTTTGATAAAATATTTATGAGACCAGTCAAAAAGTATGTGCTTTCAAATAAAAATGATTTTTCGTTTTATAAATAATGAAGTTATGTGGTAACAAGCTGAACAAAAATAAACCATTTAAGAATATTTTAAAGTCGATTGAAAATATTAATTCGTTTGTATGTTCAGAAGTCAACATATATATTACAAATTAGGTAAGTAAACTCAAAGTATTTATTATGTTGTTATTATTTTTTTTAATAAATAAATTAATTTCCTTTATAATTTCTGTATTTACTTTATTTTATAATTTCTGCATCTTTTTAATGAGTAAACACTCATTTTATTTATTAAATAATACGTCTAGATATATTTTATGTGTAAGTATATAAGTACAATACTGATAAAAAGAAACGAGTCAGCTAATTTGGAAATTAACTGTCAAAAAGTTGACGCGTTTTTGAGGCTCGATCTATATAATCTAAGGTTTTTTCTTTACATATGGTCTAGAAATGGTAGTCTATTCCAATATCCATACAAAGGGGGGAAAAGGGATTGTTAGTAATGGAGACTAAGAATCCTATTGTTAGTAATATACCTAACCAGGTCGAACTCCTCGCGGTTCCCTCTGGAAACTATCATGGTTAATTTCTGATGAATCCATCAGGATACGCTAACCGGCCTGTTTTCATTCTCATCACCCTTCACTGGTGCTCCGCCAGCGTATCCCGTTAGCGCAGGCGGGGTTACCATACCATTTTCACCCATAAAAAAAAAATCCATACATACGACGCTTCAAGTAGGTACAGACTAATCAAAATTATTAATTATATGTTATTTAATTAACATATTTTTTAACTATTGGAAAGGGATTGTTAGCAGTAGAGTTTGACAGCCCCATTGCTAGCAATATGCCCTATTAGGTCGACCTCCACGTGGTCCCCCCTTCGTCACGATGGGCTAACTGACCTACTTCATCCTCATTTATCATCCATCACTGGTACCTCGCTAGTGTATACCGATAGCACAGGCGGGGTAACCATTCCATTATCACCCATTATATATATATATATATATATAGGGAGAGACCCATATCTGTCATGATGATAATGAATGATAGATTTCCCTCTAAATCTGACGAATTGTATAAATATTTATAGTGTATGTGCCTATGTATTGAATCACTACTACAACCTTGTACACTTAACACTTGAGTGAAACTACGAACAACCGTCATAATTCCAAGTTGAAAATTCGTAATTCTACCAAGATGTTTATTTACTATTTAATTTAATTTAATTCCGAGAAGAGAGCGCTTCAACTAGCATAAGGTATGAGTAAGCATAGATAGATTTGTTAGAGACAAAATACAACGATTGTATGATAATATTATATCAGCTTTTTAACCGTCTTTAAATAATTAAATTGTGGTTCACAAAAGAAAACCGAATTTTCTGATTCTGAATTCGAAATCAAAATATGATTTAAAATAAAAAATTATAATACTGAACAGAGAACAGTTTTCAATAAAATTTCTATTGGGTCAATCTGTAACGGGAAATCGGGAAGGGATTGTTAATAATAGGGTTTAACAGCCCCATTGCTAGCAATATACCTTATCAGGTCGACCTCCACACGGTTTCCCCTGGAAACCATTGTGGTAAATTCTTGTTGAATTCATCACGATGGGCTAACAGACCTGCTTCCAGCCTCACCTATCATCTATCACTGGTGCCCTGCTAGCGAATACCGATAGCACGGGCGGTGTTACCATCTCATTATCATCCATAAAAAAATCTGTAAATATATCCTTTCAGATAAAAAATTCCGAATCCGTTTACGACTGATGCAGTTACGAGGTGATAAACAAAAAAAAATACAGCCGAATGGAGAATCTTGTTCTTTTTGAAGTCGGTTGCAAAGAGAAGATATACATAATATAGTGTAGTTACGTGATATCATTGTCAAATTTAGTTGTTCGTACCTACGTGCGTTCTACACTGCGTTTGCCTGAATAGGATCGTCACTCAAGAATCGGTTCTTCAAGCTATATGACCAGCTCATTGACCCTTTAACTTGCTTATCTTTCGGGTTATGTCGGTCACTGTGGTTCTTCTGGGGATATACCATATTTTGGATTTTGTCACGCGAAAAAAACTCCGAGCATAGCAGTTTCTACGGTTCGCTAAGTAATTTGAAATGTAATTTTGTAAATGATGAATAAATGATCTGTATATATATCTGTGTGATTAATGTATAGTGCAGTGAATAGTATACGTCATATATAGATATATGTACGTCTGGCAGTTTATAAAGCGTGGGTGCAAGCAACTCTTTGCAGTTACCGTCATATCGCAAACACGGAACTAGACCAGGAATTGAATTACGATTATTAGTAATCACTTTTATTATATTAACCGATATAAGTAACTGTAGCGAAATCCTTGCTACATTTTTATATTCTAATTGCCTTTTGAAATTGCCTTTTACCAGAGGGAGACTTTGTACAAAAGTCGATTGCTTGGATACCTCTGTCCTATTCGTGTTTCAACCGTAAAGCAGTTATGTTTGCATGGCTGTGTTTCGGTTTGAATGGTGGGATATGGCGTGAATTTACTGGGTACAGTGGAATAACACCTGAGTCCTCAGGAATGGCAATGCATGGAGCGGTATCATGGGCGAAACAGTATACTCTGTTATGTCCACGGTATTGCTCTATGCACGGTATAGGCGACGGTTACCACTTTCCATCAGGTGGGCCGTCGGCTTGTTTACCATTCTACGTTGTGTAAAAAAAATTATATATGTTTTTGACATATTGTTTTTACATTCAAATACATTTTTGCTTATGTCTGTCTCCTCATGTTTTCTGTAGTTTTCCATTCTAAATCCTCTCATTGCATAATAAAAGTATTATCTCCGTTTCAGTAACTATGTACATATATTCTACTTACTGGGCATGGGTTTTTTCATATTTTTTTTTAATAGGTGAGAATAGAATGGTAACCCTTCTCGCGTTATTAGTATACGTTGGCCGGGCAACACTGAGAGATGATAGGTCAGTTGGCCCATCTTGACGAATTCCAGAAGAATTAACCACGATGGTATGACCAAGGGAAACCGCTTGATAATCGACCTGATAGTGTGATATTTATGTTGTTATAATATAGTAGAATGATAAAACCTCTTATTGTATAGAATGGTTTCCAAAAAATCCGTGCAGAATATAAAATTTTCACAACGTATGATGACTGCAGCGGATTTAATAGTGACAAGAAACTCGAATTTACGTCATCATCATTCCAGTCATAAATTATCTCCTGAACAACATAGGCATTGCCTCTGACTGTTATAAAACACAATCAAGAATCATCTAAATCCACTCTTCTTGCAATATTCAACACAAAAAATAAAAGGGAATATTACAAACCTACTACTTTCCATCAGGCGAGCAGTCAGCTTGTTTGCCATTCTAAGTTTCATAAAAACTTAAAAAAAACACACACCCAATTTGACTATTTTTTTCTTTTAATCGTATTATATGTCTGTAGCAATATTTAATTAGTTCAGTAGGTATTTTCAACCTGCAGAGACAGGAAGACAAATTACTTCTTACCAATTTATCTAAATTTTAAATACATACATACATACATACATACATACATATCTGTCACGCCTGTCTCCCATTAGGGTAGGCAGAAACAATGGAATGCCAAATGTTTTGATTCAAACAAACCTCTTTCGCTTCTTCCACATTCATCAATCCTTTCATACACGCTCGCCCGTTACGGGTACTTTTAATATCAATTTTATTTTAATTTTAAATATTCCCATTAAATTACATTCGAAGTCGCGAGTGAGTCTACTAGTGTTATTATAACTTCGTCACATTGTATTCTACGAAACGAAATAATAGAAAACACAGCGAGTGAAGGGCCAAGGGAAACCATTAACGCAATAAATTCCAATGTCTTATTCATCCTAGCCGCCATTTTCCTAACATCTTGAATTTAGATCGAAGTTTTAGATTATAACTATAGATATACCTACACCAGTACATTCCAATTTCCCATGGTTATAGAATAGGAGTGGCAACGCATGGAGGGTATCATGGGCGAAACAGTATACTCTGTTATGTCCATGGCACAGCTCATGTCTATAGGCGACGGTTACCACTTTCCATCAGGTGGGGCCGTCAGCTTGTTTGCCATTCTAAGTTGTATAAAAAAAAAATTCTGATCAATTTCAAAAAGAGTAAGAATTCTAATTCAGATGTATTTTTTTCGTGTTTGTCACCTCATTACTACGTCAGTTGTAAACCGATTTGGAAAAATCTTTTTTCGTCTGAAAGGATAGACTTGTAGATTGGTTGTATGGAAAATTTATGAAAATCTATCTAGTAGTTTAGTTTTTAAATCAAAATGACTGATTTTGCTACAAACGAAGATTTCTTTTGTGGAACACAATTTCAATTATTTCACATCATAGTTTTGTTTTTTTACACACGGGACCTTTGTAACCCAAATTTTAATAATTGATTAGGCACTTTTTACAATCATTTAAAATTATACCCGAAAGTCATTTAGAATGTTTTATATCAATGTAAATACGTACTTAGTCGTTGAGTAATTTAGCTTATCTTTATAAATCACCAGTATTAAACGCAGGAAATAATATTGAACAACCAATTGTGTCGAATATCAAAGCCTAGTCTATTGCGTAAAACAGATTTTAACGATAACCCCATTTCTATATTGCAATACAACATTTGGGACAATGTTTTGTGATCAGTTCTTCTCGAATGTTGTCACAAAACGGTCGGCAAGATGACAATGAGAGATGGTACTTTCTGTACTATCCTCCAAGGGTTTCCAATGCTGTTGATATTAGCCCAAAATAATTATAGGTGTCTCCATACACCATTCATTTATAAACCCCCAACCCCCACACAGTCACCGGAGTATTATCATGCGTTGAACGACCTTTATCAAAGTATTTTTGGGCATGGGTATGATGAGCACACCGGTCACGATCCCCATGGATATTATGGGATAGGGAATTACGGGCACGGTAATGGCCACGGACAGACCTATTACGGGTATGGTAACCACGATTACGGTAATAAATATCCGCCCGTTAATAAATACCCGTCCGGGCATGGTTACCCGGGTTATCCGGGCGGTTACGGCCACGGACCGAACTTTATTTACAAGAAGGTGTACAACATGAGCAAAGGTCATGGATGCAAAGGATACGCGCCAAATCAGCATTACAACGTGAGGCATAAATATAAAATTGTCCTTAAACCGAAAAGTGGGAGAAAGAAGTCTCAGAAAATACAAGGTGAGTATTTTTATGGGTACTTTTTTAGTACTATTTCTATATTTCGTTGAAGTTTTACTTTATTTTATATTAAAATATTGAAGTAGTGCTTTTAATGACGCACATAGACTGGGCATTGGGGTGTTTGGATCCTTCAATTAATATCCTCTTAATTTTTTATGTTATTTTTTCCTTACACATTAATTAACACATGTTTAAAAATACATTTTCCTAATACATTTTCAACTGAATCCTGTTTAGCATGAAGGTATCTAAAGATTAAGAAAAGACATCTCTCAGTGTAAATATACGACTGATTTAAAATGCCAGACTGCTTCCTCCCCCTCACCTTCCTTACTCTGAGAAATAATTTTAAATTCACCAATAATAGGGATAAAGATAAAATAATATTAAATTACCTAACTAATTAAATTTGATTTAATTACCAAATGTTGTCTGGAAGAGATTGCTTTAATGATAAGACCGCCAATACTGTTGTTACAATGTTCTTATGTAAGTACAAGAGCTCAGTTTGAGTGTAGCAAAATTTTATCCATAAGCTAATATACGTGCCTCAATGTAAATTTAGATGTTCAACTATATTTAATTACTTTTACAAATAGTTGCTCGTTTTAATATAGATTTCTCACGCAATAATTACGATTTATATTAAAAAATAAATAAAAAAATAATGCCATATTAATCATAAAAAAACGAATTTAAGTTAGTCGGGTTACTTAGGTAGGTAGGTTTTTTTATGTAATGGATGATAATGGAATGGTAACCCCGCTTGAGCCTATGGTATACGCTGGCAGGGTATATAGTATTAACACCTTCATTGGTGGAAGGATGATAGGTGAGAATAAAAAGGCAAGTCAGTTAGACCATCGTGATGAACACACCTGGAATTCAACACGATGGTTTCCAGGGGTATCACATGGAGGTCGACCTGACGAGGTATATTGCTAGAAATGGGGCTATTAGATCTCATTACTAACAATCCCTTTTCCCCCGGTAGGTTAGGGTAGAACAATATATCTGTCAATATGATTAATTAAAGATTTACAAGTCATGCGTGATTTTTAAAACTGTAAGTGTAGTGTAAGTAGTAAGTACTCGTATGTGTAAATATTTTTTTATAGCATGAAATGAGATTAGACATGTACATTTAAATAAATACACATAATATTAACAGAGATTTAAAGTAGTAACTTTTGAGTTTCTTGCGGGCTCTTCTCAATAGATAACAATTCTCCGAAACATGCATTCATAAAAAAATACGTTTTAAAAGTGCTTGTAAACAATTCTATTTGAGTAGAGATGATTTGAATTTAAAATTATTTATGTTTTTTTCTTAGACTTTATCTATCGAGCCTCAAAAACGAGTCAACTTTTTGACAGCTAATTCTCAAATCAGCTGACCCTTTTTTTATCATTATTCTATATGTATTTATGAATAAAATATATCTTGACGTATTATTTAATAAATAAAATAAGTGTTTACGCATTAAAGAGATGCAGAATTTATAAGACAAAATAAATATAGAAATTATAAAGGGATCACTTATTTTGCCAGAAGGAGACTTTGTACAAAAGTCGATTGCTTGGGCACCTCTGTCCCATTCGTGTTTCAACCGTGAAGCAATTGTGTTTGCGTGGCTGTGTTTCGGTTTGAAGGGTGGAATATGGCGTGAATTTACTGGGTACAGAGGAATAACACCTGAGTCCTCAGGAATGGCAACGCATGGGGGGTATCATGGGCGAAACAGTATACTCTGTTATGTCCATGGTACTTCTCATGTCTATAGGCAACGGTTACCACTTTCCATCAGGTGGGCCGTCAGCTTGTTTGCCATTCTAAGTTGTATAAAAACAAAAAAAAAAACTATTTATCACGCAAAATTGTATAAAAAAATAGTTGACCCGCTTTTCTCGAAACATTTGTATAGAGACACTTGTATCTATATTATTTAAGATTTATATTGAGTTTTTTTAAAGTGGTGCAATAAAGGGTTAATAAATTAATACTATTACTTGTGAACTAAATAGAAATTCAAGTTGATTACGATCACTGTACATGAATCAGAGCCTTCGATGCGTTGCGTTGCCTTCGATATATGTACGTACAGACAAATCTTACGCAACAGTTTTTACGTCCGGTCGCGCAGTTGTTGCCTCCGTTATAAAATCCTTGATTGCATTCCGTTATGCATTTATTAATAAAAAAATACCACAGTTTTAAACAAACAACGTCATTATATATTGGTTGTAGTAGATGGTATTTTTTTATGAGTGATAATGGAATGGTAACCCCACTCGCGCTATCGGTATACACCGGCTGGGCGCCAGTGAAGCAGGTCAGTTAGCCCATCGTGATGAATTCAACAAGAATTGTTCATGATGATCTCCAAGGGAATTACGTGGAAGTCGACCTGATATTGCTAGCAATGGGGCTGTCAAACTCAAAGGGGATTGCTAACAATCCCTTTCCCCCCGGAAAGGAAGGGATGGCCCAATCTATGCCGCGACCGCACGGCAAACTAATATAATTTCTGACTTCTATTAATCTTAAATTGCTGTCTGGTCCCGACACCCACCCTTTACGCCACCCTTTCCTTTTCCGTTGGTGTCGTAAGAGGGTACTAAGGGAACTTAGTCGAGGGACGAACAGCAGCGTCGTATTTAAAACATCTCTAAAGCCTAACTGCCAATTTGCCTGCCAATCAAGAGGTGAAGAGACACGCTGAAAATCGTAGCGAGCAAGAGCTCCACCGACAAGAGCGCAGCTCTTATATTTAAGAGTGTTATTGTTTTATTAATCTATCCTATTGGATATATTAATAAAACAACATAGAAATAAACTGCTTTAATTTGAAAAAAAAATTTAAACGAAATAAATAAACAAAATATCTTACGTTAATTTTGTTCCACAAAAAACATCGCCTACTTCAATCGCGGTAAATTGTTGAGAACATTTCTATGGAAACAATCTGTGAGTATATTTTTTCAAATAAAAAATAATTATCCAAATAGTTATACCTGAAAGAGTTATGAGATAACCTTGTTGGCTCGATCGGGAATCGAACTCAAGACCTCGTTTACACAAAGTTATTTTGCTTCAATGATTGTCAACTACTACGTAGTATCTTTTCTAATACTGTTTTTTTTTTCATACACCGTAAGAAATGCGAGTCCAAATTTATCTATAAGTGAAATAAACTTTGTATTTGAGCCTACTTTCAATAAAATATTAACAATATAACTGACTAAAATTACATCCTAACCATCTGGACGAGTGGCGGTCTTCCACCGTTCGTTTTTCAAGGCACTTTCTTCTACGCACAACCACTCTTTGTAATCAACTTCCAGCAGCAGTATTTCCGAACCGATACGACAACATAACCATCAAGAAAAGAGCATATTCCTTTTTAAAAGGCCGGCAGCACACCTGCAATGCCTTTGGTGTTGTGGCTGATCATGGGCGGCGGTAGTCACTTACCATCAGGTGAACCGCATGCTAATTTGCCGCCTGTATTGTAAAAAAAAACGTATGTACATATTTGAGGCACGTATCCAAAATTCACGTCTGTGAACTTTACTGATCATTAATTATTGTATACATCATTCGGGAAATCCTGACGTACCAGACGAGCGATTCCTTTATTCAAGTTAGCACGATGACGTACCGACCTCGGTCAGTTTATATTGATATGTTGGTCAAGAGCGACCACACTTGACCGCTACGCGCGCGCGCATTCGCCGCGGCGAATTTCGTTCATATCGCTCGTAGAACGCGCTGCGCACGCGCATCCGCCCCGAAATGGTTAACTTGCCGTGTAATATTGTTTGTGTGTGTTTGTTTTTGTGTTTGCAATCTGTTTTGTGTCAATTCGGTAAGTCTGTTCTATATAGTTGTTCAATCGACATTTAGCTTGTTTATTATGTTTCTAATAAGTAGCTTACTTAATCTAGTTATGTTATCATTGGTTAGTTGTAACAGGGTGAGTAGGTAACAAGTTAACGATAGCAGCTTTGAACTTTAGCGTTCATAATAATAACAGTTTATTTATAACATTATTGTTTGTAGCTACTTTTTTTTTTATGTATTTAGAGACACACACATACATTATGTCGTTAAGGCTCATACATTTTTTATTACTTTTATAATCAAATAATAACTTCACACTATGATTCTATCTGTAAACAAAGCCCAATCTATTTTGCCGCCCCGGGCAAAATTTAATATTTGCCGCCCTTCATAATTAAATGATCGTGTTAAGCTGCAGGACACGTATTTTGCCGCACTGGGCAGACGGCTGGCGCCACTCTAGGTCGGGCCTGTGATTCCGACCGAACATTTTTTTTTAAATAATATAAATAAATAATATGTACTTTCTACATCTTACTTACACATGCTCTATGTCTTGAAAAGACAATATTAAATTAATGGAAAGTTGTACTAGAATCGTGATAAACTTATAAAGGAATTGCACTGAAATATCAAGGTGAAGTAGATATATGTAGGATTATAATAGGTAACGGTTTTATTATCCGATTAACTTAATATCATATTTAATAAAATTGCCACATCTAATATCGTTCTATCCATGTAAGTAAGCGAGCGATATCCGACTCCATATGCCATAGAATATAATTTTGAATTTGGGTGTTTTATAATAGTAATTTATTATTAAATAATTACTATAGTTTAACAATAATTAATTGTACTAAAAGATTGTTGCTTAAATAAAAATATTGTTACTTTTAATTAAGGAACAATAACTGTATTAATCAATATTTAATTTAAATATGTAGTTATTTTTAACAAATTTTTAATCTATGTAACAAATTACATGAGTTTAAATTCACGTTAAATTAGATATGTAATATTGCAAATTATTTAATTATACAATATATAAATAATAAATATATATATATGTAATTATATATATAAGTCGGAATATTTGATAATATTATGTTAAAATTTTTAAATATAAAACTTGCTTTACCATTTCTGGACGGTCGTCAAATTTGTAAATTAAAAAATAAATTAATATACATATCGATACTAACTTTTAATATTATTTTTATTGTGCATTTATATTGAGAAAAAATAATATAAATACCGCTAATACTGGCTAATATAACCTCCAAAACATTAGTTGTTATTAGACATACGTGATGATCAACCAGTGTGCTGGTGCGAACAATTTTGACGGTCAAAAAGTCATCGGCATGTAGTAACCTTGCTACTTCAAAGCATATATGTATACTTACATAAGGCCAAATCAGAATGGCAATGATTGTGTGTAAATCAGGAAAAGCATGGCGACACGCTTGTTAAAATGTTTAGAATTTATATTCCGGATGCGGAAGTTGACGACGGATCTGGTTTTTTTTCTATGTTAGAAGGGCGAATGGTGAATACTGATGATTTGGCAATTAATTATGTGTTTCAAAATATTAGTAATATTCTTTTATAATGTTAAATATTGGTATTATAGACATATAAATAGATACTCTTTATTGTTTCCTCCAAAAGATTACAATAGTAAACTTATTATAGATACAAACAATTACAAGAAATAATCATAGTGAGAAAACAATGGGCGACCTTATCGCTAAAAGTGATTTCTTGCAGGCAACTTTTGAATAAACAGTTTAATCGGAGGCACGATGAAAATTTTGACATTTTTAAATGCATATCGCAGGAGACGTAATACAAACAAAATATAAATATATTATATAGACAGAGTGTCTCCATACAAATGCTTCGAGAAAAGCGAGTCAATTTTTTCATACAATTTTGTGTAATAAATAGTTATGAGTTATTCCTTTATAGCTTTTACATTTATTTTGTTTTATAATTTTTGTACCTTTTTAATGTGCAAAAACTCATTTATTAAATAAATTGAATAAAGATACGTCAAAATACATTGTGTGCGTAAGTGTATATAACACTGATAAAAAAATTAGTTAGCTAATTTGATAATTAGCTGACAAAAGTTGACCCGTTTTTGAGGCTCGATGCTCTATCTATATAATTTAAAGTTTTATCTTTTACGACATCTAGAAGTAATTCCAAATTTACGCATTAGATGTAACGGGCAAATGTTAGTTATACATAAATTTATTTATTTTATTTTATACTTTATTGCACCATTTATAAAAATAATAAATGCAGCAAATTTTAAAGTGCAGTCATACATAAATAATATATAAATATAGTTATTATTTATGTTTATATCTGACTATATTAGACGATTAGGTATTTCCGCCGTTGTTACTGTAATTTGGTTCTTGCTGGGTTTTTTATTGTAATCCGTGATGGCCAATTTTCATACAAAGTTACTCATACTTTCCTGTTTCAACTAATCTGCTTTGTTAAATATAACTTTTTTAAAATCTATTATATAGTTTAGTTTATATATTCTACATAGTCAGTAGTATATTATATAGATTAAGTAGATATATTATTTTAGAGCTATTTTAGAATTTATATATAATTTTATAAATAAAACACGGAATATACCAGACTTTCAATCGCCTTTTGTTTTTACCCATTAGTCAGCTAGTAAAAAATGCCTTACAATGGAATTATTAAAATAAAAAAATAAAAAGAATTAATAAAATTAATAAGCAGAATTAAACTTGCCATTTGCATAAATTTAATAATGCAATAAACGATAAATAAAGAAATAAAACACAAAATTCTCTTATTAAATCAGTAAAAAAAAACTAACTTAAAAATCCTTTGTTCAAAATGTATTTTTTATTATTTTATTTTATTGAATTACACACAACGTTTTTGTTTATTTGCCATCCTGATCTCTTAGATAATATGTCAAAGAATGTTTTTATGTTCAGCCAGTCGGATAAAGCAATCAGTTTATCAATTTATACCTACACAATGCGGTATGAGTACGATTTTTTTATACATAAGTAATTTTAAGATTATTTTAATTCTAGGAAACTAATACCTATTAAATATTTTATACTTGTTTATGTCTTGTTTTAAATTGTTTGATTTAATAAATTACTTTATATGTACATTTGAATTATAATAATAAATATAAATTTACCCCCGCTACAAAAGTCGTCTCCTTGGGTACCTTTCCCACTTGTGATTCTACAGTGAATCGGTTGTGTTCGCATGGCTGTGATAGGGCAGTGAATTTACAGGGTACAGAGGAATAATACCTGAGTCATCAGAAATGGCAACGCATTGGGGGTGTCATCGGCGAAACAGTATACTCTGTTATGTCCATGGTACTGCTCATGTCTATAGGCGACGGTTACCACTTTCTATCAGATGGGCCGTCAGCTTGTTTGCCATTATAAATTGCATAATAAAAATATTAACCAATAATGTATAATCGGATTTAATGCTGTAATTCTGTCGTACAAATCAATTACCCATAGAAAATTACAATGGAAATTCATTAAAATGTTCAATTAATAAAAAGATGGCAGTATCAGTTAATTTCGAATACTCTCCAGTAAATAAATTCAACACGGTTTTGATATTCAGTAATTTGTGAAATAATAATTTATAAATTTTATAATTAATAAATTTTGTAACTTTATAATATAAAGTTCATTTAAAAATTAATATTTATTATCGACTTTTCGAATTCTCTGCCGCAAACTATATGAAATATTTTAGAAAATAAAATCTATACTATGAATAACCGGACTGTGTTATGTGTATTGTTGAGAATACTCAATTAATTTTAAAACCATCCGAGAACTTTAATCAGGAGTAGCCATAATTTAAAATACACGCGAGTCAATCTAGTTATTTTTATAATAAGATAAAATATTTAATTCTTTTAATTAATTTTTTCTTATATTATTAATAATATTTAGCTAGCAGTAGTATTTTTTTTCTTATAAACACCTTTTCAAATGCCTTAGGTTTTTTCCACAAACAAGAGGATGACCAGCGACGCGGCGTCTCGTTTCAGTTTCCAAACGTTTTTGATCCGAATAGAATCAGAAACACTTTATCTGGCATACTACATTTGAGACCCGAAGATAAGGACACAAATAAAATGTTCGTGTTTCCATTCAGGAGACCCGGTATAACCAACGACTATGATCATAATCACAGTTATCCGAACCAATATGATAAACCTGTGGAATTCCCGAACGTTCCGCCAAATTTTGGCAACCAGTACAATTACGGTCAAATACCAAATTCATATCCCCCAAATACAGATGGCCAATATCATCCAAAATATCCACAGCAACCTTCTTATCCAGAGATTCCACATGATCCTGTTAATTTTGATGATTATAAACAAAGCACAACCACTATATCAACCATAATAAATGAATCCGGAGATAACAGTCCATCAGGAGTGTTTCAAAAACCGGAATCTCCCCAAGGTATACCAAATATTCCACCAAATTCTAACATTCCTCAAGGAATACCTAATATACCTCCAAGTCCTAATACTTTCCCGGAAATACCAATAAAGCCACCAAGTTCAGATGTCTTCACAGAAATACCTAATTTCCCTCCGAATAATGATGCTACCTCAGGAATACCAAACAAGCCACCAAGTGAATATGGCTCTCAGGGAATACCTAGTAAAAAACCAAGTGAAGATGCCATTCAGGGAATACCAGACAAGAAACCAAGTGAAGATGTCTCTCAGGGAATACCAAATAAGCCACCAAGTGAATATGGCTCTCAGGGAATACCAAATAAGCCACCAATTGAAGATTCGTCTTCAGGTATACCAAACAAGCCACCAAATACAGATTCTTCTCAAGGAATACCGATTGTGCCACCATCTTCTGACACTTCTCAAGGAATACCAAACACCGCAAGTTATGGAGGACCACAGAACCCTCAAACAGAGCTGCCGATGCTGACTCCTGTACCTGAATCTCAGAAGAGGAATAACTTCAACTTCGGAACCCACGGGATATTCCGTAATTATATCTACTATTTCTAAGATACTTTGGGAATACTTTGGCATTTGTGTTCATATGCACGCAGAAAGGATTATATTAAAAGGCCATCAATTTGTACATGTTTTAAATTATAAATTGATTACTCTCTAATTCTGTTACACTGGAAACTGTTTTAAATTATAAGTTCAATACATTAATTCTGGACAAAAGATATTTATACTACACCTTCTAAGGCTAGTAGCTCGAGACCGTGAATTCCTAGTCTGAGCAAAAAATTCAACATTTACAAAATAAATAATAGTCAAAAACAAATCAATAATAATAAAAAATCGAATCAAGTTATTTACCTTTCTATAGCGATATTAGTAATATAATTATTTCATTTAATTTATAAAAATAAAGGTGTTCATATTACCATCTTTACTTTTCATCTGGTGGACTGTCAACTTATTGTACATTCCATGTTATATAAAAAAATATGGCCTTTTAGTTGATTCAATTCTGTTTCTCATCAAGATCATCAGCATGTGAATTCACAAGAACCATACCATAACATGCCATACCAGCCGTTATCTGAACATAGGCGTCCCCCGTAAGAGAGGTTTTTCCAGTAGTACGCTTGGTAACCGCGGTTGACAACCGCAGATAAACTTTGATGATATTTTAAGAGGGACGCTTCCCTTGATCATTAACTGCCCGTAGTCACGTCTTACGTAACCCACGGGAAAGGAAGGCATGATCCATTCTATACCGAGGCCATACAACAAATCATTATAACCTTTTAAATACACATTTGCATGATTCGATTTTGTACAATAATCATTTTTATATACACTTCATACAATTTCATATGCTAATACATTTTTAGTCATAGAGAAACAGTTTGTATATGTGATTTAGAATCTATATAAGAAAACTTTTACTTTTTAGATTTAACAATTCTAGAAAATTACAATTTTTCCAAATTTATGTAGGGGTTTATGTATGTTTTTCATTTGTATATGGGCATATTAGGTACTATCGTAATTTGAATTGTGCGTTATTTCACACATCCGACATATACTTATAAACCATAAACAAAACCTTAGTTTAATAAACTGTAATTTATTTTAAAGCCACTTTATATCTTACTAGCGACCCGCCTCGGCTTCGCACGGGTGCACACTACATCTCATCACATTAGAAATCTCTAAAATTATCAGTGTTTCTCTACTATATTATACATGTATTATACAATATAAACCTTCCTCTTGAATCACTCTATCTATTAAAAAAAACCGCTTCAAAATCCGTTGCGTAGTTTTAAAGATTTAAGCATACATAGGGACGGACAGATAGCGACAGCGACTTTATTTTACACTTTTTATATCTTATTTGAAAAAAAAACACCAAAGTACTTTTACTGCAGGGTTATACATAATTATATGCATACGATAATGCAATAAATACAGTAAATTTATGGACAATTTACAGCGAGACAAATGGTTTAATAATTGTATTTATATTCATTGATACAAACAAGTAAATTGCAGATTATCACGACACGACGAAGCCAATAATAATATAATGTATCTATTATTATATATTTATCTAAACGATTTTGTATCAATCACCTATCAAGTAATTTTATAGTCTCTTTTTGTATACCTCTTCTTATATATTTATAACTACACTTTGTCTTATTATTATTACCACTGCTGGACACAGGCCTCCCCCATAGACCGCCATAAGGAACAGCCTGAGCCACCTGCATCCACTGACACCCTGCAATGCTTTGCAGTGGACGCTAACACAATGTTTAAAGGCCAATTTATAATTTTGCAAAACTGAATCTTTACTTAAATCGGCAGTAAAATATTTTAAAACAACAGTTTCCATTCTTCTTTTCATTTAAGATTTTCCTCTTGTCGGTGCAACTAATTCATGTATCTTCCTCCAGCCAGCTCTATCCCAGGCCATATCCTCGACCTCCCTGTACGACATGACACCTAGTGTTTCCTTTATCTGTCCTATGTAGTTATTCCTCGGTCTTCCTTTTCCTCTTTCTATTAAATGTTTTTCCAATAAGTTTCCATTAAATGAAATAATATATTAATAAAACATTTACTATGAATTGCGCTTACAAAGTAAAAAAAATTAAAACATAGAGAAATAGAAGAAATCCGTTGAAACCAATACAGGGCACGATGTGACGAGAATGATATTAGTTTAGAAGTGTCCATAAAACATCTCGTATGACCGCAACAACTATGTATAACCTAGAGTTATGTGTGTGTGAGTCAACAAAAACGGTTCAATGTCAGTTCTTATATCACGGATCTATCATGGATGGTAATGGAACGGTAACGCCATCTGTGTTATGTTTCGAACTGCCCCCCAAATTTTAAGAACAGGTCTTTGTGCTTTAAATTCCGTTAAAATTAATATTTAATTAGGTAATTTTCAAGATATGTTATTAATTTATGTGGAAAACATTTAGTTCGGTGTTTCCCAACATGGGGCCCATGCCCCACAGAGGGGCAATTTGATAGTTAAGGGGGGGGGGCAATAAAAAAATGGACTCGAAGCTATTTTAACCCTCTGCTCTGGGCCATTTAAATGCAATGCTACGAGTAGATATCGGTGCCAAATTTAACAAAAAAAGCAAATTAAAAAATGTTGTAAATATTTATTAGGTATAATTTCGTTTGACGTTACCGAAAAATCAACTGGGCGATTAGAGTCGTCAAGTAAACTTTAAAAAATTATGTATGGAGGCATAACAGTTTTAGAAATGTTCAAGTGGGGCATGGCACAAAAGGATTGGGAAACACTGGTTTAGATTAATATGTAAATACATGCAAAATACAATATATTTAATAAATAAAATAAATATTTAATACAATCACAAAGATACAGATCTAATATGATTTATATCTTGGCTCTGATGAATCTAAGATTAGAGGTAATTATTTTATACTTACTATTATGTATTTTCCTCATATAATTCAAGGCACAGTATACTTACTTACTTACTTGCCCAAGGTCTGAATAATTCTGCGGTCAAACTGTGATGAGACGAGAATCTGTAAGCACAGTACTATTTGTCACACCTTAATATTACATGAAATCCACATAAATTTATATAATGAATTCTTTTAATGAATTATTCAATGATTAACTTTTTAAGCGCATCCTTGAGAATGGTTAGACCCATTTGATTAACATTAAATACTTATAATTTGATTAAAATTCAATTGAAGTTTTTAGTGACAGAAAAAACGGAATAAGAACTTCTGTTTAGTTCCAGACAAACTATCATATTGAAGACTAGGCAGCATGGTCTCCGACCTTAGCCTGTTCCATATCGGAACAAACGTACT
Organism: Galleria mellonella; assembly: GCF_026898425.1. NCBI lineage: Eukaryota > Metazoa > Arthropoda > Insecta > Lepidoptera > Pyralidae > Galleria > Galleria mellonella. The sequence goes on along the minus strand of NW_026441987.1, from coordinate 3,272,423 downwards.
AAAAAAAAACAACATGTGTTTACTTGTTAATATTACATAAATATATTTAATAGCTTATTGATATATAAATAGTAAGGAATCAAGCATATAGTCGAAATTATGATAATTGGTTACCGGGACCTATGGAAGTTCTCATTGTCAGAAGAACTACGCTTGCATTAATGACCACTTTCCATCACGTGGGTGATCAGCATGTTAGTTATTCTAACAAGCTAATCGCCTTTTAGCTGAAATTCTAAATACCAGCGTTATACAGTCCCAAGACATGGTGCTGCATCACTAAACCCAGAAGTGATCTCCTCATAACACTGAAATCGCCATAATCCCCTTTGAAACTTGTAGAAAATTATCGCACGCAAATTGTCCTTAGATATTTCCATTTTTACAACCCACTTGTCACCTTTGAATAGACGATACAATAAAACTATTCGACTAATCTAAAAACCTTTTCTTTTTTTCGAATTCTAAATTCAAAAAGAAGAAAATGTTATATGTTTTTTTTTTTTTTTATAATAGCGGGAGGTTGGCAAACGACACGACTTGAAAGGCAGCCTTACGTATTCATTTATTGTATTTTTTATTTTATTTCATTTACATATACGAAAAATATGGCTGTTTACCTAAAAATATTATTTTTTTCTGTAATGTTTTATTTCTAATTTTGATGATACGGTCCGATAGAGGCCTTGATTTCATTTAATGTTAAAGAACAAATCTTAAGATTACAATAGTTTACGATTTGCGTACAATCGTAAATATAACGATGCTAAGAACCGGTTACAATATTATTGTATATTTACTCCTACCATCACATAACAGTGTAAAGTAATTATGTCTAATAAAATACACTTTTTATATGAAAACAATTAACTTTACATTTATTGCGCATATACGTAATTGAATCGTTTAAAATTATCATGTGGTATTTATCTTGTTGTATCCAGATGTGAGACTATTAATCTGTCTACAGCTATGTTGTCGCTCCTGTGTGCATGAGATAGAACGAGACAGCAATATCCGATGTCTTGTTTTTAGGAATGCGCGAATTAAAGTATTATCAGATACACTTAATTACCATTTATTTACATGAACTAATAAGACATAGAGAACTGAATATAAATACAGGTAGTTTACATGATATAAAATATAGGTAAATAAAAATAAAATAAATAAGATTTATTTTTCTTCACAAATTTAGGATAAATCCTTACATTTATATTTTTTATTTCGTTAACTTTGGTAAATTAAAAATCAGTTTAGATCATTTTTAATGTATTTTTTTTAATAATTTAAAAATAAAAACCAATAATCATATTAAGATTAAAACCTCCCCTTATCATGTTGTTTGTGGAGTACTGGCAACTATATTTTTCTATGTATTTATTTTTTATTATCTTTTGTTTTTAATCTCTGTCATAGTCTTCTATCTTTCCTTTCAATGTTGTGACTATATTAAAGAGGAAACTCCTTAACTGCTACTCGAAAACAAAAAATAAAGAAAATAAAAATACATAGAAAAATATAGTAGCTACTACGCTCAGGTTCATAAAAAAAATATATGATTTTTTTTTAATATTTTTTAATGGATTTTTGTCTAATATTAAATGTGATTATAGTAACTGGTGCTCTCTATAACCATTTTAGCAACACGTGAGAGTGGTAACAAATTGGAAAATTCAGTATACACAATAATTTGTATACAGACGAGTCACGTATTTCTATACTACAAACAAAAACCCGAGTAAAAACTTTAATTTCGGTACAGATACTTATAAAAACTGCTGTTGAACCTCACATGACCTTCGTTTGCTTCCCAGTTATTCAATTTTGATCGTAATAACTATTGATATAGAATTTTAATTTATTTAAAATGAATTTAAATAATTTAGGCGTTCGTCTCACTCAAGGTACGTTACTGAGCCCAATGATCTTCTTGAGCAATTAAGTATATAACAGAATAGATTTATTAAAAATATACATATATAATATAAATATAAAACATAATATATACAAGAAAATATTTTGAAAGGCCGTCATAAAAATTTAGTTAGTATATAAATTGAACTTTATCTTATACTAGAGAAGGACTTTGTTTTAAAGTCACCTGTTTAATTACCTTTTCCTACCCATGTTTATAGGCATATTTAGAGAGGAGTGGGGAGCTTAGGGTCGTGCAGGTCCCAGAATCGTGTGATGTCCATTACAGGATGCGAGCAAAGCTTCAAGGGGGCTAGTCCTCCCCATGGAAAATAAGTTGTGTTTGCATTATCATTTTAGTGGGAAGGGTGAGATGTGAATAGATAGATACTCTTTATTGTTCCCTCCAAAATAAAGAAAGAAAAAACTTTTTTTAAGAGAAATATATTACTACACCCACACATTGGTCAAAAAAAATATTAAGAATTATAGTAACGAAACTACACACAAAAATATATATACACAAATAAAGAATATAAAATAAAAAAAAAAACAATTCGTATTGAAACAGTTTCATGAAAATGAGTGTGTGTGCGTGCATCGCAATACCTGCAAAATGAGGTCAATAGAAAGATTACAATAGTAAACTTATTGTAAATATAAACAATTACAAGAAATAATCACAGTGAGAAAACAATGGGCGACCTTATCGCTAAAAGCGATCTCTTCCAGCCAACTTTTGGATGGAGGGGAGTAATTATAAACAGTTTGATCGGAGGCACGATAAAAATTCTATCATTTCTAAATATGAATGTGAAATTATAGAACTCGAGAACGTAACATTTTAGGCCTCAGGAATGGCAACCCATGAGAGATACAATGGGCATTAGAACAAGTGAATTACATGAATTCATATCTGTTTTCCGTCAGCTGGGTCAAGCTGACGACCCATCTTGCCACTTCAAATAAAAAATCTGCCCACGAGTCAACCTATAGATCACTAGTGTTATCTTAAATTTATCTAGTTAAGGTCTAATATCGCTCAACTTTATTGGCTATCCACTTCTATTTACTTATCAATATTGACACAAGATTTTGTCATCAGACTGAATCGAATTCACTGCCATGACTTTTTATGTAGAAGGACATTATGAAATTTGGGTGCCATATTTGCAAATAACTGCTTGAGACAACATTTGTTTTAGTAATATTCACCTTTTAGACATACAGTAGAATCTTGATTAACCAAACATCAGTTATCCGAATATTCGATTATCCGGACAATACAAGTCGAATCGAATCCCATATAATTGTTACTAGTAAAGTACATCAGGGACTTGGCCACAATGAAAAGACGTGATTCATTACGTCAAAGATTAGTAATTAATTATTTCCAAGCAAAATTTTAAATTACGTAGGTTTTTTTTAATGGTTGATAATGGAATGGTAAACCCATCCGTGTTATCGGTATACACCGGCGGGGCACCAGTGAAGGATGATAGGTGAGGATGAAGCAGGTCAGTTAGCCCATCGTGACGAATTCAACAAGAATTGTTCACGATGGTTTCCAGGGGGAACCACGTGGAGGTCGACCTAATAGGGCATATTGCTAGCAATGGGGCTGTCAAACCCCATTGCTAACAATCCCTTTCCGTCCATTACATAGGTATTATGGAATCCGTTATCTTTATACCTCGTAATTTTTTTATATCGTATTGTCTAAATGACGTATGTAAAACCCTTTACAAAATAAAAAAAATATATTAAAATTTAACTATTGTTTTATTTGATGTTTGATTATCCGTATTTGGGATTATACGGAATACCCCTAGTTTTATTTGATTCGAAAAATCGAGATTATATATATATATATATGAAAATTCCGATTCACGTTCATTCACGCTAATCTCGTAATGGCTCAACAGATTTAAATAAATTTTTGCAAATGTGCAAATAAAATTTTGCTCCAATTTTATATAAGGCTTTAATCCTATAAAAATTGACCCCGTTAAATGGCCGTAGGAAGCAAAACATAATTTCCATATCAAATAGTCGGATCATACTCGTAAAAAGCAATGTTGCATTGAGGGGCATTACTCTACCTTTAAATGCCCAATGCCCTTAATGAAATTCTTAAAATGAAAGGCTCCAACAAAATTAAGTAGATTCGCTTTTTCGAAGTCATTTAATTATGGTTTCTGCTCTACCAACAAATTTTTTTGCCCTACCTTAAACATGGGTCTAACTACAGTCCTGTCTTTCCGCGAACCAAATTGCATTCATAGCTATCCAAACGTTTAGGCGTGATTGAGTAACAAACATTCAAACATCTTTACAGATTCCCACATTTACACTATTCATCACATCAGCCGTTAACTGTCCACTGCTGAACATAGGCCTCTTGGGGTGTTTTGCCAGTAGTTGCCAAGCTTGGCAAGCGGATTGGCAACTGCAGTCAGACTATGGAGATGTTTAAGAAGGACGCTACTGTCCATGTGTTGACTATTGAGTTCCCTTAGTCACCACTTATGACACCCACGGGAAATGATGGGGTGGTCCATTCTATGCAGGAACCACATGGTAAATTTACACTTAAATTTTACATTATTAGTGGAAGATTTCTAATTAGGAGAATATTTTATTGTAATAGCTTACCATGCATAATTCATACCGTCCTTGTCTAATTTATCACTTTCCACGTGGAATTTTTAAATTGTCGTTAAAAATACAATAGAATTTGATATGAAATAAATATAATCGTAATCTTTTATAGTTAATTAATACTATTAATTATTGTAAATAACTTGACATGTACTTATAAATTACAATTAACTGTAGTGTGTAGGAGTGTGATCATTTGTAAACTGCAGGTAATAATAAATAAATAAATTAAATAAATAAATGAAGTTCAATGGTATACGAGTCAATTTATTATTGTATTGACGCTGGATAGCGTGGTCTCAGGTTAACTTTTTTTTGCAACTTAGAATAACAAGCTGACGGCCCACCTGATGGAAAGTGGTAACCGTCGCCTATAGATATGAGCAGTACCATGGACATAACAGAGTATACTGTTTCGCCTATGATACTCTCGTCGCGTTACCATTCCTGAGGACTCAGGTGTTATTCCTCTGTACCCTGTAAATTCACAGTCATATCCTACCCTTCAAACTGAAACACAGCCATGCAAACACAACTGCTTCACGGTAGAAACACGAATGGGACAGAGGTGTCTAAACAAACGACTTTTGTACAAAGTCTCCCTCTGATATTCTTGAATGCAACATTACAAGAAACTCTCTTTTCTTTTACTTTTGATTGTTATGTATTGTGATTGTATATATATATATATATATATATATATATATATATATATATATATATATATATATATATATATATATATATATATATATGTGTAATATTCTCCGTTAAATAAGAACATCGTAGTATGGACAATGCACTTTAAAGGTATCTCTTTCATCAACCATTTCTATAACTCACATCATGCATGCCCTGGTTATGGAATACTCATTCAAAAAGTGCTTCACACTGTCTCATCTATTTCTGTAACAAGTAGTTCTATATACCAACACTTATTTTCAATACTTTTTATTATAGTTCGTTTTATATTTCTGTTTTTTCCAAATGTTTATTGTAGAATGCTATACAAGTATAGCAGGGTTTCTTAAACTTTTTAACACTTACCTTACCTTAACACGGACCACGTTCACAATTTAAACAATTCCACGGACCCCTGTTATGATTAAATGCCTTTTCGAAAAACAATTTAGTTAGGTCCTAAAAGGAAAAGAGAAAAGGCATTTTTATTAAAAAAAAAAAACTTTTATTGTTAATTTCATTACGCTTACAACTAATTTAACGAGAACTTAACTGACTTACTAACTGACACATGCTACGGACCCCTAAGAGATCCGTGGAACCCCACTTTAGGAAACCCTGATATATAGTATTAAATCCGCCTTTTGTACCAATAATTTTTTTGTAAATAAAATCTAGAAAGAATAAAAAAACAGCACAGTAAATTAATTATTTAACGACCATAGGGAGGAGATTCTCAATTCACCTGTGCGTATATGTCAAATCTGTATTCAACATTTTTACTTTCTGTACCGATTTTAATATTTCTTTTTGCACTCTATAGAGTTTACTCATTTGTGACCGTGTAAATTTTGTAACTATTCAAGCGGTTTTTTATTATTGTGCATTTCAATTTGAAGGGTAAGATTTGGCGTGGAAATTACTTAAATGTGTTCATGTCTGCAGGTGACGGTTATCACCTTATATCAGGTGGAGTATCAGCTTATTTGCCATTCCGAATTGCATATAATTTAAGTTTGTGTTAAGAAAAATCGACTTCAATTGTAGCAAGATAAGTTTTTTGATTTCAAAACTAAAGTATTAAACTAATTTTTGTAAAAATATATAAGGATTTTCTAAATCGGCTAATACTTTTTTTATGCAACTTAGAATGGTAAACAAGCTCACGGCCCACCTAATGGAAAGTGGTAACTGTCGCCTATAGACATGAGCAGTACCATGAACATAACAGAGTATACTGTTTCGCCCATGATACCTCCCATGCGTTGCCATTCCCGAGAACTCAGGCGTTATTCCTCTGTAGCCTGTAAAATCACTGCCATATCCCACCCTTCAAACCGAAACACAGCCATGCAAACACAACTGCTTCACGGTAGAAACACGAATAGGACAGCGGTAGCCAAGCAATCGACTTTTGTACAAAGTCTCCCTCTGGTACTTGACTTATACTTGACGTAGTAATATTATTTATTGAAAAACATAAAAAAACAGCCGAATTGAGAAAATCCATCGTTTTGAAGTTGGTTAAAAAAGCAGCTCAGTTTGTAAATCGGTTTAATTGAAATTTCTTTTTACAGAGGAAACGTGTTCTACTATAGATGATCAGGTCGGTAGTTGTGTAAGCCTGTTCCAATGTGAGAAGTATTTGAAGGTTGTTCAGGAGGCCGGCTCCAGCCCGGCGGCTGTGCAGCTGTTGAGGAAAGTGCACTGCGGATTTGACGGGAACAACCCTAAGGTAAATGTTAAATAGTCTACCTGGAAACGGATTAATAATACAAATATGTCCCATCATCAGAATCAGAAAGTTTAGGTCTCACACCGCACTATATGATTTAATTATACTTTTTATGAAAGGGGATTTGGGCTGTGGCCCCTTAACACAGGTTATTATATTAACCTATTTAGAAGCCCAGTTTCAAACCAGCCATAATAGCCCAGTTAAAACCATAATTACTGTACCCTTATAAAACTATAATATTAGTATTAGTTAAGAAACTACAGTTTGGACGGATGGATGAAAGAAGAATCACGAAAAGAATGAATGGAGATGTCGGTAGGGGCCGCCCTAAACGGACGTATGTTGACCAAATAGGCGACGTGCTAAAGAAGGGCCAAATTAAAAGTACCCGTAACCAGCGAACGTGTATGTAAAGATTGATGAATGTGGAAGAAGCGAAAGAGATTTGCTTGAATCGAAGCATTTGGCGTTCCATTGTTTCTGCCTACCCTAATGGGGGACAGGCGTGACAGATATGTATGTATGTATGTAACTACAGTTATGTTTTTTTACGAATAAATCTCATTCCATTTCATTTCTTTGTTTTGTATGACTAAAATTTCTATTTTATATAGCTTATGTGTAAATGGAAGCGTTTGTGCGTAATGAATTACTAGTACACTTTGCTAGCAATGTGAGGTCGATATACAGGTCGGACTTTACAAAGTCTCCCTCTGGTGATTACATGTAGTTGAACGTAAATCTGACTTAGTTTTATTAAACTGTATCTATGTTTATCGATCAAGTAATAAAGAAATTATATAAGGCACCAAAAATGAAACCGTTACTATTCAGGTCTGCTGTCCACGACCAGGCATCCCTACCGGGCCACCACCGTCGGTACCCCCACCACCGCCACCAACACAACCCGTCACCAAAGCACCCACCATCACGGAGGAGCCAGAAAAAGAATCTGAAGGCAAATCGTTCTCTGATGACTTTGTTGCATCTTTACCCCAACCGCCTGTGTGCGGAGTCAGCAATGCATCGTTCAGTAGGGTGATTGGGGGGGTTGACGCTCATCTCGGTAAGTAATAATTTACTTTATATTTTTTTTTTACAACACAGGGGGCAAACGAGCATGCGGCTCACCTGATGGTAAGTGACTACCGCCGCCCATGGTAACCCACAACACCTACGGCATTGCAGGTGTGCTGCCGGTCTTTTAAAAAGAAAGGTTTCTTGAAGGTTATGTTGTCGTATCGGTTCGGAAATACTGCTGCTGGAAGTTGATTCCAAAGAGTGGTTGTGTGTGTTTATATCAGACTAGTTTTTATTCGCGACTTCGCCCGCGTAGTTGGAATATGTTTTTTGACCGAGACAGAACGTAGCCTATATTTCTTTCCATCCCATACACTATGTGTTATAAATTTCACAGTAATTGTTTTTTTTTAATGGATGATAATGTAATGATAAGCCCGCCTGTGCTAACGGTATACGCTGGCGGGGCATCAGTGAGGGTTGATAGGTAAGGATGAAACGACAAATCAATTAGTCTATCGTGATGAATACACCTGGAATTCAGCACGATGGTTTCCAGGGGGGAGGACACGTGGACGTCGACTGTCAGGGCATGCTGCTAGCTATGGAACTGATAGTCCTCATTACTAACAATCCCTTCCCCCCAAAACCATAGTAATTGGTTAAGCCGTTAAGGCGCTAAGAGGTAGCAAACAAATAAACTAACTACCATATTTATAATATTAGTAAAGATTTGAAAATATATTTTTTTCTAATTATACTAACAAGAGATGACAACGCATGGGAAGTATCATGGGAATTACTATGAGCACCTGTAATGTTCATAGCGTTGTTCAGGATATACCACATCAGTCTAACTGTCCACTGCTGAACACAGGCCTCCCCCATAGGAAGAGTTTTGCCAGTACTTGCCACGTTTGGCAGACGGGTTGGCAACCGCAGTTAGGCTTCGGTAATGTTTTAAGAGGGACGCTACTGTCTATCTCTCGATCATTGAGTTCCCTTAGTTGCCTCTGACGACACCCACGAGAAAGGGAGGGGTATATATTCTATTTTAGTTGAATTTAATGACGATGGATACAAATGATTAAATCATGAACAGTCTACTGATGTTCAATCATTATGTCGATTATTTAAACTAATTTCATTAAAGAGTATTTCTGTGGCAATTAAAAAAAAAAGACTTACTGACATTTTCATTAAGTTTTGTTTATTGGAATAGACTATAGTGAATATGCCTTCCCACAGGTGACTTCCCATGGATGGCGCTTCTGGGCTACAAGCCCAAGCGCGGCCCCGGTGCGCGGTGGCTGTGCGGAGGCACCCTGGTCACCTCCAAACACGTTCTCACCGCAGCTCACTGCATATACTTGCATGAAGATGACTTGTAAGTAATATTTCCACTTGACTTCAAACATGATTGTATTATTAACTTTTTTTTTGATGGGTGAAAATGGTATGGTAACCCCGCCTGCGTTAACGGGATATGCTAGCGGAGCACCAGTGAAGAGTGATAGATGAGAATGAAAACAGGCCAGTTAGCCCATCATGATGAATTCATCAGGAATTAACCATGATAGTTTCCAGGGAGAACCGCGACGAGGTCGACATGGTTGGGTATATTGCTAGCAATGGGTTTCTCAGTCTCCATTACCAACAATCCCTTTCCGCTCTGTATTATTAACTTGGGTTATTATTTTTGTGTATGTCTCACATTTATCAATAATTTTTGAATTGATTTTCAATATTTGTCTCGATCGCACAAGCTTTTAAATTGAATATTTGATGAATCCAATTTTCGACTTACGTAATGGTCGGAGCTAGGTTGGCTGTACTAGCTACGACTCATACGCACAACGGCCCAAATAAGAGACTAAACGCGGAAAAGAGAGTCCAATTTACATTACATTACATTTACATTCGACTTACGTAAAAATCTCTCTTTCTCTCTTCGTACACTTCATTACTGAAGGTCGCGTAAGTCCTTTAAGAGTGTCTGTTGCCTCTCTTATGATATTTCATTTCACACGGACTTCAGAAAAGTTCAGTTCTTACTTTTACGCGGCTTTAATCAAGTAAAAAAAAATGCGTAATTCTAGCATAGAACTACAGGTCATTGAAGGGATTACTAGTAATTCGGAAATCAGTCCTCATTGCTAGCAATAATAATATACCCTGTCAGGTCGACCTCCACACAGGACCACTAGAAACCATAGAGGTTAATTTCTAGTAAATTCGCCACCATCCAGCCAGAAGACTTGCTTTCATTTACCAGAGGGAGACTTTGTACAAAAGTCGATTGCTTGGGTACCTCTGTCCCATTCGTGTTTCAAACATGAAGCAGTTGTGTTTTCATGGCTGTGTTTCGGTTTGAAGGGTGGAACATGGCGTGAATTTACTGGGTACAGAGGAATAACACCTAAGTCCTAAGGAATGGCAACGCATGGGGGGTATTATGAGCGAAACAGTATATTCTGTTATGTCCATGGTATTGCTCATGTCTATAGGTGATGGTTACCACTTTCCATCAGGTGGGCCGTCAGCTTGTTTGTATTCTAAATTGTAGAAAAAAAAATTCTCACCTGCTTATCTCTTATTGAGCGAATACCAATAGCGCTGGCGAGGTTACTTACTATTCCATTATCAAACATTAATAATAAAAAAAATTTACTACCAAGCTCATTATTAAAGTATTAAAGAAGATATTGCATTTGTGCAAATCTTTCTGAATCAATTTTGATACACACACAAAAAAAAAAACTAACAAATTTAGAAAGTCCTCCTAGTTGGAGATACTAAAAAATTTGACAACTGGGTTTCCCCATACAAATAGAAATCGTTTATCGTTTCCTGGTAACTATACTTACTAGAGTGCATATAAACTACGTAAACAGACATACAAGCGGATGTATTCGTATAAAAATATCAGCGTGAACAAATAGACATGTGTGGAAATATGTAATTGCGTTGACTTATAAATATAGACTCAGGCTAATATTTAGAAGGTTTTGATGTTCGTATATATTTACTTAATAGACTTCACACTGGGGCTCCCAACGTCTAGATTATCTGTCAAATTTTAAAATCTATACTTTGTTAGAATCATTATATAAAAAATTAAAAGTAATTAACATTGCATATATATATATATATATATATATATATATATATATATATATATATATGCCCTGTGATCCTGGCATAGAATAAGCCACCTCTTCTTTTCCCGTGAGTGTCGTAAGCACTTTTTACGTAGTAAGAGAACATAACGGTAGAAGGATGGGCAGCAGCGTCCCTCTTAAAACATTTCTAAAAGCCTCACTGCGGTTGCCAACCCGCCTGCCAAGCGTGCCAACTACTGGCAAAACTCCCTCGTGGGAAAGACTTATGTTCAGCACCGGACAGTTTAAATAATTTTGAAGATTTAAGATTCAACATTGAAGATTCATTAAATGTTAGGAAATACAAAACAACTTTATTCTCCTCCTGTCCATATCAACATACCAACATGTCATCTGGTAATGACTTTATTAATAAATTAACACGAGATATCTTTACAACTATGTTAGGCTTGAGATCCACCAGTTTAACCGGTTCACGTTGATCTATTCAATCTGTATACCATAAGTCTCCAAGGCCATTTCCAAGCCATTATCTCGACGGCTACCTAAAGATCATAAAATGTTATGTACTTACATATTTAGCAAGTGTATCTTTGCAAGAAATGTTTATGTTTTGTGTACCGTCCATTAAGCAATGTCACAATAGTAAGTAAACTTTTCTAGATTGATATTTTCACATTATATTTGATTGAGGTTTTAGAATCTTGTTAAAATTCTTATCGTTCAGGGGAAAGGGATTATTAGTAACGGGGTCTAACTATCCCATTGCCAGCAATGCAATCTATCAGTTTGACCTCCCCGCAGTTCTTAGTGGAAACCATCGTGGTTAACTCTAGTGGAATTCGTCGCGATGGGCTAACTGACCTGCTTTCGTCGTCAACTATCATCCCTCACTGGTACCCCGCCAGCGTATACCGATAGCGCAGGTGGGTTTACCATTCCATTATCACCCATTGAAAAAACTGCTTATTGTTAACGCTTTCTGTTATTTATCCTGATTTCTACAGGACAGCCATAGTCCTGTAGAAATCAAGAAGTGTAGGAATCACTGTTAAACGTTTACGCTTATATATACTTCAAAATACATTTTTATATTTTTTTACATTTACAGTTTCTCAAATTTTTAGTCTTATAGTAATTGTATACTTAGTGTTTAGACACAAATAAATTATGATTTAAATCAGAACCTAACTAGAGAAGCAAGCCAGTTAAATGTCTAGCTTCTAAGTTCTCAAATTATTCACTTCGCTTCAAAATCGATTTAATTTTTTTTTTTTTACAATTAATAGAATTCGTCTTAACTTCTTTATTTATTTAATACTAAGCACATAAAGTATCCTATATGCTAAGTTAAGATATAACCTACTCGTGTACTAAATTTCATACAAATCCGTTTAGTAGTTTTTGCGTAAAAGAATAACAAACATCCATCTATCTATCCAGTTATCGTTACAAACATTTATTTTTTTTATTTTACACGTTACTGCACCATTCGTGTATATGACGAGTATATTAATAGAATTTAAATTGTTTTAGGTTCCTCGTTCGCTTGGGAGAGCTCGACCTAGCAAAGGAAGACGACGGCGCCACACCGACCGACGTCCTGATCAAAAAGAAGATCAAACACGAACAGTACAGCTCCAAAGCCTACACTAACGATATAGGAGTTCTGGTGCTGGAGAAAGAAGTTCAATTTACAGGTTCATCCAATACATTATCCACAATACTTTGTATGTACACTGCCGTATCATCCCGGCATAAAATGGGCCATCCTTTACTTTCCCGTGGGTGTCGTAAGAGGCGACTAAGGGAGGGCGACGGATAGCCAGCAGCTTCGCTTTTAAAACATTACCAAAGCCAAAAAATAACTGCGATTATCAAGCCACCTGCCAAGCGTGGCAACTATTGGCAAAACCCCCCAAGGGGGAGGCTTTTGTTCAACAGTGGACAGTTAAAGGCTGATATGATGATGAAAACCCCCAACTATGGGGGAGGTCTATGTCCAGATCAATCCTCCTGTCAAATTTGGCAACTACTGAAAACCTCCCAAGGGAGAGGCCAATGTTTAGCAGTGGACAGTTCACGGCTGATACCGTCATTATCACCACTGTGCAGCTTTTCATCTCTCGCATGCTTTGATATACTTTACACAACTAATACATCAAAAAGTGATGTTATGGTATTGTTAATATCTATAGGACTATACCACTTTCCAATAAGTAGGACGTCACATTATTTTAGTCAGAATTCTATATTGCATAAAAAATTTAAGTTGTCGAAGGAGAATTTAAAAAAAATGAGCCATAACAGTAAGCAGTTCACATATATTTTCCTTATCTTTTCATATTATAAAATAGATTTACATGAAATATAAAATAAGTTATTTTAAAATCATTTAAAAAAATACTCTTGTAATCTTAGGCTTTGGTTTGGCTCTAGGCACCATACAGAATGACTAGTAGAAATCCCTTCAAGGGATAAGTCCGCCTGGGTACTTACTGGGTCCTACCAGAGGGAGACTTTGTACAAAAGTCGATTGCTTGGGTATCTCTGTCCCATTCGTGTTTCTACCGTGAAGCAGTTGTATTGCATGGCTGTGTTTCGGTTTGATGGGTGAGATATGGCGTGAATTTACAGGGTACAGAGGAATAACATTTGAATTCTCAGGAATGGCAACGCATGGGGGATATTATAGGCGAAACAGTATACTCTGTTGTGTCCATAGTACTGTTCATGTCTATAGGCGACGGTTACCACTTTCCAACAGGTGGGCCGTCAGCTTGCTTGCCATTCTAAGTTGTATAAAAAAAAAAACTTTATCAATTTCTTTATTTACGTTATATATTTCTTTATTATGTTTTCTCAAGATAAATCAAACAAGCTCAAATATGACAGATTTATCATGTGTAACTAATCATTATACCATAACAATAATATTAATAAATTACCAAACTTATATAAATACGCCAAATCTTAACACAATCGGAAGCTAATAAGTGGTTAAAAAGTAAAATATCAATTTTGAATGAAAGGTAAATAATAATAATATATAATAATAATTAATATTTAATAGCAAGTTTAATAAAAACTTATTAAATAATTAAGCTATAATAACGAATTTGTATTACTTTTCTTTTATTTGCTTTCCATTTTTATAGATTTGATCAGACCGATCTGCCTACCGGCTAGCTCGGAGCTGAGAGAGAGAACCTTCGAGAATTACAACCCTATAATTACGGGGTGGGGAGCCACAGAATTTAGTAAGTACCATATTCTGTAGACATCTTTTTAATAAGACCTAATACCATTTACACAATTATTACAAGTTTAATTTAAGCATTTTACTACACATCTATTCCTGATGATCTAGATTAATACCTGAGTCCTCAGGAATGGCAACGCATGGGGGGTATCATGGGCGAAACAATATACTCTGTTGTGTCCATGGTACTGCTCATGTCTACAGGCGACAGTTACCACTTTCGATCAGGTGGGCCGTCAGCTTGTTTGCCATTCTGAGTTGCATAAAAAAAACCCTAACCAAAAATAAAAATAATGTCTGAATGTCACATGCTAGCTTTTTATTTTACCAAATACCTTCGATCCTAGTTGCTGAAGGTAGACGAATTTAACCACCAAACATAATTTAAAACCGTTCCGATTTAATTGTGTTAAAGTCAGTATCATCTTTTAGGAGCAACGATTTCTGATGGACAATTTAATATTGCCATAGTTTACCTGATAGAAGGTAGCCTATAGACGTGAACAGCTCTATGACGTTACGTATACTTTATAAGTTGCCATTACTAATGATTAAGATGTAGAAATAAATCTCCGAACCCTGTAATTTAATTTCATTTCATTGCAAACAAGCATACAGCCCGTCTGATGGTAAACGGTCACTGTAGTTTATGGTTGCTTGCAACACTAAGGGTATCATGCACAATTATCCAAATTTTTTTTTATACAACTTAGAATGCCAAAAAAGCTGACGGCCCAACTGATGGAAAGTGGTAACAGTCGCCTATAGAAATGAGCAGTAACATGGACATAACAGAGTATACTGTTTCGCCCATGATACCCACCATGCGTTGCCATTCCTGAGGACTCAGGCGTTATTCCTCTGTACCCAGTAAATTCACGCCATATCCCACCCTTCAAAACGAAACACAGCCATGCAAATACAACTGCTTCACGGTTGAAACACGAATGGGACAGAGGTACCCAAGCAATTGACTTTTGTACAAAGTCTCCCTCTGGTTAATAAATTAAGCTGATAAATTTAGCATTTATACAATTAAATTTTTTTATATCACGAAGCTGGCATACAGCCCCTCTGGGTCGTACGGTAATCGGTAGTTTTAGTCTATGGACGCCTGCGACACTAAGGATGTCACGTGCGTGTTGCCGACCCTGAAAATACACAGACCCATTTTGAAAAAGTCCATACTGTAGTCTCTAGAGGAATCCTCGACAGGGAACTTATTCAACAGCCTGAGTATTCACTGAAGAAAACTCCTCTTCCTCCTTCAAAACCACACTGTATTAATGTTCTAGCATATGTGAATGATTTCCCTGTCGATGGGAAGCGGTGCCACTATGAATGGTGACTATCAGCACCTAGACGACGTATTCCAAAATGATACCACTTTTATAGGTCCACTAGTGTTTTTTATATTTATTTACATAACAAAATTATAGTTATAAGACATTACACGAAGAGATACAAGAATGGTATGCAAAAATTCAAATCATTCTTTTTCTTTTTTTAAATATACTATATGGCTTCTTTCCAGCCATGACCAGCATCATTTCGAACAATTCTTCAGAACACAATCCGTTGTATAAGAGGTAGAACACACAAAGGGAGGCAGTCTCACCTTAGACTTAAGGGCTAAATACTGCCTGTGAGATTGGGGTCTTCGAGTATGTACAATTGAAGCGATAGTCCTTGTTACTAATAGTTTCTTCCTTCAATCTTCATTTAGGAGGACCATCAGCGACCCACCTGCAAGCGCTCCAGTTGCCTGTAGTCAGCACAGACTCCTGCGCTCAAGCTTATTCGCAGTACAAGGCGCAGAAGATAGACGAGAGGGTCTTGTGCGCCGGCTACAAGAATGGGGGGAAGGACGCTTGCCAGGGCGACAGTGGGGGACCACTTATGCAGCCTATTGTGAGTTATTTATTTATTTATATTTTACTGGCTTTTTGCTTGCTACTCGTATTTCGTATGCGTGTATTTCAGAAATAGAAAAGCTAATAAAATTGTAGTTTTTATATATATAATGTAATTATTTCCAATTTAAATTTTTTTAATAATTAATATGACATGGTATGTAGGTACGAATTTGTTTAATGGAAATTTATTTATTTATTGTAAAATTAATTAGTAACTTAAAAAAAAAGCTATATTTATATAATTTACATGCTTAATATTAATTGAATATGAAACCCTGTACCACATATTCAAAGCAAATAAAGTATTCTATACCGTTCTAAAGTTTGTAAAAAAAATGGATCAATATATATAGATACTCTTTATTGTTTCCTCCAAAAGATTACAATAGTAAACTTATTATAAATATAAACAATTACAAGAAATAATCACAATGAGAAAACAATGGGCGACCTTATCGCTAATAGCGATCTCTTCCAGCCAACCTTTGGATGGAGAGGAGTAATTGTTTGTTACATTTTCATGCTAAAACTACTGAACAGATTTGCATGAATTTGAGTACACGGATAGGTAACATCCCAAGAAGATAGGATACTGTCGCTGTTATATCCCTGCGGAATATAGTATAATATAATTTTATTTTTTTCCAGTGGAATCCATCTGACTACACGACATACTTCTACCAGATCGGTGTGGTGTCCTACGGAAAGAAGTGCGCCGAGGCTGGCTTCCCGGGTGTTTATTCTAGAGTGACATATTACATACCGTGGCTTGCTGAGAAGCTGCTGGGGACGGCGTAGGAAATGTTAGCTTAAAACTATTTGGACTGCAAACGTAGGTTTATGTGATTTTTTTTTTTTTGTATTTTTATTGACAAAAATTTAAAAGTAAAACGTTACCTTATGCAAGTCAAGAAACTTAGGAAGTATTTGTCTCAATTAGAAAAATAATATTATATACTTATTTATTACTATATTTGAAAGAAAAAAAAAACATGGAGTTATTGCTAGAAGAAAGAAATAACGTTTTTTTTTATAATTAAAACTAATTTTTGTCCGCTACTTTGTACACGTGGATTTTTGGAATAGAAAGGCCAATGAAAATACCACTTCTACATGGAGTATCAGGATAAACATACATCAGTTTTTAAGATAGACCTTAGAGAACACAACTGTGAAAATTGTATTCAATTTCATGCAGTAGCTTTCGTATAATACCGGAACAAACATACAGACAAACAGATCAAATGTCAGATAGACGGACAGACAGATAGATAGACAAAATTCCTAATAATTATTATTTTGGCTTATATAACCCTTATTAGGACCTTTATGTGTCCAATGGAGCAGGTATCCCGCCACCCGTATCAAATAGCAAGGACGGTATGCCCGAACAAATGCACCTTCAACCATAAAAAAAAACCCTACAGATATCGTCTAATTATTATTTTATTATATTAGTAAGATTATTATGTCCATAAATAAATAATAAAAACAACTTTATTCCATAACATTAAAATAATATACATAATAACTGTCCACTGCTGAACATAAGCCTTCCCTAGAAGTGGAGTTTTGCCAGTAGTTGCCATGCTTGGCAGGCGGGTTGGCAACCGCAGTTAGACTGTTAGTGATGTTTTAAGAGGGACGATCCTGCCCATCCCTCGCTCTCCCTTAGTCGCCTTTTACGACACCCATGAGAAAAAATTGTGGCGTATTCTATACCGGGACCAGACGGCGATATATACATATATATAGTAATACATATATATAGTAATAAACATTATAGAAATTACAGTAAAAATAATAACGAATATTTAAATTCATTAATACATTTAGATCAACTTAAACATCTGTGTCTGAACTAAGCTATAAAACCTATATCTCAGACAGCATCGCCCTACCCTCACTAAAT
This sequence comes from Galleria mellonella, assembly GCF_026898425.1. Classification (NCBI taxonomy): domain Eukaryota; kingdom Metazoa; phylum Arthropoda; class Insecta; order Lepidoptera; family Pyralidae; genus Galleria; species Galleria mellonella. The sequence continues at coordinate 3,254,194 of NW_026441987.1, read as the reverse complement.
AGAAAGAAAGAAGAAAACATTTATTGACAACAACAAAAAGTTCCATAAATTATGAATTAAAAAAAAAAACTTTACATTTATTATTGCCAACGTGGTCACCACTCAGTATGTGCTGCAGCAATTTAATTGCTACAGCGCTGATATTCTGTGGTGTCCATACGTGACATCACGAACGACGACAGCAAACATATATATATATATATATATATATATATATATATATACTATAATTTATTTATTTATTACTATTTATTATTTTTTAAGAAAGCTTACAGCTGAAATAACTTAATAATTACAGCTGTAAGCTACATGACAACAATAAGCTATATAATATTAATTCAGTGAAATTTCTAATGCTACATACACAATTGTTGATTTTATATAAATTTTATTTAATTTATAAACATGAATAGTAATGAAAATTGTGAAATAATAAGCAAAAAATAAATAAAAATAGGGTCAAACAAGAATCGTTATAGTAAATGCATTTTAATTATGTAAAAAATTCATTTGTCACGACTATTTCAGTGGCATGCTTTGATATTTATCCCATCAGACCGGCCGTATTAGTGATATAGAAAAAAACTATGAGCAACAAGTAAGCATAGTGGTGGTGAAAAGTGAACTGACATGTGATAAATGCTCTCAAAATATTAATTTATATAAGTTAAGTGTTATGTATAATTTTGTAAACTAAAATATAAACTTAACGTCAATTATATTTTCTAATAAATATTACCTATTGTGAAATAATGGGGTCGATTCTGAAGCACCGTTTCTTCAAATCTATCTCCGAAACATAACATTTCAGTTTGATATCAGAGCAAGATATTTATTTTAAGGACCAATATCAACCAATTTTCTAATGAATTTAAGTCAAAATTATTATAATTTTAGTTTATGACGACCCATAAAACAGTAACTTCGAGAAATTGACAATTAAAAATATTTGGTTAAGACATAAGTAATTTAATATTAATTTTAATTAATTACAGTTTAATTTTTTGCTAGTTAAAATATTTTAATTTTCCATATTTGTTTAATTATAATATATTATATTTTATTTTACATTTAATTAGTTTACTTTTACGCCATATGTCTCTCTTTTCATTTAAGAGTTTCCTCTTGTCGGTGCAACTAATTCATGCATCTTCTTCCAGCCAGCTCTATCGCAGGACATATCCTTGATCTCTCTATACGACATAATACCTAGTGTCCCATGTAGTTATTCCTCGGTCTTCCTTTTCCTCTTTTGCCCTCTATTTTTCCTTCTACTATGCTCTTAAAAAAATCGTCATGTCGTATAAGATGGCCCAGCATTTTGCCTCTTCTCTTCTCTATTATTTTAATTAATGTTCTTTTCTCGTTCACTCTTCACGCCATATGTACACTTACTTATATAATTTTGTATTGAAGTTTAAAGAAAGTTTAGTGAAATGGCGTCTTAGAATCGACACCAATATTTCCTTAGTACACTTCGTATATATTATAATTGTTATAAAATATTATTATTTGTTTAAAAGTAATAGTCACAAATCAGAGATGTAACAGTTTAAAGGCCAGAAAAAAAAACCAGTTTATCAAGTAAATTGTAAAGTACTTAATTATAACATAATGCTTAAAAAAAAGACAAACTTAATATGCGATAGTTATTTAAATATGTATATTTACAACATAAATGTAATAAATATAAAATATGTGCAATAAAAATGGTAATAATTCTCAATAATTTAAGCTTTAAATACATAATATTTATAAATTTGTTATTAGAATAAATGCTAATAGTATTAATATCTTGTAATAAAATAATGACAAAATATAATCTTGTTGTGATTATTGAATTAAGAGTTAATTAAACTTTATACAATAATGTTTTGTTTTTTTTTTTTTTTATTTTTACCGCGTTTGAAAATTTTCCTATTTTTTTTTTTAATGTTACATCAGAATCGGCTTTTTAATTGTCTTTTTTTTATCAATGTTTAAGAAAATTATCATTATTTATTTATTTATAGGATTACCAACATAAGATACAGCTAAACATTTCAATACAATACACTGGTAGATTAGATCTTACTGTTCTTACATTTATAGGCAACCACAGCATGCCTTGTGTTTGATAAACATTAAAATAGAATTAAATTATTAAATGTCATTAAATGAGTAAAGATATTAACAATATGAATAATAATATAACATAAATAATGGAACTTGTATTTAAGTATTCTAGAAAAAGAGAACACTTTCAGAAGAGATATTTGTCAACGTGACTGCATTTAGTAGATACATTTGAATGTATCGTGGCAGATGGCAACCCTACCACCGTCGATATTATGTAAAGTAAAAAAAAAAAATGTATTATGGAAGTGTAACATATCTCAAATAATAGCTTTGATATAAAATATAATAATATTCTTTTAATATATGAATTATTACGAGTAATTCATTTAGTAATTAATTAACCTAATGGTAAGCTGGTAGAGAATACCATAAGGCATTAAGCGCGCCATTTGTACAAATTGTATTGTTTAGTAACAAATAAATAAGTAAATATACCAGCATTTCGAGCCTATTTAATGAAGTGTTAGTTTTTCACAGAGTATGTTCTAGTTTGGCTGCTAACGATATGTATATTATCTAGATTTTTGTAAATTATAATAAATGTATTTCTGCACAACTAGTTATTAGGTAATAATATGTTATTTTAAATATAATTATTTTAATTCTAATATACTTACCCGAATAATTCCTTTTTACAGATAATATTTACATAACTGACTCGCTTTAATTTTTCTCTCAGTAATATCACTACATTGTATATGTTAAAACAAAGTCGCTGTCGCTGTCTGTCCGTCCCTATCCATGCTTAAATCTTTAAAACTACGCAACGGATTTTGAAGCGGTTTTTTTTAATAGTGTGATTTTTTGAGTGAAAGTGATTCAAGAGGAAGGTTTATATGTATAATACATACATAATATTGTAAAAAACCACTGACAAATTTAGAGGTTTCTAATGTGACGTGATATAATGTGTGCCCGCGCGAAGTCGGGGCGGGTCGCTAGTATTTAATAAAGCCGTATTGCCCCAACACAGAATGGGCCACTTCTCGGTCTATGAATGTCGTAAAAAGCGACTAAGGGATTAATGGTCGAGAGATACTATATGTACCGCTTCACATGTAGAGTCAAGGGATACAGTTTTTTTTTTTTAATGGATGATAATGGAATAGTAACCCCACCCGCGCTATCAGTATACACCGGCGGGGCACCAGTGAAGAATGATAGGTGAGGATGAAGTTGATCAGTTAGCCCATCGTGACGAATTCAACAAGAATTGTTCACGATGGTTTCCAGGGGGAACCACGTGGAGGTCGACCTAATAAGGTATATTGCTAGCAATGGGGCTGTCAAACTCCATTGCTAACAATCCTTTTCCCCACAAGAGATACAGTTAGTAAATACAAATGCCAAAGCAATTCCAACCTTAAAATTCACAAACTCTCTCTCTCTCTTCGTCCTCTTCATTACTGAAACTCGTGTCCTTGAAAGGTGTCTGTTGCCTCTCTTATGATGTTATTCCATTTTGCACGGTCTTCAGCCTCTCACAAAGCAGCTGCAACTGACAGTCCCGTAACTGCGGTTATTAGGTCCGACCATCGATTAGGCGATCGTCCGCGTGGTCTTTTCCCCTCTATCTTGCCTACAACTATTAGTTTGTCCACATGTTGGACTGTCGTCGAGCAATATGACCGAAGTATCCAAGAATCCTCCGATAGCAGACTGTCGAGAGGCTATCTTTTATGCGGACGAATATTCACAAACATACGATAATTAATCAATAGATAAGTGCACACAGATAACACAGTCAAAAATTGTCAAATCAATAATAACTAATTTGTTTCCACGATTCCAATGTTACGCGCATAATATTCAATTCACGTGCCGAGTGCTAAAACTGTGATTTTTAATCTGTGCTCAACTTCAATTAAACTGTAAAACGGAATTTAATAATGAAAAATTGTAGTTAATTCCTGGAATAAAAAAAAACAATAAAGTGGACAAAATGTTCGAGCAAAAGACGAGTAAGCGTTTTTTTTTACTACATTTAAAATATCAAGTGAAATAACCATAGATAAAATGTATACTTTTTCTATACAGCGATCTTAATAATCTTAACATTAGTACAAATTCAAACTTGCTGTTCGGAAGCATCGTTTAGAAAAAGTTATGTCTTTTATGGGAAATGGGCATTAAATATTATAATAAAATACCGAAAGATATTTTGGATCTACATTTTAATAAGTTTAAAACTGTTTATAAAAAACACTTATTGAACAAAGCTTATTTCACACAAAACGATTATTTGAATGACAAATGTGCATGGCGTTAGTCAATCATGCACGAGCTTTTAACGACCATGTAATTTTAGACATTTAAATAAATACACATAATGTTAACAGAGATTTAAAAGAGTAACTGTCGAGTTTCTTGCGGTCTCTTCTCAACAGATAACGACCTTCCAAACCTTGCAGTGGATTAAAAAAAATTGACGATTTAAATGTGCTTGTAAACAAGTCTATTCGAATAAAGATGATTTGAATTTGAAAATTTGAATTTAACAATAATAAAGTGAATAAATCACTAAGATAAACTTTGAAGTCTACCTTCATTTATAAATAAAAAAAATAAATCATTTTCATCAGATAACATTACATTTATTCTATACTCTTGTGTTTCCAACTATTATATATAATAAAGAATATTATATATATATATATATATATATATATATATATATATATATATATATATATATATATATATATATATATATGATATATAGTGATCCATAGAATATTTTTTTAATATAATTAGATGTTTGTCATTCAATCATGCTTAAACGACCGTACGATTTTAAATTATTATTTTTTTTATATAAAAGACAACACCATGCCATAAATTAACAAATTCAGAATAATAGTGGCAACACAAATAGATTTAATCTACCTTCTGTAATATTATTTTTGTTTTGTTACCAAGGAAAAGTTTATATATACATTTCATAGCAATATGAAGCTGTACAAACAATTAATTTTATTACAGTTTATCTGTACTTATTTATATTGAAATTCTACAATAGATAACCAAATCTGTGTTCCTCCAAATTATATCACAATTAAGATTGTATAATCACTTTATGTAGTGTATTAGTATGATAATATGGTATCTTAAATTATGTTAATAATTATAAAAACATAATAAATACATTTAGTCCGGGGGAAAAGGGATTGTCAGTAATGGAGACTAAGAATCCCATTGCTAGCAATATAGCCCAGCCATGTCGACCTCCACGCGGTTCCCCCTGGAAACTATCATGGTTAATTCCTGATGGATTCATCATGATGGGCTAACTGGCCTGTTTTCATTCTCATCTATCATCCTTCACTGGTGCCCCGCCAGCGTATCCCGTTAGCGCAGGCGGGGTTACCATACCATTTTCACACATTAAAAAAAAATATATTTAGTCCTACAAAATATTCAATATGTCACTACGTAAAGCTATATAGATGATGTATAAATGATGATGATGCCGATATCACCCGTACTGCCCACTGCTGGGGGGAAAAGGGATTGTTAGTAATGGGGATTAGTAACCTCATTGCTAACAATAAACCCTGTCAGATCGACCTCCACGTGGTTACCCCTGGAAACTATCGTAATTGAATTGTTATTGAATTTGTCACGATGGGCTGACTGACCTGCTTCATCCTCACCTATCATCCATCACTGGTGCCCCGCCAGTGTATACCGATAGCGCTGGCGGGGTTACCATTCCATTAACATCCAATAAGAAAAATTGTCCACTGCTGAACACATGCCTCATCCTTAGAGGATTTTGCCACTAGTTGCCACGCTTGGCAGGTGGATTGGCTACCGCAGTTAGTCTTTGGTGATATTTTAAGAGAAACGCTGCTGCCCATCCCTCTGTTTGTTACATAATTATGCGTAAATGATGGAGGGATGATAGGTGAGGATGAAGCACTCTATTGGTCCATATTACTTGCATTAGTAACCATTTTCTATCAAACTTAACTTAAAAAATTAATTTACAGTCGAGTTACTATGCCTTTTTCTAGTTCTATGTAATTATGATAATTTATAACACAGGTGTAGTATAACGTAATCAAGTTATAATGTTATTCCTGCAGTATTTCACAAGTTCTGGCACTTCCTCCGCACATACATCCTGACAATACCTCGATTCGACCTGTTCCTACAGGGGACTCTGCTTATTGTGATCCTCCTGGAGGCCAACGTGTACCTGCTGTTGAAAAGAGATGCAGATACAGGTTATCTTCCTCTATTGATTCGCGGTAAGTCTCTTTATGTTATTATATTTATCATTTTTGATTATTTTCAATTTTGGTATTTTCAATCTCACATACTATAGTTATATTTTTTTTTATTATTTCATCCAAGAGAACATATTAGTAAATTTATTGTAAATGCGAACAATTACAAAAAGGGGGAAAAGGATTGTGAGTAATGGGGTCTAATTGACCCATTGCTAGCAATACGCCCTATCAGGTCGACCTCCACGCGGTTCCTCTTGGAAACATCATTCAATTCCTCATTATCGTATTTACTTTTTTTTTTATTTTATTTTTTTATTGGATACTTTATTGTACACACTAATTTAATTAACTAAATTAATTATACATAAATGTAAAAATAGGTAATCAAATGTACAAAGTACGAGCTCAACTCTAAAAGAGTTTTTTTGCAGCAACACCCACAGTGGAAAGGAGCATCAATGTCAGCGGGTAGAGCGGTGTACAATATTGTGAAAATTTGCAAAAAAAGGACCTAGACATACTTAAATTTATACATAACTAGCGACCCGCGCCGGCTTCGCATGGGTGCACATTACATCACATCACATTAGAAACCTCTAAAATTATCAGTGTTTTTTATTCTACAATATTATACATGTATTATACATATAAACCTTCCTCTTGAATCACTCTATCTATTAAAAAAACCGCTTCAAAATCCATTGCGTAATTTTAAAAATTTAATACATAGGGACGGACAGACGGAAAGCGACTTTGTTTTATACTATGTAATGATTAATTACATTATATTTAATCGTATAAATACATACATACATACATACATACGTATCTGTCACGCCTGTCTCCCATTAGGGTAGGCAGAAACAATGGAACGCCAAATGCTTCGATTCAAACAAACCTCTTTCGCTTCGTATAAATACTTTTAGTTAATAAGTAGTATTTTTTAGGTTGTTTTTTTTTTTTATAACAAGTACACGCGTACGTAAATAAAGTAGTCTCAATTATCTCTCGTGTCATTAAATAAAGCACAACTAAGCGTAATTATATTCAGAAATATAAGGCCCGTTCCGTTATCTTTCACAGCTGGTGACATTTTAATGAAATATTATGAATAACGCGATTAGATATTGATGGGTTAACTGATAAACAATTAACTATCTGTGTGTATATTCGATACTATACATCATTTTTTTAATGGATGACAATGGAATGGCAACCCCACCCGTGCTATCGGTATACACCGGCGGGGCACCAGTGAAGGATGATAGGTGAGGATGAAGCAAATCAGTTAGCCCATCGTGACGAATTCAACAAGAATTGTTCACGATGGTTTCCAGGGGGAACCACGTGGAGGTCGACTTAATAGGGTATATTGCTGCAATGGGGCTGTCAAACTCCATTGCTAACAGTCCCTTTCCCCAATACATTGTAAATACTGTGACGTCAAATATTACCTACATTGCGATTTAAATATCAAAAGACTGAAGAACGTTTGTGGAATGTGTGGAACATGAGTTTTATCACAATAACTTTAGCTGGACAAAGCGTGGCAATTTATGTGTCTATTTTCAAAAACAATTACATATTTTTTAATGTTTCTGGTAAAAAAAAATTCCCACGCATCGAAATTATTTATATTTTTTTATACACAGCTAATAGTACATTTTCACTGATTTAAAAGTTCACTTTGACTCGCGACGCGCGAGACCCTTGGTTCAGGGTTGTATTTTTTTTTTGATGGGTGAAAATGGTATGGTAACCCGGGCTGCGCTAACGGGATACGCTGACGGAGCACCAGTGAAGGGTGATAGATGAGAATGAAAACAGGCCAGTTAGCCCATCATGATGAATTTATAAAGAATTTAGCTTGATAGTTTCCAGAGAGAACCGTGAGGAGGTCGACCTGGCTGAGTATATTGCTAGCAATGGGATTCTCAGTCTCCATTACTAACAATCCCTTTCCCCTCAGGGTTGTATTGAGCCTGGATGAATCTAACTAGTTAGTTTTGCTGGCCACATCGGCGGGCAGAAACCAGGTCCATACCTGGGCAGTAATTTGGCTAACTAAATTACGACTGATTAATTTAGAGTTTGCATGAGTTTATACATAATACTGCTAATTTAAATGGAAATAAATGATATTGCTAGTCAGCAATAATATAACCTTTTTAAAAGACCGGCAGCACACCTGCAATGCCTTTAATGTTGTGGGTGATCATGGGCGGCGGTAGTCACTTACCACCAGGTGAGCCGCATACTAGTTTGCCCCTGTGTTGTAAAAAAAAAAAACATTGCTATCTGATTCTACCTCATGAACTCCATGGCGACGTCGATTCCATCAATTGATTTGCTTGCTACGTGTCTAGAGAGTCTGGTTTTGATAAAATTTCTATGGAACTAATCTATAAATAAGTATATCCTTTCAGATAAAAAAAAAAATAATTTTCTCATTAGTTTACAACGAAATTGCGAGGTAACAAAAATACAACCGAATTTAGGAACTCCTTTTTGAAGTTCTTTGTAAAAAAGAAAATAGATATGTCCCACTTTTAAATAAGCATAACAGAAACATAAGTAGACTTCTATGAGTATAGTCGTATTGGATGTTACTTTATCTATTGATCCAATCTCCTCTGCTTCTAGATTGGGTATTTATCGGATCTACTGGAACTGAGTTCCTCTTCGGCGCGCTTCTATCATGGTACGGTCGGAAGAAGAGAAATTACGCTTTAGCCTGCTGGATTGCTATCACTGCAGCATCGGGCTTACTTGTACTGGCATTCCCATTTGCAGAGGAAAATATTGTGAACGTTGGTAAGATTTTTATTAAAACCACTAGACTAGTGGCAAATGATTTTATTTCTTTATTTTTTTATGCAAAATAGAATGGCAAACGAGCTGACGACCCACCTGATGGAAAGTGGTAACCGTCGCCTATAGACATGAGCAGTACCATGGACATAACAGAGTAGACTGTTTCGCCCATGATACCCCCCATGCGTTGCCATTCCTGAGGGCTCAAATTTTAATCCTGTGTATATTGTAAATTCACTACCATATCCCACCCTTCAAACCGAAACACAGCCATGCAAACACAACTGCTTCATGGTAGAAACACGAATAGGACAGAGTTGGCCAAGCAAACGACTTTTGTACAAAGTCTCCTTTTGGTAAAATTAAAGGCAATAATAATATAAAGAAAGACTTGTTCATAATACTGAGACATAAATTGTAATGACGATGATTTTGATTTTGCGATTAAATACGATGGTTTTTAACCAGTACGTGTTGCCAGTGATGACTTATGGAACCGAACCATGGTCCAACATGGTTAAGGATATCCGCAAAAGAACCAAAGTGACCGACATAGCCCGAAAGATAAGCAAGCTGAGGTGGCAATGGGCTAATCACATAGCTCGAAGAATCAGCAACCGATAGCAAAGAAAGGTTTTTGAGTGGCGTCCCTATACGGGCAAACGCAGTGTAGGACCACCCTCCACTAGATGGAGTGACGAACTCAAATGCATTGCAGGAAGTCATTGGACACAGGTGGCGCAGGACCGTTCCTTATGGCAGTCTATGGGGGAGGCCTATGACCAGCAATGGATCGTTAAAGACTGATTTGACGATCAAAGTATAAATGTAAAATGTATATAAAAATGCACTTGTTCTGTGAATTTTCACTACATTTTGTTTATTATTCTCTAAATTTTCTCTTTTTTTTCAAATAGAACTTTGCGGTGGTGATATAATGCCTAGGGATCTTGGAAGAACCGCATCAGACCCGATGATTGTGCCCCGGACAATCATGCTCATATTCACGGCTGTGCTGTGTTCCCTGACCAAACTGGCGATCTGGTCCCTCGGCCTGACATACTTGGATGATCATGAGCCACAAAATGGACCATATTTCTACGGTATGGTATGGTACCTACCAATTTTTTTATTACATCATAATCCCTAAATTGAAAAGGAAAAGGATCAACTGCATATTTTTGTAAGTTGCTTTTATGCGATACCACAAATTCTATGCTGATTTTAATGATTCTTTTTATAATCTATAAGGTTTACTCCGTTCGTAACAAAATTAGATTTTTATATCGAATTCGTGAATGTTAACTTAATTTTTTGCAAATAATTGCCACATGATAACCAACAGGAGATAAGAATTTTTAGTTTTCAGGTGCCTCCCCACTTTTGGAAATTGGCCGATGGAATTCAATTTTAAACTTTTGCGTTGTCGACACATATTTTAAATACACTATCGGGACTTAACACGATGAAAAATTTGCATGTAAATAGTACCTGCATACCTGCTTCTTTATTGCTGACGTTTCGACGTGGATTACACCACATCACGGCCACGACGTGGTCAGGATGCGGTGGATATAACATAGTTTATTCAAAATATTGGCCGTCAACTTCGTAAATTTTCGTTTTAACAAGTGGAAATAGTTGCAAATAATGCATATACAAATACAATTAACTGGAGCCTTTCTTTTAAAATTAGTTGAAATCCAAACATCGTATTTCCTTCCAGGTATACTGATATCTATCCGGCTATCCCTCGGGCTGAGCGGGGAGAACTGGCTCGTGGCCAGTTCAGTAAGGAACGACTGGTGGGTCACACACATCTCACTCTCCATGCTGACCCTCATGTTTGCCATACTATTCCTGCTGTTCCCAAAGAGGATGCCAGGGTACGAAGCACCTAAAAACGATATGGATGATGGTGAGGGAATATTCTTTATAATCACAAGTTATAAGTTGGATATGAAGGTTTTTAAGTAATATTACAGATTTTTTTATACAACATAGAAGGGCAAACAAGCTGACGGCCCACCTGATGGAAAGTGGTAACCGTCGCCTATAGACATGAGCAGTGCCATGGACATAACAGAGTATACTGTTTCGCCCATGATACTCCCCATGCGTTGCCATTTCAGAGGACTCAGGTGTTATTCCTCTAAACCCAATTAAATAAAAATACGCGTATAATAAATTAAATAAAAATAATAATAAATGTAATACGGTGGCGTGACACGAAGTGGCGAACAGAGCCGACCTAATTCGAGACCGCCCGACGACTCTTAGTGTTGCCGTTATATGAAACTCGAACAAGTTGTTTGATATTGTCATTTTTGTTTGCAGGATTTTTTGTATCCTTACGCGAAATATTTCACAACAAAGCAATCGTTATGCATATCATATCGTTTGCTTTGCTCAACCTCGCTCTGTTCGAATTTGTTCGCTACGACGCATCCTACATACAAGTAAGTGACGATGTATTACGTACTCTTATACCTATCTCAGGCATCGGTCTCTCACAATTATATTTATAATTGGATTAATATAATATTATATTTCACTGTAATAAATTGTGAAGAGAAATAAATCTATTTATTATTATTTTATTATTATTAATAATTAGGGGTGGGTAATATATATATATATATATATATATATATATATATATATATATATATATATATATATATATATATATATATATACTACTGTATATTTTAGTTACAACATCTATATACTGGCCCAATAACGAATATGTTAAGATTTTATTATTCAAAAAAGAATATTGTATAACAGACTTTTAACATATTCAAAAATAGATATCCGACCGATACGAGCGATATCGAAATGGGCGATGACCTTTTTACCGCAATCAATGTCCAGAGAAACCCAATATATAGATATCGGATCGGTATCCACAATACCCATGTCACAGATAATATAATACTATAATACCCCATGTCTATTAATAATAATGATAAGTGCTACATAATCACACCAATCGCCTAATTCTTAAGCTAGGTTACTCTGTCTTATGAGAAACTGGTCGACGAACACCTGGCATCACAATCCAGAATTCTCAGACCCGAGCCTAGTCTAACCTCCTCCTCTCTCCTACTTGCTGTGCCCAACAGGGTCCAAAATTGAAACCTTATGTACTAATTATGTATTAATTAATTATTATGGAATGCAATAATAAATAAATAAATAATCAGAAATATTCGTTTCCTAAATTAACCCGACAGGGAATCGAACCTGGGACTTGATTACGCAACGTAACGTGTCTCCCTCTACATTACGGAAGTCTGTTCTTTTAATTGATGATAATGAAGTGGTAACCCTGCCTGCGTATATGCACCCGTATGCGCTGGCGGGACACCATTGAGGAATGATAAGTGAGAATGAAAAGGCAGGTCAGTTAGCCCATCGTGATGAATACACCTGGAATTCAGCACTATGGGACCACGTGGAAGTCCATCTGACAGAGTATATTGTTAGCAACGGACTGATAGTTCGCATTACTAACAATCCCCCCCCCCCCCCCCCCCAATTAATTTCATCAAACTATAATGGTACATTAATATCCCACAGTTAAGGATGCTCTGTGACAGCTGTTTCTGTCCACATAAGTAGTTCCTCATAATTATTGGACAAGATGATCACACAACAAAAAATCAACAGTGAATCGTTAATAATATGTGAACTTTTTTGTCTTTTAAAGTAAAAGTTATACTTCTCCATTTTTTTTTTAATGGGTGATATTGGAATGGTTACCTCGCCTGTGCTATCGGTATACACTAGCGAGGTACCAGTGATGGATGATAAATGAGGATGAAGTAGGTCAGTTAGCCCATCGTGACGAATTCAACAAGAATTGTTCACGATGGTTTCCAGGGGGAACCACGTGGAGGTCGACCTAATAGGGCATATTGCTAGCAATGGGGCTGTCAAACTCCATTGCAAACAATTACTTTTCCCCCTTGTACTTCTCCATTTAAAGTTTTAGTTAGCAAACGTAAATACAATCATCTAACCAATTTCTGTAGTAAATCTTAGTTTAATATTGCCAATTGCAGGCTAGATTTCACGTGGAGACCCTCCGACAGGACCCCCGTACGTCCCGGCTTATCGGCAGCCTCTTCAGACCTCTGGTTGTCATATTTTTCATTATGGTACGTATAAATACGAGGTTTGTCCGGAAAGTACGTATAAAAGTTTTTTAAAAATTTTATTTTACAATTATTCAGGTAAATCAATTTTATCCCCTTCAAAGTACTCCCCCTGTGACATAATGCACTTGTGCCAACGCCGTTTCCACTGTGAGAAGGCTCCTTGAAAGTCCTCTGGTTGTAGGTTTCTCAGCTGCCCCGTCGTAGCTTTTTTTATCTCATTTATGTCCCCCAAATGCCGCCCCCGAAGTACCAATTTGGTTTTTGGGAACAAGAAGAAGTCACACGGGGCCAAATCCGGCGAATAGGGGGGTGTTCGGTCACCGTAATGGAATTTTTACTCAAAAACTCACGGACAACAAGAGAGGTGTGGGCAGGGGCATTGTCGTGGTGAAGAATCCAACGCCCCTCTCGCGCCAATTCTGGACGAACTCGTGCCACACGAGCTTTGAGGCGTCTGAGCACATCGACGTAGAATTTTCCATCAACTGTCTGGCCTGGAGGGACGAATTCTTGATGGACAATCCCCCGAACATCGAAAAAAACAATCAACATTGTCTTGACATTTGAGCGGGATTTTCTTGATTTTTTTGTTCGTGGTTCCCCGGATGTCTTCCACTCTTTGCTTTGGGATTTTAATTCGACATCAAATTCACGGCCATTCTTGCCGAGTTTCGAGAGAAACTTGATTACGACGCGCTGCTCTTCAACGGAAGCGGGCTCCATGCCGACGGGGTTTCGTTAAGAGGTAACTTCACAGATGGCGTGACAAGCCAGTTCGCACCGCACGGCGGTCAGACCAGAACTGAAGCATTGTTAGGGACATAAGGAAGGGGTCCTGCGCTTACCTGGCCTCCCCACTCCTCTTTCTCGCATTCCAGAACACTTTTATACGAACTTTCCGGACAGACCTCGTATATTGGCTTCTTTTTTAAATAATTACTAGTATATGTTGATCCGAAAACATACTAACTTAATTAAATCTAATTAATTAATAACACAAATAATACAATATAAATTAAATAATTTACCAGAGGGAAACTCTGTACAAAAGTCGTTTGCTTAGGCACCTCTGTGTCATTCGTGTTTCTACCGTGAAGCAGTTGTGTTTGTATGGCTGTGTTTCGATTTGAAGAGTGGGATATGGCGTGAATTTACAGGGTACAGAGGAATAACACCTGAGTCCTCAGGAATGGCAACACATGGGGGGTATCATGGACGAAACAGTATACTCCGTTATGTTCATGGTACTGCTCATGTCTATAGGCGACGGTTACCACTTTCCATCAGGTGGGCCGTCAGCTTGTTTGCCATTCTAAGTTGTATAAAAAAATATATACACACACGCATAAATTTCGAGATGTTTCTTATAATCTATATTATAAATATTACGTGTTCGCATATAGATTATTGTTCAATAATAGTTATGGTTGCTGTGTAGTCCCGGAATAAAATGGGCCACCCCTTCCTTTCCCGTGGGTATCCTGACAGGTGACTAAGGAATCTTAATGATCCAGGTACGAGCAGTAGCGTCCTTCTTAACACATAACCAAAGCCTAACTGCGGTTACCAATCCGCCTACCAAGTATAACTACTACTGCCAAAAGGCCCCAATAAAGGGAAGCTTATGTTCAGAAGCAGACAATAAAAGGCTGATAAAAATGTCTTTTACATTAGGTTACTTCTGTCCTCCATAGATATTTCGCGTCCGTTTCTCGGTCCGGAGGCAGGACGGCGTGAAAGCCAACACGGCGGCTCGTGTCGGTGGAATTGTGGCGTTTTTCGCAGCCATCTTCTTTGTGGTACTGTCGTTGCTTAGTTGCGGAGTGGAGGACCTAGCTGGTATTGAGAACAATGAGTATACGCAGCCGAGTTGCAGTCAACAATGCAAGTAAGCAAAGATTAGATTAGATTTCTTTATTTGCGAGAACATTGTTTTTTACAGATACTTTTATATTTATTCTAATATTACCTCTACCGTGCGTTTTTAAAGGCACTTCTCCCACGTACAACCACACTTTGGAATCAACTTCCAGAAGCAGTATTTCCGATACGACATTATAACTTTCAAGAAAAGAGCATAATTCCTTTTTAAAAGGCTGGCAGCACACCAGCAAAGCTGTTGGTGTTGTGGGTGATCATGGGCGGCGGTAGTCACTAACACTGGTGCCCCGCCTGCGTATACCAACAGTGTAGATGGGATTACCATTATATTTTTTTACAGATGTTTTAAGAAGGACACTGTAGCCCATCCCTCTACCATAAGCTCTCTTAATCGTCTCTTACGACATCGAAAGGAAAGGAAGGAGTGGCCCATTGTGATTATATAGTGACACTGCGATTATTTTATATTTTCTATTCATAAAGTAAAATTCTATATTCCAGTTGCAATTCCGAGGTGTACGGATATACGCCGTTGTGTGTGGACGGAACAAACACGTTCTTCTCGCCGTGCCACGCTGGCTGCAGTGCCGCGGGCGAGATCGGTGGACTGATGTGAGTTAAAATGTATGTAGTACGAATGAAAGATAACTTCATTTGATTGACAGGTTATTACATTAAAAATATTCATTGTTAAAAACGGAATCTCTACATTTACCCGTGTGGCGTGCAAATATTTAATTTGGAACGTGTCTTTTAAATTTTTACATTAAAATAGTCTTCAAGTGAATAAAAACATTTCTCAGTATGTCAGCTGTAAAATTTTTCATTAAATTTTTTGTTTGTCAGATCTCTGTATTCCGTCAACAGTTTTTTATATATTTTAAATATAGTATCAAAGTAAATTGTAAATAAATGTGTCGAGTCACGGTGTAATATAAAAAGAAGGAAAAATATTTTAAGAATTTTTAAATCTATGGTATACGAACCGTAATTTACTGAACTAGTTGTTATTTTGCAGTATTCCATATCACTGGTTATTTGATTAGAGTTATTTTGTTTAATTCCGCCACCATCAATCTGTGTACGACTGCCAACACTCGATGTTTGACTACTGTTACTATTGCCAGAAGTTCTACAAACTTCCATATTAGCCATCAATCTCCGACTGCCATTTCGTCCATGCACGTTTACGACACATGTTTTACTCCTAAACCAGGCGTCTTCAGGCAAATTAATAGATCGCACCTAGTATTACCAGTTTTGTTTGTTTAGCAGTCCGAATGCGGAACTAATTGGTAGCGGAATTAAACAAAATAATTTTAATAAAATAACCAGTGATGTAAACAATAATACTTACCTAATTTTATAAATCTAATTTGGTTACATAGATACACAGTAACTTGAGTATTAAACGTGCAAAATTATTGTCGTCTAGAGTTAAGTTGAAAATACCAGGAGAACAGAACTATGCAAGATGCCATATCTCTTAGCAGAACTAGTCGTGCTTACCAAATATTTTATTTGTAGCTATAAATATATGTAAGAAAATCATAGGCGTATTTAGTGCTGTGCCCGCCTCGCAATTGTGTGCCCATCTCAGAAACAGTAGTGGAACTTTCAGCATTAAACAATGTACATATTTAAGAAAACATATTCGTCTTTTTAAGGAGCCAGACCCTCTCTGGGAAATAACTATATTATATTATTATTGGGTTTTATCTCTTCTCTCTCTCTATCTCTGTGATCTATGCCGCCCTTTATTAAAGTTACATTATTACCAGAGGGAGACTTTGTACAAAAGTCGATTGCTTGGGTACCTCTGTCTCATTCGTGTTTCAACCGTGAAGCAGTTGTGTTTGCATGGCTGTGTTTCGGTTTGAAGGGTGGGATATGGCGTGAATTTACTGGGTACAGAGGAATAACACCTGAGTCCTCAGGAATGACAACGCATGGGGGGTATCATGGGCGAAACAGTATACTCTGTTATGTCCATGGTACTGCTCATGTCTATAGGCAACGGTTACCACTTTCCATCAGGTGGGCCGTCAGCTTGTTTGCCATTCAAAGTTGTATAAAAAAAAAAAGTTCTTTACTAACTTTAAAATGTTCTTAGCAGCGATGTTTTTATCTCTTTATGATATAGAGTACCATTTTCCATAGAAGAATAAGTTAATTTAAATACTTCATTAACCATAATATAATAAAGTAACCAGCCAAAAAATGTGTTCTCTTTTTATTGAGGTCTCCTATTCATTATTCCTGTCACAGTACGTACCACAACTGCTCGTGTAGTAACAGTGCCTCAGACAACGCTGTGATGGGCTCTTGCTCGCTCATCTCCTGCCAGGCCATGTTCTCCGTGTACCAGGTCATCTTCACTGTTACATTGGCCGTCACCGGTTAGTACCGTTCACCCATAAAAGTGATAGATAGATAGATAAATATATCGTTTATTTATTTGTTACTAATCACACACAACATGTTCATAACAATAGATAATACATAAAACAACATAAGATTTATAAAATTGTGTTATTATGTGTGATCTGCAGCAATACAAAAAGGTCGAAGCTCAGCGTGGAACATTGTTCAAGGAACAAAACATGATAGCCATTGAAGTGAACTGTGCGAAGCCCGGACGGGCCGCTAGTGAGGGATATTAAAGAAAAATAAATACAAGAGGTCTTAATAAGACTTACAAATAGATGCCAAAGCAATAACCAAAGCAAACAGACAAATAAACAATATTGGAAATTTTGTCTATCTGTACATAGTATCACACAAAAACTACTACACCAATTTGGATGCGATATTCTCACAAATGTGTTTCTGAAATCTATGTAACAAAATCCACTGTTAGAAATATTTAAAGCGCAGTTGTGTGTTGGTGTGCGGGGCGACAGGTGCATCAGCGCTAATGCAAGGCATGGTGCCGTTGCGGACGACGAAACGCTCGGCGCGCCCTCTAGCGGTGGGTGCTTCGCTGGCGGCCGTTGCGCTGCCCGCGCATCTGTTTGGACGCCTGCTCTACATGCTCATCGGCCGTGAGTGGTTTCTTCTTCTTCTTTTCGTTAATGGCAATCGATCGCTATTTTTACAACCATTTCTGCCAGAGTCATGTATTAAGAGGCTCGACTGGGGTAGAGGAGACTAGAAATTATATCTAAACCACTGGTCTAGCTTTGGACTTTTTGGTATAAAATTTAAATAGACAACACAATATTAGATAGTAATAAATATCAATACAAAAATATTAAATATATATTTCCTATAAATATATAAAATAAATACATAATATAGAATTTATAGTTTGATATTCGTGAGTAATTTATATTTCAAACAAAATCATCTAGAGTTGATCATCTTTTTTTTTTATGGGTGAAAATGGAATGGTAACCCCGCCTGCGCTAACGGGATACGCTGGCGGAGCACCAGTGAAGGGTGATAGATGAGAATGAAAACAGGCCAGTTAGTCCGTCACGATGAATTCATCAGGAATTAACCATGATAGTTTCCAGGATTCTCAGTCTCCATTACTAACAATCCCTTTCCCCCCCAGACTTGATCATCTTGTCATCTCGTACATGTACCTAAGCTACTCGTACTTACGAGTATTCCTGTCAAATGGATCTCTACTCGTTGCTCATCAAACCATCATGGTTAATTTCCGATGGGCCGATTCTATCTTCGTTTATAATTCGTTCCTACTATTGCTACTTTTATTAATTTTTACAAAAAATCACATCTCCTTTCTTAAGAAGAGGAGATGGCAAACTAACCCCCGGTAGAATCACAGTCGGCCGGGGTTCAGGGCCCCAGCGAGAGAAACCGGCGTACAATGCGGGCAGTATCTAAGAGCACCGCTTTCTGCATCTTTCCCGGGAGTGAACCGCCTCGGAATCCCAACCGTCTGAGATGTTGTTCTAGACTGGTTGGGATAAGACCGTTCACCGACAAAATGATTGGAATTATTAATTTTATTATTATATATTAATTTTATAATGTTATTGGCCATGTGGTCCCGGCATAAAATAGGCCACCCCTTCCTTTCCCGTGGGTGTCGTAAAAGTCGACTAAGGGAAGGCGAAGGATGAGCAGCAGCGTCCCTCTTAAAACATTTCTAATACCTGACTGCGGTTGACAATCCGCCTGCCAAACGTGGCAACTACTGGCAAAATCCCCCAAGGGGGAGGCTTTTGTTCAACAGTGGACAGTTAAAGGCTGGTATGATGATGATAACTCTGCTACTCACGTGAGGATCACACAATCTGATGTCAAAAGTTTCTAGTACATTCTAGGCGAACTTCCTCGTACGTGAAAGCCTCTGACTTGCCTTACGAAGCATGAAACTATTGGGTCTAATTGTTGGATTTTTTAAGACCTAATGACTTAAAGCCTCCTCCTATAAACCATTACCGAGGTCTTAGCATGGAGGCTGTCTAACAATTCTTAACACCAGAGCGCGTTGCTACCCTCACTTCTTATACGAGTAACCCTAATTTTAATTGTAAGCCGCGAAATACTTCTACAGGTATTATTTGTATCCCATTTAAATTGTATAAAAAAAATACATATATTAAAAAAAATTTACACATACCAATGGTAACGGAATTATACAAAATGATAGATAGATAGATAATTTATTCGCATTACTTATAATAATACAAACATACACATAATACAGACACACAGTAAGAGATAAAAAAAAATAAAAAACAAAAAAAAAGACAAAATATATGTATAAAACAATAACTTCCTTCCTTCATGCGTGTGCCATAGTAACACAAAATGGTTACAACTCAGTCTATTGCTTTGCCCTCAAAAGAGTAAAACACTGATATTCTGTTGCGGCCAAGAGCAAAATAATTCTAATCAGCTAACCAGTGATATAGACATCCGCAAGAAAACATCTAATTCAGTAAAATATTTATCTAAATATATTTCAGATGTAACTTGCGCGTACAGCAACGAGGGTGCCTGTTTGTTCCACAACACCAGCATGCAATGGATGCCGGCCACCAGCGCTATGCTGGCCCTCCTCTCGGGCGCAGTTAGTTTAATTGCTAGCAAATGTTCCAAAAACATTACCAACGAGTAGTGGGTACTCCATTATAGCGGAGAAAGAATAATTTAAAATACAAAACTCGAGTCAAGTGGCGTTAATATTTTCAACTGACTTTAAAAAGGAGGTTCTCAATTCGGTTTTTTTATGTTTATTACCTCATAACTCCGTTAGTTGTAAACCGATTTGGAAAATTCTTTTTTTTTTTAAATGAAAGAATATACTTACATATTGGTCCCACAGAAATTTTATTAAAATCAGTTCAATAATTTCTGATTGTACTCAGAGGAATTGTTCAGTATGATGCCTGCGGCCACATTCTACCATCGTACGGCTCGCCATCGACAGGGAGTTCACCCTCATACCCTACAGCCCAAATGGTCGCTTACAACGCGGTTTCAGAGATGTTTCCTCCCACGAATACTAAGGTTATGGAATGAGCTCCCTGCCGAGGTTTTCCCAAGAGACTACAGCATGGGGTTCTTCAAAAGGGGGGTAAGAACTTTTACAAAAGTACTTTGCTAGTTTAGGTTAGGTTATTTTAGTTAAAAGTGTTATCGACTAAAGCATACGGTCAAAAGTACTTTTGACTGATTTCGCTAGTCAATACTACTTTTGACTGGTTAAGAGTTTTGACTGCAACATACATAATTTAAGTGTTTTGTAAATAAATATTAATTTATTAATCAATTTTTTATTCTATCGATAAAATCATCAGTTCCATCGGTAAAGATCACGTCCATAGAGATTCCCATTTCAAATTTTACTGTCATATCGTGTGGTGCCGGCATTGAATAGGCCACCCCTCAGCTTTAAGAGGGCAGCAGCGTCCCTCTTAAAATGCCACCGAAGCCTAAGCTGGTTGCTAACCCGCCTACCAAGTGTGGCAACTACTGGCAATCCCCCCCTCCCCAGAATGAATACGGCCTATGTTTTTTTTTAATGGATGATAATGAAATGGTGAACCCGCCTGCGCTATCGCTATCACCTGTGAGAGATGATAGGTGAGGATGAAAGCAGGTCAGTTAGCTCATCGTATTGAATGCAAGAAGTATTAATCACAATGGTTTCCAGGGAGAATCGCGTGGAGGTCGACCTGACAGGGCTTGCTAGTAATGAGACCATTAGACCACATTACTAACAATCCCTTCTCCCCATACGGCCTATGTTCAGCAGTGGACAATTAACGGATGATATAATAATAAATAATTAGCCGTGTGGTCCCGGCATAGAATATGCCATCCCTTCCTTTCCCGTGGGTGTCATAAGAGGCAACTAAGGGAGGGCGAGGGACGGGAAGCAGCGTCCCTCTTAAACATCTCTTAAGCCTGACTGCTGTTGCCAATCCGCCTGCCAAGCGTGGCACTACAAAACCCCCCAAGGGGGAGTTCAGCAGTGGACAGTTAAAGGCTGACATGATGATTATGATAATAATGTCAATTTTTATCATTGTAATATCATCATGCAGCATAAAGACGTAAGAACACCTCCAATTGAATTCGATTGAACACTTCCGATTGTTGTCGACCTGATAGGGTATACAATCCTACAAATATGGGGGGAAAGGGATTGTTAGTAATGGAGACTTTGTACAAAAGTCGATTGCTTGAGTACCTCTGTCCCATTCGTGTTTCTACCGTGAAGCAGCTGTGTTTGCATGACTGTGTTTCGGTTTGAAGGGTGGGATATGACAGTGAATTTACTGGGTACAGAGGAATAACACCCGAGTCCTCAGGAATGGCAACGCATGGGGGGTATCATGGGCGAAACAGTGTACTCTGTTATGTCCATGGTACTGCTCATGTGTATACGGTTACCACTTTCCATCAGGTGGGCCGTCAGCTTGTTTGCCATTCTAAGTTGTATAAAAAAAAATATACCCAATCAGGTCGACCTCCTCGCGGTTCCCCCTGGAAACTATCATGGTTAATTCCAGATGAATTCATCATGATGGGCTAACTGGCCTGTTTTCATTCTCATCTATCACCCTTCACTGGTGCTCCGCCAGCGTATCCTGTTAGCGCAGGCGGGGTTACCATACCATTTTCATCCAATAAAAAAATCCTACAAATATTATCTCTTAGGGGGGGGTGGGCTCCCTCTATAACACAGGATCTCTCAGCTTGAAGATTAAGCTATTAGTGTGATTGAGTGGCACTTAATAGATTTCTTAAAGATTTTATAAAAACTACATTTTTTTTTAATTATTTTATTACATATTCATGCAAATGGCACGACATATAAATACCTACCCATCCTACATACACATACAACTTATATATCTACAATATTATTATACACTGTACATTTTAGAATTATTTATTTATATAATCAATAAGAGACATCATACTGCAAAACTGGCAAGTCTGTAACACCTGTCTAACTTTAAATTTATTTAGACACATTTTAAATATTATCAAATGAGAATTAAAAAAATGCTCTCGACTAAAAAGTTAATCATTCGACACATTTTTATTCAGTTTAAAATAAATATCCTAAATTTACTAAAATTTTATATTTTTTTAATAGACAAATATCTAAATTAAATCAAAACTTTAAAACGAAATAGAAAACAGTCGTTATTTTATTATTATATTTATTATATGATTAACATTTTAGAACGAGAGAGAGCCAGTTTTTATATAATCATGTTTTTTTTTACCACTGAGTTGGCAAACAAGCATACGGCCCACCTGACAGTAAGCGGTTATCATAGCCTATAAACGAAAATCATTATCTTCAGAATGATTATTTTTTAAATATTGAAAACTAACAATAAATGAAGACGTTAGACTTTGGGTATGGTTGGTCTTAAGATCGACTTATAGTGGCTTTCTTTACACTGGTGTATAAATATAATTTATAATAATTAGTTATGTTAATATATAAACTAATCTTATTAATATAAATATTTATTATTTCAGTATTGACTTAGAAGTAGTTTTTTTACACTAATATAATATACACAATAATTAGTTATGTTTATATATAAGCTAATCTTATTATTATAAATATTAATGCAGTGTTCAATTTAAATTAATCCATAGTGTTGAATGAATTTATATTAGTTAGCTATGTTTATATATATAAACTAATTAATATAAATGATTATTATATTATATGCCAATGCA
This sequence comes from Galleria mellonella, assembly GCF_026898425.1. Classification (NCBI taxonomy): domain Eukaryota; kingdom Metazoa; phylum Arthropoda; class Insecta; order Lepidoptera; family Pyralidae; genus Galleria; species Galleria mellonella. The sequence continues at coordinate 3,230,787 of NW_026441987.1, read as the reverse complement.
GTGTTGAATTTATGTCAATCCACAGTGAATATTGTACTCAGGTTATGATAGCTGCGTCCACTGTACTGTTGGCCATACTCACTAAAAACTACGTCTGATTATTCGATACAATTCGATTGTATACTTGAATTACAACAATAAATCGTACTCGTGTATAAGAAAACCAAATTTTTTTAATCTATACACCTAACTACAAATTTACCTATGTAATATTATAAAAAAAGGTCATAAAGAAATTAAAAAAATAAAATAAAAACAACTTATTGTGAGACAACCAGGTATTACAAATTACACAAAACTATAAAAATAAAAATGTATTGACTTAACAAACAAAATAGCTTTGGCCAAAACATAACGGAATTCACAGATATTAAGTACAGTGACAAATTATTAAAAGAATATATTGCATTTTAAGATAAATGCTTATCTATTTATAATTATATATATAACTTATATACAGTGTACAGTGCTTTGTCACAGCATCTTGCCTTCCACTACATTTACTTTTAGTAAATCAATAAATTGCCCATAATCAATCATATATAAAAATATAAGCATATTATCTTAAGCTGCCATATTGCATATTTTTAACATACGAGTAATATCTGTGACCAATCCATTAGTAACAAAAAAATTTTTATACTATATAAATTTTAATACAATTTTAATCTTGCCTATTATTAAAAATATAAATTGAACATATAGGTCTATATAAAAAAAAAATAAAACAATCGAATATATATATATATATATATATATATATATATATACTATTTGAAATGGGATACTAAGTTTTATATTATGGTAGGACATCTCACTAAAATTTTGCTTGGAATAATAAACATACTTAATATAATAAAGTTAATATTATAATAAATATTTTATATAGTTCAAAACTTTTGGAAATAATTTGTTTCCTTTATTTATATTACTAAAAAATTAAGTTAAAATAATATCCCCAGTTGATACTGCTTACGATAATTAATTTTATTTTACAATAAATAACACATGATAAAGTTTGTGTACTTATTTAAGTACATAATTTACCAAAAAACATTTGTAAATTATCAAACGCATCGCCTCATTTTTAATTAAAAGTTACGATGTCCAGCTACCAATGAATTTTACAAACACTTAGCCGAAACATGCAGTCTCTTATTCATAAAAAAAAAAAAAACTAACCTAACCTATTTTAATTATAGAACTTTTAAACGTTAATCTCTTTAGAGCTAAATTCTTAATAAGATTTTGTTTCTACAACATTATTTATTAAGTTTTTATCAATTTAGCACATATTTAATCACAATACTCTACTTACTGTTGATAAATTCGAATGTAACAATATTAAGATAAGATGGCCGTAACGTATAAAACGTCAACACGGAAAACAATATAACGTTTTACTTTAATTGATACCATTTTCTTGTTAATTATGAAACGAATTTAATTTATGTATATCAGCAATTATCGATAAATTGGTATATAAATCATAATGAGTAAACATTTTAAGTGGCTTTAAGATCTTATTTTGTTTTCGCGCCATTTCAATTCAGTGTTGCCATAAATAAAAAAAAAAGCTTACTAGATAAGAGGTGTAAACTTATATTTCATTGAAAAATGGTAATTATATTAAATACCTATATTTTTGGTAAACTATTTCAAAATGTTCCATAATGCCTACGATTTTTTTGTACATTATAAAAATTCCACGAAGCACTTTTTTTTTTTAATTCAGGAGAACATAAAAAATATTATGATAAATCTCATTGTGTTACCTTATTTTTAAATCTAGTTGCATTTAAAAAACATTTTAATATTTGTATCTTTTTTAAATAAAAAAAAAATGTAAACATGTACATTTTATTTTAGTACCTATAATTTAATTAGATAGGAACTGTTCTTGTGATTTGTTTCAACTTTTTTTTTTTGTGCAAATGTCTACTTCATACACAGACAATGTTTCTTCCAAATCTAATGATCGAGAATGCGTAGATTGCCAGATACAATTTTGTTTTCAAGTAGAGCCCCTGACGGTATGTCTATTCGGTCCCCGTGGTTCGCTATTATGATCACTGTGCCCTGCAAATAAAATACGTTTTCCAATGTTACAAATGCTCGAAATTTTTTTTGTATAGGTATCTCTGATAAAGTAATTTAATAAAATTACAATCAGATATTGTCTATGATACTAGCATGGTCATCTAGATATACTAAAGACTCAATCAAAATTCGAATAAATAATTTACTATGTTATTTCGGAAAAAAATTAATTATAAATTAAAAGATAAAATCCCATAATAGACATGCCAGTATATACACAGTACATTATCTAATGTCCATGCTATTAGAGATAGAACGAGACAGCAAGCTTCGGCGTCTTGTTCTTACATATTTTCATAACACAGGGGGCAAACGAGCATGCAATCATCAGATGAGATGTTAAAAGACTACCGCCGCTGACTGATAATAAGTTAAAACTGACTATAAGTTACGATATTGAATCGGTTTGGAAATACTGCTGCCAGCAGTTGATTTAAAAGTGTGGTTGTGGTGGAACCAAAGAACAAGGAAATACATAGGAGTGATAAAATTGTCAATTCATAGCAGGCTAGTGTATTGAAAATGTTATACGGCCGTATAATCCTACCAAATTCAAATACAAATGTAAAATTTGTCATTGACAAATAATTTACATATCAAACATTTTCTATACACTAGCCTGCTATGAATTGAGTAAAAATAGCAACTGATGGTGTATCTTTCGTCTTCTTTTCATTAATTATCTTTGGATAAGAAGAAATAAGGCAGCCATATGATTTACAGTTTTTATTTGGAACAGTTTTTATGTAGAACAACGCCACACATCCAGATGTTGGAAATGAAACTTTAGTTTATGGCGGGTCATTAGGTGATGAAATTGAACAGCAGCGATCAGTCTAAACTATTACTCAACTGGTTTAATAACAATAATGGATATCAAATTAAAGAACTGTGAGAAAGAGGAAATAATAAAAACGTATCTAACGACAGGGTCATACGCAAGTTGTTTAGAAGGATCAGACTAATGCATAGACAAACATAACATAAAATTAACAACTCACCTTCAAGGACACTCCTCTACCGAATGTAACATCTCCGGACACTGTTAAATGATCCAACTCTATGAGGTCAGGTATCGCTGCGAACCTGTTCAGGAATTCCTTTACTTTCGCAAAGTGATTGTCTCCGAGCTTCACGAGTGGTGTCGAGGGGAACATCCTCTGCGGAGACATGACCAACGAGCCATGAGATAAGCTGTACAGGTTCGACATGACGAGAAGCAGGTCTGACGTCTTCTTGACGGGCAAAAACCTGCTCCTGGGCACGTTAACTCCTATACCACCTTCGAAGCACTTCATGGCAGCACCCACAGCAGTTTCTAGTTGAATTACGTTCAGTCCATCGCCTAAATGTTTGTTGTTCACTATGATCTCCATGTTTAGGGAGCCTTGCTCGACTACCCGCTGGATAGCGTCAAGTTTTGCCCATAAGTTGTTGGTATTGAAGAATTTAAACTGGCTCACTGACTTGAAATCATCTACATGCTCTTTAGGTACTTGGGCTATCTCGAGGAGGCGGAGTTTGTCCTCATATTGGATCAACGTGCCTCCTTTGACGTCAGCTCTCGTCTTATCTGTGACTTCCATCACGAATTCTGACGTGGAACGCTGGGGCTCAGGGTTGAGAAGTAGATTTAGTATGTTCAGATCGACAGTAGCTCCGAGGTTGTCTATGTTACTGATGAAGCAATATGTGCGACCTTCTTTGATGAATTTCTGCAGGAGGCCAGAGTTGTAGAAGGATTCGTAGAAGTCTCCGTGACCTGGTGGATACCACCTACAAGGTAATAATAATAAATTATAATCTATCTTCACATTAGGTTCTTTTATGGGTAGCTAGAGGGGAGTACTAAAGACTTCTAATTTTTTTATTGCTAGGGAAACAAACGAGCAGACGGTTCACCTGATGGGAAGCAGTTACCGTTGTCCAAGAACACTTGGGCGATGGTAACAATACATTCTTTCATATCTCCTTCGGTTCCGGAGATTCTTAACTCCTCTCAGATATACAGTAAAGTACATTATCTGTTTGAATATAATAAATCAACCTTGTTCTCTTTCGGTACCCGCATCATTTCATTGTACAAATTATAAGTTCTTTTAATCTATGACAGATTTTACACCCCGGTTTTGACACGGGTAGATAGATAAAGTAATATTTCATACTAGCTTTAATAAGCAAATTTTTTATACCTTGGGTTACACTATTATTATTAACGAGAGGATCTTTTTTTTTACAACACAGGGGGCAAACGAGCATACGGCTCACCTGATGGTAAGTGACTACCGCCGCCCATGATCACCCACAACACTAACGGCATTGCAGGTGTGCTGCCGGCCTTTTAAAAAGGAATATTCTCTTTTCTTGAAGGTTATGATGTCGTATCGGTTTAGAAATACTGATAATATGAATAATATAATAATAAACATCTCTAATAAAAAAGAAGTAGTCCATATGTAACTCAATGATAACGTAGAGCTTCCTATAGGTGAAACAATTTTTAAAATCGCTGTCTAATTTCTAAATTAATCTCTTTATAATATCAAATATAGATAATTAATGCTCCTTTCAACTCAGGGTTTGCTGGAAGAGAACTCTTACAGAGTTAAGCCCGCCTGTTGTACATTTTTATTTTATATATATTATATGTTTGTAAACTTTTGGGTACAATAAAGAATATGTAAAAAAAATAGACGGTATAGTGGCACTCACGCCTCAATGTCGGAGTGCACGTCGCCGGTCTTGGCGATGGGCAGCAGCGACTCGCGGTTGATGCGCGGATGGCACGACTGGTTAAATGTGTGTATCTCGAGCTTGAGTCCGCGGTACTTGCGGATCACCTTCTGCGTGTCGTCGTCCGTGTTGAACGAGTTCATCAGCACTAGTGGCACGTTGCACTTGTACGTTTTATTCAGGTGCTGCAATGGTGGAGGGAAAAATTAAATAGGAACCTATCCTCACGACAATAGGCTTAGAAAAATATTAACTGTGCCTTTCACGGGACTAGGTTTACTGGATGATATCTCTTAAGCTTAAGATAAGCTCGCCTTTGTACAGGACATACATTATACCAGCAATTCATTATTTTCTTTTTATAAGAAACTGCTGACAGTGCAAATAAATCTAAATCATTAAAATAATCATTATAAGACTTCATATCACGTCTCAAAGGCACACGTTTTCCTGCATGTGTTTTGCAATCCCTCGGTGCAAATGAACGAAAAGCCAAAGAACTATATACATGGCATCTGTCTTTTGTTTAAAGAATAATAAGGGAATGGTAACCCCGCCTGCGCTAACGGTATACACTGGCGGGACACCAGTGAGGGATGAGAGGTGAGAATGAAAAGGCAGGTCAGTTAGCCTATCGTGATGAATACATGGGGTATTCTGCACGAAGGTTTCCAGGGGGAAACGAAGGAGGCTGACCTGACAATATATTGCTAGCAATGGGACTGGTAGTCCGTATTACTAGCATTAAATATAAAAAATATCTCCCCCCCTCCGCCCCCATAAGGAGGCATGAATTAGGTGCTCGATAATATAATTTTATACAGTCTGAAACTTTGAGAACTATATTAACCACTTTACTTCTCCATTGAATTCTCTCGTGCCTGGTCATGATAATAAACTCATAGTGAAGATAAACTCCTCACCTCTATCTGCTGCACAGTCAGATCCAAAAACGTGAGCTCATTCCTCACTTGTATCACCGACTTGGGGCCCTTGCAACCCATAGAGGTGCCGAGTCCACCGTTCAATTTCACCACCACCAGCTTGTCCAGCATGTGGTGCACGTTGTCTGTGGTCGGTGTCTCCAGCGTGTTGTAGTCTATGACAGCGCCTTCTGGAAGCTTCTCGATCTTCTCCCATGTTACTGATGGACCCTCTGTAGTTAAAAGACAGTAAATAAATAAACGGCAGTGTGGTCCTAGGATAAAATACGCCATCCTTTCCTTTCTAAGGGAACTTAATAGTTGAGGAATGAGCAGCAGGATTCCTTTTAAAGTATCACCAAGGCCTAAATGCAGTTGCCAATCCGCCTATCAAACGTGACAACTACTGGCAAAACCACCCAAAGGAAAGGCCTTTTTTCAGCAATGGACAAAGGCCTGCTGCAGCTGATATCATCAAATAAATAGATTTAATTACTTTGGGTTAAACCTTGCAAGTAACTTTTTGCATTACTTTATTTTTTATGATACTTAGAATAGCAAACAAGCTGACGGCTCACCTGATGGAAAAAGGTAACCGTCGCCTATAAACAGTGTCTATAATTGTCAGGAAAGTAAGCTAACCACTCATCGTAGTGTATAAATATAAACTGCACTATTAACATCGTAAAATATAGTTTTTTTTTTTTTTTTTATAACACAGGGGACAAACGAGCATACGGCTCACCTGATGAGGACAAACTATGCCCATGATCACCCACAACACCAGAGGCAAGTAGTGTTCATATTACCTCCATGCGTTGCCAATCCTGAGAAGTAAGGCTTTATGCTTCCGTGCCTTCCGAAATTTCACTACCAATATAGTATGGACCCGCCCTTTCAACTTCATCACAACCATGCGAACAGAACTGTTAATCATCATCTCTTTTATCATTCCATAGGTAATTTCAGTTTTTATACAAATATCACACGAAGAACTAGAAGAATAGCGTTATTCTATAATTAAAGATTGTGTTTCGCATAAAAAAACCGACTTTAATTGTGGCCAAACCAGTTTATTTTGATTTAAAAACTAAACCACTGAACCGATTTTGATAAAATTTCTCTGGAGCCACTCTGAAAATACAACATTTCAGATAAAAAGTTTTAAAATTGCAAACTTACGTTCAGCCAAAAATCTGCTGAAAAGATTCTTGAAGCCGGCGAACTCCTTCTCGACGAGGGGCCGCCTATTCTCTGGGATGGTGCTGACCAATCTCTCCAGCTCCACAGCCACCCTGGCGAGAGCATCACGCTTGGTCGCCTCCTTGAAGTCCCGCGACCCTGATGGGGTGCGCTGATGGCTGCGGATCTGGTGAGAAAATAAATGATCTCATTAAATTGGAATACTTAAATATAGATTTGGGGGTTTAAATATGGTTGACCGTAATAACTGACTCTTGCATCATACTCGAGAACGGACGCTATGCTAACTAAATAACTTTTTTAAAGCACATAGAATGGTAAACAAACAGGCATGTACTGAACTGTAAAATACCACAGAGATCATAGAATACATTGCGATGCCCATGTGTTCTCATTCTTGGAGACTGAGGTATTATGCTTCCTTGCCCTGACATTTCTGTGTCTCCCATCTCCATAATGTTTACATACATTCTGCTCTCCTATTGTATCGTCCCCTCTCCATAGCTCGCTGAGTAATTTAAAATATTGCACACGGGTAACCGCGTAGTTTCTCTGTGTGGTAGAATCCAAAATGAGGATATCCGTAGAAGAACCAAAGTGACCAACAAAACCCAGAGGATAAGCAAGCTGAAGTGACAATGAGCTGGTCAAAGAGCTCGAAAAACCGACAAATGTTGGAGAAGAAGAGTTCAGGGTTCTTGAGTAGCGTTCCAATACAGAGCGACCGGGGGAAAAGGGATTGTTAGTAATGGAGGCTGAGAATCCTATTGCTAGCAATATACCCAACCAGGTCGACCTCCTCGCGATTGTTCCTGGAAACTATCACGATTAATTCCTAATGAATTCATCATGATGGGCTAACTGACCTGTTTTCATTCTCATCTATCACCCTTCACTGGTGCTCCGCCAGCGTATCGCATTACAGCAGGCGGGGTTTCACCCATCAAAAAAAAAATACAGAGCGACCCTCCACTAGATAGAGGGACGACCTCGAAGGCATTACAGGGAGTCAGTGGATGCAGGTGGCGGTCTATGGGGATGGCCTTTGTTCAGCAGTCGACAGACAATGGCTGATATAATGATGACTGTATCGAACGTATACATTTTATGGTAAATTTTTAAAACAGCCATCGTTAACTTTTTACTATACGAGGAGGCAAAGCCGCAAGTTACAGCTAGTTCAAAACACACACACGCAAGCATCCACATATCCGCCATCAATGCGACGTTGATCGATCGCTGTGTTGCCTGTATTTACTCAATTTGTTGTACTAGTTTTACACAAACATTCATTTCAAAGGTCGATTGTATTTATTTAATTGGTTGGAGGTCGTATACGGACTGGTCGTCGATGATTTTTATTTTAAAATCATTGTATACTGGGGGGAAAGGGATTGTTAGCAATGGACTTTGACAGCCCTATTGCTAGCAATATGCCTTATTAGGTCGACCTCCACGTGGTTCCCCCCTGGAAACCATCGTGAACAATTCTCGTTGGATTCGTCACGATAGGCTAACTGACCTGCTTCATCCTCACCTATCATCCTTCACTGGTGCCCCGCCGGTGTATACCGATAGCGCGGGTGGGGTTACTATTCCATTATCATTCATTAAAAAAAATTTATACTAGTTAGATCAGACAGAATTTCAATGCTTTATTAGTCACAATGGATAATATTAGTATTTAAGTAAGTAACGATTTAATATGGTGGTGGGATGGGCTGCAGCGTCCCTCTTAAAACGTCATCAAAGTCTAACTGTGGTTGCTAATCCACCTGCCAAGCGTGGCAACTACTGGCAAAACCTTCAGGAGGGCTAAGTTCAGCAGTGGACAGTTATTCCGTTTTAAATAGCCAATGAACAAGCCATTTCCCATTAGGCGGGTCGTCAACTTGTGTACCATTCTAAATTGCAAAGAAATAGCCATTTAAAAGAGACGTGATGAGATTTTATATTATACAATACTACTCACGATTCTATAAGGAAGAAAATGCGACCGAATAAAGAAGAAATGGTAGACGACGAGGAATAGATAGGTTTTCAAAATTTTATCTATTAATTTAATAAATATAAAATATCTATTAATTTTATAATTTTTTTTTATACTACTGAGAATGGCAAACAAGCTGACAGCCCACCTGATGGAAAGTGGTAACCGTCGCCTACAGACATGAGCAGTACCATGGACATAACAGAGTATACTGTTTCGCCCATGATACCCCACATGCGTCGCCATTCCTGACGACTCAGGTGTTATTCCTCCGTACCCAGTAAATTCACGCCATATCGCCACCCTTCAAACCGAAACACAGCCATGCAAACACAACTACTTCACGGTTGAAACACGAATGGGACAGAGGTACTCAAGCAATCGACTTTTGTACAAAGTCTCCCTCTGGTAAATTTTATATATATATATATATATATATATATATTAATTTTAAATTTAATACGCACCCTCTGTCTGAGCCAGTCGTTTTCTATAATGTCCGCAATATCCATTTATATATATTGTTAAAATAAAATAATGCACAAGGAAACTCACTGGAGCACGAGTCACAGCACTATTGAATTAGCAATGCATTATGACTGTTAATTTCTATTGATAACTGATCACTTTCTGATGATAAGACAACGAATATATTATTTCGAAGTAATTTTTAGTAGAGTCATCCTATATTTTTATCGATGATAATAACCCAGCTTGCGCTAACGGTATACACTGGCGAGGCACCAGTGAAGGATGACAGGTGAGGATGAAAAGGCAGGTCAGTTAGCAAAATCGTGACGAATTCAACGATAAATTAGTCATGATGATTTCTAGGAGGAACTAGTCAACCTGATAGAGTATATTTATAACAAGAGGAACTAACCTCCCCATTACTAACAATCCCTTCCCCCCTAAACATCCTATTCATGTTTTATTACACTTCACATGTCATCAGTGAAATTCTAATAGTCATAAGTAAGGGGGGAAAGGGATTGTTAGTAATGGAGACTGAGAATCCCATTGCTAACAATATACCCAACCAGGTCGACCTCCTCGCGGTTCCCCCTGGAAACTATCATGGTTAATTTTTGATGAATTCATCATGATGGGCTAACTGGCCTGTTTTCATTCTCATCTGTCACCCTTCACTGATGCTCCGCAAGCGTATCCCGTTAGCGCAGGCGGAGTTACCATACCATAATCACCCATAAAAAAAAACAGTGCGTAAGTGGGGGTGAAAGGATTGTTAATATATCAGGTCATCTATCAGGTCGACCTCCACGCGGTTCCATCATCGTGGTTAATTCTTGTTGAATTCGGCACGATGGCTCTCAACTGACCTGATTTCATCATCACCTATCATCCTTCACTGGTGCCCCGCCAGCGTATAACGTAGCGCAGGCGAGGTTATCATTCCATTATCATCCATAAAAACAATGCCCGTAAGGGTTAGCAACGCGTCAGCGAATAAAAGATTTTTAACTATATTTATTTAAAAATAATTACAAAACAAAATTCAAAAATAATAAAATTTATTTTATTCACACTCCCGCCAAAACAGCTTCGAGCTTATATTGTGGAAATTAATATCCTAACATTTCTATCTGGGGGGAAAGGGATTGTTAGCAATGGAGTTTGGAAGCCCCATTGCTAGCAATATGCCCTATCAGGTCGACCTCCACGTGGTTCCCCCTGGAAATCATCGTGAACAATGCTTGTTGAATTCGTCACGATGGGCTAACTAACCTGCTTCATCCTCATCTATCACCCTTCACGCTAATGGGATACGCCAGCGTGTATATATATATATATATATATATATATATATATATATATATATATATATATATATATATATATGTATATGTATATGAGACAGATAGAGAGAGAGAGAGAGAGGTAGAAAGGTTTTTTTAGGTATATATATATATATATATATATATATGTATATTATGTTTTCTCTCTTCTACATTACCAATCTATATAATTTGTAATCTAAGATTTCAAATATGTAGCTTTGTATAAAACAATATGATGATAAAACTTTATATCTCGTTGTCAGACTGTATCAAATAATTAAAAGTGACTATTCATAAACAACGTAAACATGTTATAATGTAGTATTGATAAGTTTTATCTGCATTATTGAAAAATTTAGGTATGGTATCTTAGGAGATAAGAGAATTTATAATAAGAAAATTAATAATCATTTATAATAATAAAAGCAATGTCATTAATAATAATAATAAGCTAACAACCACAGTATATTATTATTGTAAGCAGTTAAATAAATTATATGTATTTGATGTTTTTGTGCATTATAATTTTTTCTATTTTATGCACGAAAAATTATTAATTCACTCTTGCGCCGCCTGCCCACTTCTATCTGTTCTCCTTTAACCAAAGGTTGTCTGTAAGAGATTGTCCCAGCGATAAGACCGCCATTTGTATTTTTATGTATATATTTTAATCTGTATTTCTTGTTCTATATTTCACTTGAATTGATCAATTATCATTGTATGTTTTAATGTTTCTAATACAATAAAGAGTTAGATAAATAAATAAATAAACCACAATATAAGAAACTGTACTACTGCTAAAAATACCATTTTCATATTTAATATTTTCTAATTTTTTTTCTGAAAGTCACAAGTTGTTACTGTACTTGGTCAAATAAAAAAAAAAATGTTTGTCTATGGTTTAAAAATATTATTATACGACACAGAGCAACACTACATATATTTTTTCGACGCGAATCCTACAGTGTCACACGTACGCTAGTGCGTAGTTCCACTTGTGTGTACCTACTGACCCATTACACAATCAACGATTATTATAACTCGCCCATTATCTTTATAACTATCACGATATAACACGATAACATCAGTGAGTTATTATGTCAAAAATTCATCATAACAGATGGAATTATAAAAAAACCGGCCGAGTACGAGTCCGACTCGACCATTAAAGGTTCCATACAAATTACAATTGAAAAAAAATCATCATTACATTAGCTGTTAACTGTCCAATGCTGAACATAAGCATTCCCCAAAAGAGGGGGGGGGGGGGGGGGGTTGATGGGTGAAAATGGTATGGTATATGGGATTCTCAGTCTCCATTACTAACAATCCCTTTCCCCCCAAGTACTAAGATTTGCTGTTTAAGTATTTATAGTAGAAAAAAAAAAAAGCTGATGGTACAGCTGATGGAAAGTGGTAACCGTGGTAATACACAGGGCCGGATTATCCATCAGACAATGTAGGCGACTGCCTAAGGGCCCCCCCGCGCCCCGAGAAAATTTGTTTTCGAGAAAAATTTTTAAATGAATATTACGTTTAAAATGTTATTTAACAGACGCTCAATAAAAATATTATTGCCTTGTTTGTTTTTTTTTTATGACAATGTCACATTTAATTATATTTTGCAACACGTTTTAAGTTATTATATTGAAGAGATCTCTTTTAGAGACAAGTTTACCTTTGCTTACATTGTTTTTAATTTTTATTACTGTATGTTTTAGTGCAATAAAGAATATTATGTAGAATAATTTTATAGCAATGTTTTTTTGTAAACCAGACGAGCATTGTCCCCGATACGGTTATTCCGGCCCTGCCTATAGACATGAGCAGCACCCTGAGCGTCGCAAAACCCGTGATGTCCCTCATCTGTTGCCATTCCTAAGGACTATGAGACTATGTTATGCTTTCGTAGGTACCCTGTATTTCCACTGTCATATCCAAGGTTGCCAGTTGCTATTTTTTATTTTTACCCAAATGTAAAATACCATCTCATACCATGTGAACCGTTAATTGTCTACTGCTAAACATAGGCCTCCCTCTATTTGTGGGTTTTGCCAATAGTTGCCACGCTTGGTAGATGAGTTGGCAACAGCAATTACATCTTAGTGATGTTTTAAGAAGAGCGCCGCTGCCCATCCCCCGTTCATTAAGTTCCTTAGTCGCCTCTTACGACATGCACAGTAAAGGAAAGGTATAAGAAATATTTTCTCCGAATCAATAAAAATCTGTTCCTTTTTACCCAACCACAAACTAAAAAAAATTAACGACCAAAAAAAATCCCTCCACTTACCACTATTGGCATAATTTATTATATTCATATGCAGCTGTACGGTTTACAAACATCAAAACTACAAAAAAAAACCGAAATTTCTATCTTAAATAAAAAACTCACATGTAAAAATATCGTTTAGTAACAATTTTATTATATTAATAAGATAATATTATTATTTTTATTTTAAAAGTAACGGTGCACGAAACTAGGCTAATTTTCTTAAAAAAAAAAATTATCAAATTTTAAATCAACTTGATCGGGAACATTTCTGCAAAAATTTTAATTTTCCAAAATCTCACGATTTTTTTTAGCCAAAATTACAAAAAAAAAAAAACTCAATTTGATAACACTAGTCTCATAACCCATCTTTCAAGTCGAAAAAAAGCCACGCGCCAAGCTAATTCACTGCAGACACACAAACAGAACAGAGAGTAGGTACTCAAGCAGACTTTATGAAGTTTCCCTCTGGTGATTACTATAAGAATGAAAGAACTGAAGAACATTTTACCAGAGGGAGACTTTGTACAAAAGTCGATTGCTTGGGTACCTCTGTCCCATTCGTGTTTCTACCGTGAAGCATTGTGTTTGCATGGCTGTGTTTCGGTTTGAAGGGTGGGAATATGGCGTGAATTTACAGGGTACAGAGGAATAACACCTGAGTCCTCAGGAATGGCAACGCATGGGGGGTATCATGGGCGAGACAGTATACTCTGTTTTGTCCATGGTACTGCTCATGTCTATAGGTGACGGTTACTACTTTCCATCAGGTAAGCCATCAGCTTGTTTGCCATTCTAAGTTGTATAAAAAAAAAACATGACAATTCTACACGTAGCACATAAAAGACCAGAAGCCTGGAACTACCTGGTGTACATAACTCGTGCATAATTTTAAATAATTATACATAATTATTCTATGGCTGATGTCAGCCATCGTATTCTCGTATTTACTAATATACTTATCACTCTATATAATAATATATTATACGTGGTATACTATTATTTCATTTTTTTTAATACGTAAACGTAATTACATATACATTTTATTGAATCAGATATTTAATATATTCATGTATGTATATTTATATAATCTCTATTGTATGTGTTGTAATTTTTTTCGCCGCATAATAAAATTTCTGTTTAGCCAAAGGTTGACTGCGAGAGAATGCTATATAGTATTAAGTCCGCCTTTTGTATCAGACATTTTTTTTTGTAATGTGGTAAATAAAGAATAAATAAATAAAAAATAAAATAAATAAATGTACTGAAATATACGATTCACTTAATTACTGAATATACACACGTTGGAATACTGTTTTCAATCAATCAACGTAGGGGAGAAGGGATTGTTAGTAATTGGGATTGACAACCCCATTGCTAACAATATTGCCCTACCAGGTCGACCTACACGCGGTTCCCCCTGGAAACCATCGTGACTGATTTATTGTTGAATTCGTAACGATGGGCCAATTGGCCTTCTTCATCCTCACCTATCATCTCTCATTGGTGTCCCGCCAGCGTATAGCAATAGCGAGGGCGAGGATGTCATTCCATTGTCATCCATTAAAAAATCAGTAAACGAAATAAAGAAATAAAAATTTATAAATTTATACTCTGTACATAATGTTTTCTGTATTTTTTTTTAATAATTTAATTTAAAAAATCAGCTACTGCCTTTGAGACTAAAAAATAGGACCTACACAAAAATAAAAAACAAAAAAAAAAGAAATTAAAAATATTTTTCTATTAAAGCCACTCAAAAAATACACTTAAATTTTAACTTAATTTTTATACGACAAAAGCAAGAGATAAATGGATGCCTTTAAAAGAAATAATCATTAACGTTCCTTCCCAGTTGTACCCGGAAGACGAATGACGGATGAGTCAGCCGTCATTGTGTATTACACAATATTAAAACGCATAGTACCACGCCATAATCAAACTGGACATCACAGTAAGCATGACTTGCTTCAAGTTGCTTGACTACGCCATTAATATTGATATAAACAACTAGATATAAACACATACTAGAATTGATAAAAGATAAAATAATGCTTTAACATATACTCTATTAAGTTATTTACAAGAAATATTACTTACACATATTGATGCAATTAATTATTGAAATATAATAGTTATTAAGTGCCATAACCAGTGTCAGTCCCAAAGAGTGTTTTTTTTTAATTTTTTTATGAGTGAAAATGGTATGGTAACCCCGCCTGCGACGGCATACGCTGGCGGAGCACCGGTGAAGGGTGATAGATGAGAATGAAAACAGGCCAGTTAGCCCATCATGGTGAATTCATCAGGAATTAACCATGATAGTTTCCAGGGAGAACCGCGAGGAGGTCGACCTGGTTGGGGTATACTGCTAGCAATGGGATTCTCAGTCTCCATTACCAACAATCCCTTTTCCCCCTCCCATAGAGGGTTGACGTCAGGCAGGCGACCGGTCGTAAAACTAAAAGCCAAATCTTTTTGTAATATGGATAAAATCATTGCGCCGACCCCAAATAATTGGGATAAGGGTAGGAAGATGATGATGATGATGATGATGATGATTAAGTGCCATAACAACACAACAAATAAATATTTATATACAAGAGGAACCGTTAGCATCCATTTGAAGGGAGTATTCTATAGAACGTTCAGCTTTTTTTTTACAACACAGGGGGCAAACGAGCATGCGGCTCACCTGATAATAAGTGACTACCGTCGCCAACAGCATTGCAGGTGTGCTGCCGGCCTTTTAAAAGGGAATACGCTTTTTCTTGAAGGTTGTTATTTTTTTTATCGGATGATAATGGAATGGTAACCTTCCTTGTGGTAACGTTATATGTTGGTAGGGCACCAGTAAGGGATGATAGGTGAGGTTAAAAGGCAGGCAATTTAGCCCATTGTAATGAATATAGCTGTAATTCATTCATCTCTTACTGGTGCTCCGTTAGCATATACCGATAGCGTAAGCGGAGTTACCAATCCATTCCTATTTTATATCGGGACTTACACAGTTCCTGAGGAATGTTGTAGTTAAAATACTAGATTTTTTTTCTATACAACTTAGAATGGCAAACAAGCTGACGGCCCACCTGATGGAATGTGGTAACCGTCGCCTATAGACATGAGCAGTACCATGGACATAACAGAGTATACTGTTTCGCCCATGATACCGCCCATGCGTTGCCATTCCTGAGGACTCAGGTGTTATTCCTCTGTACCCTGTAAATTCACTGTCATATCCCACCCTACAAACCGAAACACAGCCATGCAAACACAACTGCTTCATGGTTGAAAACAAAGTGTCCTTCTGGTAAAGTAAACTACTGTTCCAATTTTGATATTTTCAGAAACTTACGAATTTTTAAATAATAGTAGAATATGATTACATATTTTTGGTAAGTTGATAAGTTTGGTAGTATAATAAGCTCCTTAGAGTAGTAAAAGATGCCACGACTCCTCACATGTTTGAGTTCAAATCATTCTGACCTTGTAGATAATGGAACGTTGGTCCCGGCGGCGGCGCGACCTACACGCGGTCTCATTTGATACCACTTAACATATTAACTTGACAGTGTCTGTCTGACTGTCTGTAATTGTTTAAGAAATTGTCTAACTAGAGGGAGACTTTGTACAAAAGTCGTTTGCTTGGGTACATCTATCCTATTCGTGTTTCAACCATGAAGCAGTTGTTTGCACGGCTGTGTTTCGGTTTGAAGGGTGGGATATGGCGTGAATTTACTGGGTATAGAGGAATAACACCTAAGTTCTCAGGAATGGCAAGGCATGAGGGGTATCATAGGCGAAACAGTATACTCTGTTATGTCCATGGTACTGTTCATGTCTATAGGCGACGGTTACCACTTTCCATAAAATAGGCCACCCTTTCCTTTCCCGTGGGTGTCGTAAGAGGCGACTAAAGGAGCTTATGGTGGAGGGATGGACAGCAGCATCTCTTTTAAAACATCACCAAAAGCCAAACTGCGGTTGCCAACTCGCCTACCGAGCATAGCAACTACTGATAAAACCCCCCTTATGGGGAAAACTACGTTCAGCAGTGGACAGTTAACATCTGGTACAACAATTCCTGAGAAACTCTAAGTATATTAATAATTAATAACTTTAGCTTTTTTTAACAATATTAATTTGCCCAACTATAAATTATTAAATCAAATTTTAATATTTTTTTTTTTACATTTATAAATCAATAACATTAACTTAACCTATGTTTTTGCAGTGATTTGCCCCGATCAAATACTGGCAGTCTGGAGGCCTATGTTCAGCAGTAATTTGCCCCTCAAGGGGAGGCCTATGTTCAGCAGTGATTTGCCCCTCAAGGGGAGGCCTATGTTCAGCAGTAATTTGCCCTCAAGGGGAGGCCTATCTTCAGCAGTAGACAGTTAACATCATCATCACAACGACTAGCTTTTCCTCGAAACTTAATACTCGTGAATTTAAAAACTAATAACAAACATTTTTATGCAATACCACAATAAATATTCAGACAGATGGACAAAAATTCTAAAAAAATTATTATTCGGGCTTGTATTACTTTTATTACGACCACATTAATTTTTCATTTTCATATTTATTTCAACCATTCTGTCCATAAGGAATGGTCCTGAGTCACTTGCATCCACTAAATCCATGCATTTGAAGTCATCACTGCAAGTAGGAGAAAAAAAAAAAAAGTAAGCCTACTAGTAGTAATGGTAGTACCATTACTACCATCATATTAATCTTTTAAAATATTTGTAGTTCTAGTGTTATTTAATTCATTACAATTGTTACTTCATTGTCTCGCACTGTATAATTATGTTAAAGTGAATGCTGTGAATACCTATAATAGGCGTGTGCATTAATATTGTATTATATTTAATGTTTGTTATATGTGTTATAATGCAATATACTGTTGGTGTTCCTTTGAATAAATAAATATCTTTATTGCTCTTGAATAAAACATACAGCGATTAGTTCAACAACTTGTTAACAAAGGTGGGCTTTTTTTTTTCATGGGTGAAAATGGTATGGTAACCCCGCCTGCGCTAACGGGATACGCTGGCGAAGCACCAGTGAAGGGTGATAGATGAGAATGAAAACAGGCCAGTTAGCCCATCATGATAAATTCATAAGGAATTAACCATGATAGTTTCCAGGGAGAACCGCGAGGAGGTGGACCTGACTGGGTATATTGCTAGCAATGGGATTCTCAGTCTCCATCACTAAGAATCCCTTTCCCCCCTACAAGGGTGGGCTTATCTCTAAAAGAGATCTCTTCCAACCAACCCAGTGCAGTTAGAGAGAAAATAATTAATTGGCGGATACTCTTTAAATATGCACAGAAATTACCTAGCTCCAATTGTCAACCAACTTCAAAGAGGTTTTCCTTTCGGTGGTATTTTTTATGTTTGTTACCTAATAACTCCGTCAGTTATAAGCCGTTTAGAAAAATTCATTTTTTTATCTGAAATTTTAAAAGAAATTTTATTAAAATCGGATCAGAAGTTTATTTTTTAAATCCATTAAAAAAAAGGTCGTACTATTATTTACACTATGGTAATAGCATCGCTTACGCACTAGAGCAGATTTTTTCACCTATTTAAAAACCACTATTACTCCAAATTAAATTAATCAATTATTGTGTAAATTAATAATTTTTTTCCGGGTATCTTACCAGCACCCACAAGGGGGCGTTACCGCCCACTTTGGGAAAGGCTGCACTAGAGGGACCCTAGCTCGTAAATGCATTATAATACATACATATATATATATATATATATATATGTATGTATTATATATATATATATATATATATATATATATATATATATATATATATATATATATATATATATATATATATATATATATATATATATATACAATATAGAAAGTAATACTGTTTATATTGAAGGTATTTAATGAACCCAGATAACAGAATGTTATTGTAATTATAAGGTAATTAACTATAGTATAGACTGTTTCTAGGAAATTACTTGATAACCCAACTAACTATTATATAATACCTATTTACATACTCGGATCTTATTTATACTACTATTAATGAATGTAATATATATATATATATATATATATATATATATATATATATATATATATATATGTATGTGTATGTTAGAGGGAGATAGAAAAGTTAGGACATTAATTTCCACAATATAAGCTCGAAGCTGTTTTGGCGGGAGTGTATATATATATATATATATTTCGTACTGATCTTATTTATGTATTTAAAAAAAATCTATGTATTTAAGTGTTTCTATCAGTTGTATAGTACTCATAGTGCAGGGGGAAAGGGGTTGTTAGTAATGAGATCTAATAGCCCCATTGCTAGCAATATACCCTCTGAGGTCGACATCCACGCGGTTCTCCCTGGAAACTATCATGGTTAATTGTTGTCGAATTCATCATGGTGGGCCAAATGACCTGCATTCATTCTCACCTATCATCTTCCACTGGTGCCTCGTCGGTGTATACCGACAGCGCGGGCGGTGTTACCATTCCATTATCATCCATTAAAAAAAAAGTACAAATCAACGCTACTATACATCCATAAAATATGTTAACTATGTGAATAGGTTCTCGTATCGGCTGATCTAATCCTACCTACATACATGTTTATCTGTCTCCAATTAATTAAGATAACGCACTTTGTTTATCTAAATACATCTATGTAATTATATTAATTAATGTTATATTACGTAAATTTATTTATATACCATTCAATCATTCAAATGCATTTTTTTTTTAATTTATTTATTTATAAAAGACACACCAACAATATGCTCACAATAATTAAGTACACAATATAACTACAATGTTATTAGTAAGTAAAATAGAAAAACTACTATTACAAAATGCTTAAATCTAAGTTGGAACAAAAAATGGGTGATAATGGAATGGTAGCCCTCCTGCGCTATCGGTATACGCCGGCGGGGCACCAGTGAGAGATAAGTGACGATGAAGCAGGTCAGTTAGCCCATGACGAATTCTATTAGAATTAACCACGATGGTTTCCAGGGGCAATCGCGTGGTGGTCGACCTAATAGGGTGTATTGCTAGCAATGGGTAAGTTAGATTCCATTACTAACAATCCCTTTCCCCCCAATTCAAATGCATTACAGGGCGTCAGTGGCTGCAGGTGGCTAAGGACCGTTCTTTATAGCAGTTTAAGGGGGAGGGCTATGTCCAGCAGTGGACGGTTAAAGGCTGATATGATGATGAACGATGATGAATTTAATGTTGAATATGTTAAAATTTAATGTTAAATGGGATACTTCAGCGGTGACCAAATTTGTTTATTATTTATTTTATTTATTTATATTATTGTAAGATGTACTAACATTAGTCTAAGATTATGTTATTAACAAATTAGGACACTGTAGTCTGTAATAAATATTTTTTTCTTTCCGTTTTTATATTTAGACTTACGAGTTTGTTACACCAAATAAGTGTAACAGTTACCAGAGGGAGACTTTGTACAAAAGTCGTTTGCTTGTGCACCTCTATCCCATTCGTGGTTCTACCGTGAAGCAGTTGTGTTTACATGGCTGTGTTTCGATTTGAAGGGTGGGATATGGCAGTGAATTTGCAGGATGCAGAGGAATAACACCTGAGTCCTCAGTAATGGTAACGCATGGGAGGTATCATGGGCGAAACAGTATACTCGCTTATATCCATGGTACTGTTCATGTCTATAGGCGACGGTTACCACTTTCTATCAGGTGGGCCGTCAGCTTATTTGCCATTCTAAATTGCATAAAAAAAAGAGTATTAATTAGCAATTATGGGGATTCTTTTGAGAATTTGCGAACAATACGACATGTATTTAAGATGACCGCTTTTTGTATTGTCATGTATGTATTTTGCGATAAATTTATTTTATTTAAACTATAGTGTAGGTGCATTGGAATCACACCTGTTCTAGAAAACACTAAAGGAATTTTGTAAGTACTTTTTAAATCCCATATTCTTATAATTTTATTATTATTATTTATTAATGAACATCTCTGAGTGAGGCATTAAGTAGGTACGTTTAACGACACGTTATTGCGTATTTCAATTGACTTTACCTTGAGAATGTTACAATAATGTAAATGCAAACAAAGTTATACACATTTATTCATTATATGTATTCTAAAACCATGTAGAGTATTATTATTTATTGCGAGGAAATAATTTATTTTACAGTAACACGTGATTTTTTTTAGTGGATGAAAATGGTATGGTAACCCCGCCTGCGCTAACGGTATACGCTGGCGGAGCACCAGTGATGGATGATAGGTGAGAATGAAAAGGCAGGTCTGTTAGCCTATCGTGATTGACACCTGGCATTTATCACGATGGTTTCCAGGGGAGGTCGAGCTGGCATGGTATATTGCTAGTAATGGGACTGGTAGTCCCTATAACTAACAATCCCTCCCCCCCCCCCCAGTAACACATGACTGTTTTTTTTATTGGTGAAAATGGAATGGTAACCCCGCCTGCGTTAACGCGATACGCTGGTGGAACACCAGTGAAGGGTGATAGATGAGAATGAAAACAGACCAGTTAGCTCATCATGATGAATTCATCAGGAATTAACCATGATAGTTTCCAGGGGGAACCGCGAGGAGGTCAACCTGGTTGGGTATATTGCTAGCAATGGGATTCTCAGTCTCCATTACTAACAATCCCTTTCCTCCCAACACATGACTGTTACTATATATCTATGATGTTGCTGTATCAGAAAACAAAAAAAAAATAGGTTATTACAATCGTGACATTCACACTGTAGGTCCCAGCATAAAATAGACCACCCATTCCTTTCCCGTGGGTGTCGTAAGAGGTGATTAAAGGAGGGCGAGGAATGGGCACCAGCGTCCCTCTTAAAACATCTCTGAAGCCTGACTGCGGTTGCCAACCCGACTGTCAAGCGTGGCAACTAATGGCAAATGGCTAGAAGGGCAACCTAATAAAAAGTGGCTACCGTGATCCTTTCTGTAATGTAAAGGAAAAAACCTCAGAGGGAATCCCATTCTGCAGCCAACATGTGTGAGGAAAAAACAACAATGACGCACGTAGAGTACTAAAAGTAAATAGTAATAAATAACAGTAAGTATTTATTAGATTGAGAACAGACCCTCTAGATAAGCGGCAAGCGAATTCGTCGACGGAATCCACTTCGATAGCGAGTCGGTGAGACAGAATGAGATAGCAACGCCGGGTGACTCATTCCAACTTATGGACTCGGGGGGGAAGGGATTGTTAGTAATGGGGATTAGCAACCCCATTGCTAGCAATAAACCCTATCAGGTCGACCTCCTCGCGGTTCCCCCTGGAAACCATCTTGATTGGTTTATTGTTGAATTTGTCACGATAGGCTAACTGACCTGCTTCCTCCTCATCTATCATCCCTCACTGGTGCCCCGCTAGTGTATACCGATGACGGTTATCGGCTGATACAACTATTTGTTGAGTATCATCAGACTGTCTTATGAGCAGATAAATTATTATATATATATATATATATATATATATATATATATATATATATATATATATATATATATATATATATATATATATATATATATAATTTTTATATTTTATTTTTGGAAATACTGCTGCTGGAAGCCTATTCCAAAGCGTAGTCGTACGTGAAAGAAAGTAATAGTTTGAAGTTTCCATTTGTTAATAATTTTATTTAAAGAATGTTCCTGTGATAATTTCAACAAAATTGGTTACTTTTTTTATTAAGTACTATTGAAATAAACTATACGTCTCAAACACTACGTCTAGCAAATTTTAATGACGATCAGTCGAGCAGTTCAATTACTAAGGTGTAACAAATAATTCAGATTGTGTTCCACAAAACAAAAACAGCCTTCAATTGTGACAAACACCAGTTGTTTTGATTTAAAAACTAAACTATGCGACCGATTTTGATAAAATTTCCATGGGACTAAACTGTAAGTTTCCCTTTTCAGATAAAAAAAATAGAATTTTCCAAATCGGTTTACAACTGACGGAGTTATGAAGTAACAAACGTAAAAAAAATACAACCGAATTGTATTACCTCTTTCTTTTTGAAGTCGAATAAAAGCACGCCAAAAGCTGATGGATTGTCCGTTTTTTTTTTTAATTTTTTACAACACGGGGGGCGAACGAGCATGCGGCTCACCTGATGGTAAGCGACTACCGCCCTCCATGATCATCCACAACACCAACGGCATTACAAGTGTCCTGCCAGCCTTTTAAGAAGGACTCTTTTCTTGAAGGTTATGTTGTCGTATCGATTCGGAAATATGGCTGCTGGAAATTGATTCCAAAGAATGGTTGTACGTGAAAGAAAGTGCCAGTGCCACAAGTGAAAAACGCACGGTGGAAGACACTCGTCCAGGTGGTTGGAATGAAATTTTAATTTATGGCGAGTAGTAATTAGGATATAATTGAGATATTTCGTAAACAAAGTAAACAAGCTTGACTTACGTTTATCGAAATAAAATAAATAACTAGAAGAAATAGGTTTTTGTGTTAAGCGATTAGATATGTATTATTGTTGTAGTATTAATACGTTAGGTCTTATTTTGAATTAACAAATTTCTAACCTACTTCAAAAACACGAAGAAGTTCCCTTATTTATGTTTTTTTATGGTTACCGGTACAATTTCCACGTTTCTGAAATCACTTAATCACTTAAATCACTTGTCCGGGAGACAGAATGAGATAGCAACGCCGGGTGACTCATTCCAACTCATGGACTCGGGGGGGAAGGGATTGTTAGTAATGGGGATTAGCAACCCCATTGCTAGCAATAAACCCTATCAGGTCGACCTCCTCGCGGTTCCCCCTGGTAACCAACTTGATTGGTTTATTGTTGAATTTGTTACAATGGACTAACTGACCTGACTTCAACCTCACCTATCATCCCTCACTGGTGCCCCGACAGCGTATCCCGATAGCGCAGGCGAGGTTACCATTCCATTATCAGCCATTAAAAAAAATCACTTAAATAATCACTTGGAGATACTAAAATATTCTTTATTGTACACAAAAAGGTATCAGAATAATAATTAAACATAATAGTGTACAAGGGCGAGTTTATCTCTAAAAGAGATTTCTTCCAGCAAACGCAATATAAGATAAACTGACAGTTTATTCATAGTTATATACCTATCTATCTATCCATTTAAGAGCTGCGCTCTTGTCGGTGGAGCTCTTGCAATCGTCTTAAATGTTATAAATAAATAAATGTCTATACAATTGAAAACACCGATAGATATCAATAAATAAATAAAATTATAAATCATCAACATTGTGAGAGGTCAATCATCAACATTCTTTAGATGCGATTTGAATAGCCCAAATACAGAAATGAATAAAACCATATTATTAAAACGTTTTCTCAAGTTTTAGAACTTATTTGTACAATTATACCAAATGAGAAAAAAAAATAAAAAAAAAAACTAACACGTTCGACATTATTAATTTATATTAATAATTTATGAATTTATTTATAAAATAGAAATAAAAAATCAAAGTCAGTATTTAATATAGCTGTTTAAATTATTAAAAAATTAAAATCTTTAGAGAATTGTACGGAATAAAACTAATACTTTATAACGAAAAATAAAAAAAAAAAAACACTACCTTACTGAGCAAATCCATTATACAATATCACAACACTACCACCGTATTGTCAGCGATCGGAAATAGTGCGCGCACGCAGACGGCACTTCAACTATAAATGAGAAAATTATTGTTGTACGCCACTAAATGATGATAAGCTATCAAGCGCCGGCCGGCCTCTGAACTAACGAGTGAAATAGTATTATTTCCCAACACAACAAACATTAAGCGATTAATATTTTTCTTAATAATAATAACACCATACTGGACACATTATCCAACGCCATCTAGTATCTAACTAAGAAAAACTTGTACTATGAGTACTTTTTTTTAATATGTGAAAATGGAATGGTAACCCCGCCCGTGCTTTTTTTTATACAACTTAGAATGGCAAACAAGCTGACGGCCCACCTGATAGAAAGTGGTAACCGTCGTCTATAGACATGAGTAGTACCATGGACATAACAGAGTATACTGTTTCGCCCATGATACCCCCCATGCGTTGCCATTCCTGAGGACTCAGGTGTTATTTCTCTGTACCCAGTAAATTCACGCCATATCCCACCCTTCAAACCGAAACAATGCCATGCAAACACAACTACTTTACGGTTGAAACACGAATGGGACAGAAGTGAGAATGAATGCTGGTCAGTAGGCCCACCATGATTAATTCGATAAGAAATAACCATGATGGTTTCCAGGGGGAACCGCGTAATGGTCGACCTGAGAGGGTATATTATTAGCAATGGGGCTATTAGACCTCATTACTAACAATCCCTTTCCCCCCTATACTATGAGTACTATACAACTGATAGAAATACTTAAATACATAGATATTTTTTAAATACATAAATTAGACCAGTACGAACAAATATTATATATTCATAAACATAAATGATTGTATAGTGCTGGGATCGAACCTGCGACCGTCGGAAAATAAGGTCTAAATTTATTAATCTAAATTTATTGTTAATTAATAATTTAAAATTTTCTTTAACTGGTTACACAGATTTCATACATAAATAGGTTTTTTGTTGGAAGTGACGCCGGCTGGTAAATAAGATTGGTCAGAGTGCAGAGCGGAGATGCGTGGACAGCGCGCGGGCATTGAGTGGATAACACGCGGTAAATTTTTTTTTTAAGATGACGCCGCTCCGTCATGCACAGATCATCCGTGTATGTCGGCTTAAAACCAAGTGACCCGGAGGTTGTTGCCTCCGGAGTTGAAGCCGGAGCAAAGGGGTACGCCCCGAAGCCCCTACCTCGCCCGCCCACACTATCTGGCGGGCACAGAGACGACCAGATTGATTGAATTTTTGTTTAATGACGAAAATAAAGTGGTAACCCCATCTGCACTATCGGTATATGCTGGCGAGACACCAGTAAGGGATGTCAGGTGAAAATGAAAGCGGGTCTGTTAATCCATCGCGACTTATTTACTAGGAATTAATCACGATGTTTCTGGTGGGAGTGCGTGGAAGTCGACCTGCTATCAATCATCTAGGGAAAGACATATATTTACATTATTGCTTGGATTACATCTCCATGTGTTGAAAACAGAATTTTCATTGTGTCTCCGATCTATCTTTAGCGTGAGCGAATAAAAATCCCATTGTCATCCAATTTCTCTTTCCCCCTTTCCTTCTCCCCCGTGGAAAGGCAGATCAGTTAGCCCACCGTGATGAATACGCCTGGAATTCAGCATGGAAGTTTCAGGGGGACCACGGGGACATCGACCTGACAGGGTATATTGTTAGCTATGAGGCTAATAACTGACCCATTGCTCAATTATATACCAACAATTTCTTCCCTCCCCCCCCCCCCCCAACTGTAGTTCGGCGACATAGAGTTACTATGGAAACTACTGTCATGCATCATTGCAATGTAAGCATATTTAAACTAGTTAGTGCTGGGTAACATGTCCAAGTATTATTATTATTGGAAAGACAGAAACAAAATTGTGAGAAGTAAAACGTTCACAAGTTATGGGCCCAAATTTCAGAATGTACAAATTGATCAAATCTCAATCACTTTGAACCTTAAACCGTTGTCTTAAGGATTAACTTTATTAAAATTTACTGCTATTATTTGAACATTTACACAACACTATTTACCACTCCTCATACCATTATTAGCAATCATTCCAATTTCATAGATCAACTATGTAGTACTTACTCTGTCAAATTAACCTCCGTGGGATTACCACTGGAAACTGGGGGAGAAGGGATTGTTAATAATGGGGATTAGATTGCTAACAATATACCCTGTCAGGTCGATCTCTTCATGGTTCCCCCTGGAAACGTGATTGATTTATTGTTGGATTCATTACAATGGGCTAACTGACCTGCTTCATCCTCATCTATCATCCTTCACTGCCCCGCCGGTGTATAGCGAGAGTTACCATTTCATTATCACCCATAAAAAAAACACTGGAAACTGTTAAGTGGTTAACATGTCATGACAGGCTAACTGACCTGATTTCATCCTCACCTATCATCACTCACTGCCATCCTATATATAGGCCAGTATATTAGTATAGCTATTATCCTAGAAAAGAGTTTTATACTATAGTACTCACCGCTGGACGCAATCTGTCATTATACTCCTGTAATTAATTAATATCTAATGTTAGTATGCATAGGGATATGGCGTGAATTTACTGGGTACAGAGGAATAACACCTGAGTCCTCAGGAATGGCAACGCATGGGGGGTATCATGGGCGAAACAGTATACTCTGTTATGTCCATGGTACTGCTCATGTCTATAGGCGACGGTTACCACTTTCCATCAGGTGGGCCGTCAGCTTGTTTGCCATTCTAAGTTCTATAAAAAAAAAAAAAAAAAAATGAACAAATAATAAGTGGAAAGAAAGTGCAACTAGTTTTATTTAAGCATATAATAACATAAATATGCTTTTTTAAGCCATACTGATTAGGCAAGCAGCTTAAAACTTTATAATTGCAAAGGTGTAACAGAAAAGTTAGGATATTAACATGTTAATATAGCACAAATTTACAATATGAAAGATTTTTTCATAATTTTAATAACTTTCTATACATGTGCCAAAATTACATCACTTAGTACCTATATCTATTTATTTATTTGACACTTTATTGCACCAAGTAAAATAATAATAAATACAGTAATAATGTGAAGTGATACAAAAGGTGGCCTTAATAAAAAAAAAGTAATACAAAAAAAGACTGCTTAGAGAAACATCCATCCATACACCATTTCTATTTATAAAAATCTACTCATAGCTTGAGACTGATTGCAGATGTTAATGAACACATTACATAATTATTTTAATTGAATTTTTTGTTAAATATATTTTAAAGAACCATCATTTTCTGTTTATGTTTAATATAACATATTTTAACAAAAAAAAACTACATTTTCAACCCACTTTAAAAAGAACAAGGTTCTCATTTCAATAGTTTTTTTTTTATTTGTTACCTCATAACTCCATTAGTTGTAAATAGATATGATTTTTTTTTTAAAAAGGTTATACTTATTGATAGGTGCCATAGAGATTTAATCAAAATAAATTCAATAGTTTAGTTTTTAAATTAAAATAACTGGTTTTGCCACAATTTAAGTTTTTTTTTTTTTTTGTAGAACACTTTAAGTAATTATTAAATACAAAATAAGTATGGAATAAATACAATAATATAATAGGAAATTATAAATTAATATTGGTCCTTAAATTATAGGTTCAAAATTAATGAAGGTACACACAAAAAAGTATATAAATCTTATCCTTTTTGACCTCAAATGAAACTTACTAATGAGTTTTCAAATCTATTGTTTCATTTTAAATATATAAAATTAATTCATGTAAAGTAAATTAGCATCAATATCAATGTTAAGTATTTGTATTGTAGAATATTTATCTAAGAAGTTTTTATTTAAATAAATTGTAATTATACTATAAATTCTAATTAGTAATACCTATATATTTAAGGAATTACATAAACGGCTGAATACATTATTGCCTAAACCTAAAGTAAAAAAAAAAAAATTTGCTATATAAAATAGTCACCTATGGCGTTGTTGTATAAACTTATTTAAAACTAATTTAAATTTTATTGTACCCACAGACCGAAATATAATTTAAGTTTTATAACGGAACACAATTTTATTAATTAATTTATGTATATTTTTTGTGAAGTTTTGACCCATATTTGACCTCTAAAACTTAGCAAGATCGATTTGAATAAATAAATTATTTGGAGACACATAAATCGTCACAGACGATTACATGCTATCAAGTGGCGCGGTTCAATAATAATATTGATAATACTATTTCTCACCTTCTTATCTGCTTCCCTCGTATCAGACATAATTCCTTCAAGTATATAAAATCTAATAATAACACAAATTAAGATGTAAACACAGAGAACTTTAAAAATTCAATTATTTAATAGGTATTTTGAAGACAATCATATGACTGTCAAATCAAAGGAAATGTCAAAGCGTTTAGTTTCTTGAAACTCATATCGCTAGAAAAGGATTGAAAGGTACTAAACAACGTAACAAAAATAAGTATTAAAATTAAAATTTGTTTCTCTGTACATTAAGCATGACTAGATAATCTATTATAATATAAAGCAGAAGTAAAAAAGCTAACGAATCAAACTTTATAATGCAATATAAACTTTAAGTAAACGAATCGGGGGGGGGGGGGGGACAGATTGTTAGCAATGGAGCTTCGACATCCATTGCTAGCAATATACCCTATCGACCTCCAAGTGGTTCCCCTTGAAGACCATCATGAACAATTCTTGTTGAATTCATCACAATGGTCTAACTGACCTACTTCATCCTCATCTATCATCCTTCACTGGTGTCCCGCCGGTGTATACCGATAGCGCGGATGGGGTTACCATTCCATTATCACCTATTAAAAAAAACTATTGATATTTAAGAAAAGAAAACGCGTATTATCTCTAGTATTATTATAAAAAAATTATAGACTGTTATGGCCGCTTACCATCAGGCGAACCGTATACTTGAAAGTTACTCTCGTTGTATAAAAAACGCGAATATGCAAATTATAAACCACTACTATTAAAACGCGGCTTCGTCCGCGTTAATTAATATAATACCCTATATATATATATATATCATATTAATATAAATAAAGTATGGTCTATACAAAATTACATTCATTCATTTAAATGTTGACATAACTAATTCAATGTAACAATTAATATGTATTTAGAATTATTTGGACATACGTAATTGATAAATTTTTACTTTCAAATGTTTGCCACTAAAAACTAACATGTGCTAAGACAAAATTTGCATGCCTTCAGATAAGGCGAAATGTGTAGCTCAGTTACCATTTAAGACCTTTGTACCACATTTCGAGCAAATAAATTACTATTATTATTATTATTCAAATTTTTTTTTATGGATGATAATGGAATGGTATCCCCGCCTGCGGTAACGGTATACGCTGGTGGGACACCATTGAGGGGTGATAAATGAGGATGAAACAGGTCACCTAGAATTCAACACGATCTAGGGGAAGACCATCTAGAGGTCGACCTGATAGGGTATATTGCTAGCAATGGGACTGATAATCCTCATTACTAACAATCCCTTCCCCCAAAATTTATTAGGTTACAAACACCCAAACTTTCTTTTTTATAATATTAGGTAGGATATAAAGAAAATCATACACAATATTATATTAAATAGAACATTTATTTCATATAAACAACAATATCCACATATTATAATAAATATCAAAGCCTGGTGTTGTGCCAACATCCAGCAGTACAACACTTAATACAATATTTACATAACTAGTCAGTGCATATGTCCTAAGTAACATGGCTTGATTTGACAAAATACTCGTCGCTGCGGGCACTGTAAAACATTCTTATTATAATTAAAATTAATAGACATCCAATTATAATACTAAAAATAAGTTAATACAGGTAAAAAATGTCACATGGCTGTGTGGTCCCTGTACACAATAAGCCACCCTTCCCTTTCCCATAGGTATCCTAAGAGATGATTAAAAGATCTTAATGCTCAAAGGATGGGCAGCAGCGTCCCTTTTAAAACATCAAAGCCTAGTTGCAGTTACCAACCTGCCTGCCAAGTGTGACAACTATTTGTAAATCCACTGATAGGGGAAGGTCTATGTTGACTGGTGAATAGCTGATATGATGACATTTTATTTGCTATCCATACAATAAGTTAAATAGATGAAGTTTCAGGGTACTATACTATAAAAAATTCGAAATAACCATTGACTCTCCTGTTACCGAGCGTGGACTGAAATAGCCCTGATTAGAATTACATATTCTAATTAAATTTTAAAAATAATATAATACTTTCAAAAATACAAATTAATTTTGTCACACCAAGCCATTTAGACGACAAATTAAAAATGTATCAGAAACATTGTATTTATAAACTTTACTATAAAAGATATTTTTTGTATCAAATTATCAAAGGCAAGTGGCAACACCGATTGGTGGATCTATTAATTCTTTCAAAATGACTTAAATGTAGAAGAATTCGAGAAAAATATTTGGTCATCCAATATAGATAATTTTATACACAATTATTTTAAGTATTCCATTGTTATTTTATTGTTGATATATTTTTTTTAATTAAACATATTAATATATTTTTTTGGTAGAGCCATATACGAGATACTTCATAGTATAAAAGTTACACACACATATATAAATACATTAACACACTGATTTACAACAACATATAAATAAAGCCTCACTATAACTTTAATTGAATACACAAATTATACAACGTTAGGTCCCTAGATAGGTATTTTATAAAATATACAATACATTCCTATACAAGTTTAGTAATCAGAGGGAATTGTAAGTAATATATCCACATTGCTAGCACTATATCCTGCCTGGTTAACATCTATGTGGTTCCTATAACTACAAAGATTAATTCCTAGTGAATTCTTCACAATGAGCCAACTGTGTTAAGGTCATCCTCATCTTTCTGCCAGCAATGATGTCTTATCAGTTAATACTACTAACACAGTCTAGATCTCGATTCCATTATTATCATTTTTCTTGGCAGACATGATGAATAAAAAGCTGCTTTATATAAATATGATTAAATTATGCCTGTGTCCTTCCGTTATAGAACAGGCCACCCGTTCCTTTGGGTATTGTAAGCAGTGACTATGGAAGAGTGCAGAATGAGCAGCAGCTTCCCTCTTAAAACATCTCCAAAGCCTTACTGCAGTTGCTAATCTGGATAATATTCAGCTGTAGACTGTTAAAGGCCTATATGATGATGATGATGATGATTAAATTATATGACTCATACAAAGTAGGTTTACTAAACTGTCTATTGTTTATATTTACATATTAACACATCAAATAAAAAAAGTTTTTTTCTCAGCCTGATATCTCAGTTTTAAGCATTTGACAATAAATATGGAATTATGGAGACAACACTGATCTAATGGCTAACTGAAATTCTTTCAGTTCTTATATCTATATTTTTCAGCTTTTGACTGGTTGCCAACCAACGGTTCCTCGTCTCATTCAGATGTCCACTGAAAAAAAAATACATGTTAATTGTCTATATAATACTTCTACACATTTCTCTGTAGTCTACTAACAGTAAACTAAATTAATTTTCTGTAATATTTTAAAAAATAATTTTATTGTCAAAATGTAATAAACAGCAAACTGATTTGCTCTTTACTTAATTTTCTTCTTTTTTTTTAATTTTTTCATGACATGAAAACGACAAAATAAATATAGGATCAATATGGAAATAAATCCTTTTTAAAAAGAATAATTAAAATTGTTTCTAAATTTGTAACAATATTCTATAACAAAAGACAAAAATTATACAGCTAAACTAAGACTGGAGAAAAGGTATTGTTAGTAATGGAGATCTAATAGCCCTAGCAATATACTATCTATCAGGTCGACCTTGATGCAGGTACCCTGGAAATCATCTTGGTTATTACTTGTCAAATTTATTATGATAGGCTTACTAGTCTGCTTTTATTATCACCTATCATCTCTTACCTGCCAGTGTATACTAATAGTGTAAAATGAGGTTACATTTCATTATAACGCATTAAAAAATTTATATAATATATTAAATAATTTTTCCTTATTTAATTAAATTATTAAATTATTATTGTAAAATCTAATTATATACCATTCTAATAATACAGAATAACAAATAATTAGATAAACTACTTTTGTTAGCATCTTACCCTCAATGTAGGACCTCCATCTTTCTGCAACTCCTGCTCTCGTTTTTCCATTTCTTCTGACCTTTGCTGCATGCGCTTCACCCGTTCTGGATCCTTAACTCCTCGGGCCGCCTGCTCAGCTAGCCTGCGCTCAGCAGCCTCCACTTGCTGACGACGTCTCGTTTCCTGGTATACAATGAATTAATATATTTTTTTTATTTCACAAAGCTATTGATAATGAAAACATATTAATATATACATAGTTCTGTTTGCAGTTTTTGTGTATATTTTTTTATACAACTTAGAATGGCAAACAAGCTGATGGCTCATCTGATGGAAAGTGATACACCATCACATATAAACATAAGCAGTACCATTGACATAACAGAGTATACTGTTTTGCCCATGAATATGTTGCCTTTCCTGAAGACTCAGGTGTTATTCCTCTGTACCCTGTAAATTCACTACCATATCCCAACCATCAAACCGTAACACAACCATGCAAACACAACTGTTGGTTGAAACAAATGGGACAGAGGTACCCAAAAAACGACTTTTGTATAAAATCTCTCTCTAGTAATAAAGTGAGAATACCAAGTGTCCCTACACTTTGTCATTCTTAGAAAGCCAGAAGTGACTACACGAATACAGAATACATAAATCGCCTAGTCTCTGTGGTAAGAGGGCTAACTTTCTCTTATTAACATTAGACCAAGAGCCTGCCCAGCAGCGAGACATTGATTATTAGCCAGAGTATACCGTTAACGTAAACGGGGTTACCATTTCAGTATCATTAAAAAAAACTTTCAGAACTTACGGCGTCAGGAGTCAACACATCTGAAGCAGAAGGTTTACAACAGGACATAAATATCCCCATTTTCAAGAAAAACTAAGTATATGCATCAATGAAATTATGTTTTTACAAACAGTACAATAAAATAAAATACATAAACAGGAAAAGCAGACAAAAATAACACTAAACACTTTGTTGACGAAATATTTTTGACTTTTTGAATTTGACGTGACACATGACGTTCCGACACTATGTAATTTAAAAATAGTGTTGTATAAAGAAGTAGCGTGTCATGTGATTTAAAAAGTTTTTCTTTCAACAAATTCAAGCAAATAAATAATAATGTTAGGTATATTATTATAGTGTCATTATTTTATTTATTAACAATACTTTTAAAGTGATATCAATTAGAATATGATAATTTAAAAAAATATTTTTTAAATAAAGTAAATAGTAAATTTAAATACAATCTACATTGCTATAAATTCTTAAATCTGATTATTAATGCTACTTAATTTTATTTCAAGGGACTAGTTACATTCTAGAACAAAACTATGTACCAGAGACTTATAATGGATCGTTAATTTCGCACAAGCGCAATTGAGTCTTAAAATTTTTATCTATTTTCTATACTTGTAATAGTTTGACATTTTAAAGTTATACTTTTTTAAGATATTGCATTATATCTGAGAATTATTTTATATATTTCAACGGGAAATTACAGATCTTTCCATAGAAACAAATAATATCTGCTGTACGTCTTATGCTAGCATTTTGAAAAGAAATATATAATCAAAGTATATTATTAAATTTCTAGTCAGAATAAAATTGAATTTTCATGAAATATTATCAATTAGAAAAGGACAGAGAGAGTGAGAAATAGTAATAACATATAATAAAATAAAATGTAATTATTAAGTGTATATCTAAAACAATAAAATAATTCTGTAGATTTATTAAATTAAATAATATCTTAATTTTAACATTTCAAATAAAACATAGGTAGGTGTTTAAACAATAAACATCAACATACAATAAAATATTAAAATATCTACACTTTTTAATAATGTAATTTTATCCACCTACCATTTGATGCCTTATGGAATGAATATTGGCCATATCGATATAAATGTTAAAAACAAACTTGATGATAAGTAAGCAACTAAGTGACTTTTAAACTACAAAAGCCGGTATAAATTATCCAAAAGAAAAATGTGGCTTAACAAAATGTAAAACTGAATCATAAACAGATCAATAGAATTCGTCAACGAAGCGCAAGTGCAAAAACTTACTTGTATACTTAATATTGCAAACTTATATAGGAGTAATATATATATGACAATATATTAAATATTTTTATAGATAACATTCAAGTTGAAAAGCAATATAGACTGTAAAATGAGTAGATATATTTAAGATATGAATATTAATAAATCTGGGTATAAAGTTTTTAATTTAAAATAAAAAAAACCCGTGGTATATTTTATTTGCTCAATACAAAACTTTGTGTAACTTAAGTTAATAATCTAGTAATCATACTGGTCACAAAACATTTAGTAAACATATTAAGTAGGTCTATAGGTACTATGCTACTATTTGTAATTGATATAACAATAATAAAGCTGGATCTTCACTATAACGCCGGTCTCTGTTCGCTCTCAGTACGGTTAGTAGAAACAATTCGAGAACTGAACAGTAGAGTAAACACACACAGTATTTCTTACGTAATAATATTTTACTAGTTCAAGATAGAACCGAGTGCGAACTAAGAACGACGTTATAAAGAGAATCCGGCCTAAATACAGTTAACATATTTTTTTTTTTTTTAATGGATGATAATGGAATGGCAACCCCACCCGCGCTATCGGTATACACAGGCGTGGCACCAGTGAAGGATGATAGGTGAGGATGAAGCAGATCAATTAGCCCATCGTGACAAATTCAACAAGAATTGTTCACGATGGTTTCCAGGGGGAACCACGTGGAGGTCGACCTGATAGGGCATATTGCTAGCAATGAGGCTGTCAAACTCCATTACTAACAATCCCTTTCCCCCCAGTTAACATATATTAGGTACATTTAACCAGATTAGTCCCAATATAAGTAAAAAAAGAAAAGAAAAAAAACTATATGAGTGGCTATTTAATAATTTTTATGTTTTATGTCAAACGAAATTTAAATGTTTTCTCTAAATGTTAATCATGCTGTGTACATATGTTTTTGAATTATAGCCTAGTATAAAAATCATAATTACCTATATATATAAACCTAAAATGGTTATAATTTATTGTGTGTCTAATTAAAATAAATAAATAATTAGCCGCATAGAGCTTATATAGAATAGGCCACCTCTTTTTTTTCCGTGAATATGGTAAAAGGCGACTAAAGGAACTTAATGGTCGAGGAATGGGCAGCAGTGTCTTCTCTAAAACACCATCAAAGTCTAACTGCGGTGGTCAACCAACCTGCAAAGTGTGATAGCTTTAGTAGTGTTCAGCAGTGGATAGTTAACAGCTGATGTAGTGATGATAATAAGTCAAATAATATGTGTTCCATCACAGGGTTTATTAGGGGTTGTAGTACTTAAATATATTTCCAGTCATCTCTAATAAGAAATATTTTAAAGTACACGAGAAATGGAAATATTAAACAGAAATACTAATATAGTTTGGTTTAGTGAGCATCGTTAAATTTTTCTGCTTATCAGTGTACTTATAGAGAAGTTCTGTGTCTTTTTCTATAAACTGCAACATATATGAACGACAGATCATTTACAGATTACTTTATGCAAACAATTCAGTGAATTTAAGAAATAAAATATTTTCTGATACGGAATAATAATATTTTCTGATTGGTATTATAAGTCTTTATTTATAAATATATATTTTGTCTACAAAATGTGCATAGATAAAGGATATGTTCATCTTAAACACATTTCATATTAATAAAATTTATATTGTAATTATCTTACATAAAATGATTAATACTTGAAATAAATTTGTAATCACAAATTTAATCAAATTTTTTATATAAATTACTGTATTACTTTAATCGATAGATTTAATAAAGTACGATATCGATTATGGCCGTTCAACTCAACTATACTTTAATAGTACATCACTGGCGCAAAGTACATTTTTTGAGACATTCATAAATTTACAAATTTATAAATTTTGTCTTTAAAAAAATGTTATCACGAGCAGCTTTGCGTACAGGTAATTTTAATTTATTTAATTCATATAATTTGTTTTTATATTTAAATTACTGTTTACTAAAATCTAAATAATTAACCTTAACCTACACGGTAGAAGTTTATGTAATCATTCGTTCTGTCAAGTCAAAAGAAAAAATATCTACTTTTGGATATCAAATTGTTACTTATATATTCAATTTTGTAGTATTTTGGTCCTTGAAAATGATTTTGTTGGACCAAGAAATAATAATTGAATTTTAAGAACAATAATCTTGAGACTTCCATCTATTTTGACCTATTGATCTTCCAGACAATTTTTTTCAACTTATTCTTGCTATAAACTTTAGACTTAATTTGTGACCTACGCTTACGACCAATAATTTTGAGATTGAATTCCATTTCAAAAGGTAACTCAACGTAAGAATAATTTGTTCAGCACCACAATAATAAATTACAGAAGAGGTATATTGAAAAAAGTATAAACTATTTATGAATTATAATTTTTGTTGAGGCTTCAGCACCATGAATGACTATGTCAGCTTTTCAAGAAATGTATGTTTGTAAGGTTTTTATTAATAAGTGAAAATGAGGTGGTAATCCTATCAATGCTCTCTGTATATACTGATGGATACCAATGTACCACCACAATTGAGAGTGGAATCAGGCCAGTCAGTCTATCATGATGAAGTCTTTAGCAATTAAACATAATAGTTCCTAGGAGGACCACATAGAAGTCAACCTAATAGGATATATTGGTAGAGATGAGACTGCAAGTCCTTGTTACTGCAGTCGCTTGTTGCTTCTCCCCTGTATCTAAAGTTTGTTAAATGAGTCTGTCAGGTATACCTTTACTCACATATAGGTTTTTTTTTATGGGTGAAAATGGTATGGTAACCCCGCCCGCGCTAATGGGATATGCCAGCGGAGCACCAGTGAAGAGTGATAGATGAGAATGAAAACAGGCCAGTTAGCCCATCATGATACATTCATCAGGAATTAACCATGATAGTTTCTAGGGAGAACCACGAGGAGGTCGACCTGATTGAATATATTGCTAGCACTGGGAGTCTCAGTCAGATTACTAACAATCCCTTTCCCCCCACATAGATAGGATTAAGTATTAAGTTTTTATGTTTGCTACCTCATATCTCTGACTGTTCTAAACCAATTTGGAAAATTCCCCTTTTATTTAAAAGGGTATACTTACAGATTGGCTCCATAAGTATTTCATTAAAATCAGTTCTTGATAATAGTCCAAAATAAATTTTAATTTTTTTTGGGTGCTTTTGTTTGGTGGCACAGTTGAAATCTGTTTTTTGTGGAACATAATCTTTAATTATGTATTTTTTATTTATTAGCCAGAAATTCCATTAAATTTATGTTAAGTCAATTGCAAGACCATTATGTTTAAGAATAACCCAAGATAGTGGAAATCCCTATCTTGAGTTAAATGAGGTCTATACAATATTAGATGCACAGAAAAAGAGAAAAATATTTATATATATAATAATATATATATATCAACATTAATAACTCTGTAATGAATAGTATAATATAATAATAATTTTTAATGTTAATAACACAATGTAATTTTCAAAAATATTATTTTGTTTTTAATCATAGTTGCTGCCCGCCAGTCCGCGTCGACGGCGCTGGTGGCGCGAGGCTCCGCCACCGACAGTGGTGTGCGTGACGAGAAGAATTTCCCTCGTCCCGTGAGAGGGGAACCCGGAAAAGTCAGGCTTGGATTTATCCCTGAAGAATGGTATTAAGAATTAAAACATTTGTTACCATATAGTAAATTGAGTGTTTCCCATGACTTCTTACATTAATTCCGAACAGATATGACAACATAATCTTCAAGAAAAGAGTATATTACTTTTTTAAAGACCGGCAACACATCTGCAGTGCTTTTGATATTGTGGGTGATCATAAGTGGTGGTAGTCACTTACCATCAGGTGAGCCACATTCTCGTTTGCCCCCTGTGTTTGTAAAAAAATATATAACAAATGGCTCCTGTAGAGAATGTATTCCTCAAACTAACTGTAAGTTTTCATGTTATTGTAAAATGAAATATAGCCTTTTACCCATAAAATAATGTTTGAATAAGGAACATTCAAATTCGTAAACATATATTTTTACAAAACTTTCACATTTGTAATATATATTTTTTTTTAATGGATGATAATGGAATGGTAATCCCACCTGCGCTATCGGTATACACCGGCGGGGCACCAGTGAAGAATGATAGGTGAGGATGAAGTAGGTCAGTTAGCCCCTCGTGATGAATTCAACAAGAATTGTTCATGATGGTTTCCAGGGGAACCACGAGGAGGTCGACCTAATAAGGCATATTGCTAGGAATGGGCTATCAAACTCCATTGCTAACAATCCCTTCCCCCCCCCCCCCTCCCATTTGTAATATTAGTATTATATACATGGAGTCAATGGTTGTAAGTATTTCAGAATTAAAAAAAATGTGTTCAATAATGATGTATTTATGCTCCACTGACATGTAATCATCTCTCACCATGGCAGTGTTCATAGGAATATCACCCACCTAGGTTTCTTCAGAATCTTGGTAGACTTGAGAAACTTGGTACAAAAGTCGTTTGCTTGGGCACCTCTGCCCCATTCGTGTTTCTACCGTGAAGCAGTCGTGTTTGCATGACTGTGTTTCGGTTTGAAGGTTGGGATATGCCAGTGAATTTACAGGGCACAGAGGAATAACACCTGAGTCATCAGGAATGTCAATGCATAGGGGGGTATCATGAGCAAAACAGTATACTCTGTTATGTCCATGGTACTGCTTACGTCTACAAGCAATGGTTCCTACTTTCAAATCAGGTGGGCCATCAGCTTGTTTGCCATTCTAAATAGCATGAAAAAGAAAAACTTTGAGTTTGAAGTCTGTTACTGTTCCAACAATTATATTGTTACTTATATACTAACATTCCTATAAAAATAACATTGTTTCTCCATAGAAGATCAGTTGGGAATTTACATTATATAATTTATGCTTCCAGGTTCCAATTCTTCCACTCGAAGACTGGTGTGACTGGTCCATACACATTCGGAGTTGGTCTCGCCACATACCTGTTCAGCAAGGAGATCTATGTGCTGGAGCATGAGTACTACACTGGTCTGTCTCTGCTGGTGATGGTCTACATCGCGACCAAGAAGTTTGGACCAAACCTTGCTGCGTGGTTAGACAAGGAAGTGGAGGTGAGTTTAATTATTCAGAAGATAAACTTATGTACAATACATGCATGCCACTTTGATTGTAGTTTTCTTTAGGTAAAAGAATTTTGAAAATCAGTGGAGTATTTTTTGAGTTTTTCTTTTATAAACTAAGAACTAGCAGTGTCCCTCTTAAAACATATCAAAGTCGATCTGTGGTTGCCAACTCGCCTGTCGTGAAACAGTGGCAACTACTGGTAAAACCCCACCCAAGGGACAGGCCTATATTCAGCACAGCACAGTGGATAGGTGATGTCTGATATGATGATGATGAAACAAAGAATGAAATCCATACCCTTTATATTACATATATATAGTATAGAACTGCTTTCAGTTTTTGGGCTTTCATGTATAGAAGTTAATAACATCCTTAACATAAAATGAACACTGACAGACAGTTGGATATCAATAATTTTGTATATCGGTGTTTTCTAGAACTACCCTCACTTATGTATCTTTTAATTAAAAAAGCTATTATTATGAAAGGTATTCAAATATAGTCTGCCATTACGTGGTACTACAATGTTCACGATAAATGTCATAAATACGAAAATGCTTCTAATAATTCTAAGGAGTTTTACCCATGATTTACTTAACTCATCACAGCATTCTGTTACATATTCCTAGTCTTGTGTGTTTAAAGGATATATATATTATAATTGAAAACAGTAATAAGCCAAGGACAAGGTACAAAGAAATTTGTCGATAGAAACACTTCAGTCAGCGATCACATAAGAAAAAACAAGATAGCACATGTCACTATCTCATTCTATCTCAAGGACTATAGCTATAACAATTTTATCAATAAATTCATTTGTACTTTTTCTTGCGGGCTGGTTAATATACAGCAATGAAGTTTGTTACTTTTTTAACTACATACAGAATATTATCAAGTTGTTACAGGTAACTGTATTTTTTTTTACAGTCCGTAGAGAAGGATTGGAACGCGGGCCGCCAGCAGACCATCACAGACCTGCAGGAGGCGATCGAGAATGAAAAGAAGGCGCAGTGGCGTGCTCAGGGCCAGGAGCAGCTCATCGAGGCCAAAAAAGAGAATGTTCTCCTGCAGTTGGAGGCTGCGTACAGGGAGCGTGTCATGAACGCGTACAGTGAAGTGAGTGATTATTTCTTGGACACATTCAGCATGCCTAGCCTGTTAAAGATGTCTACTTAATTTATTACATGAGGTATTTTCATTTTATTTGGAATAGTCTTCTCCCTTCCCTTATTGGAATATGGTGCACTCTCTCCTCTGCCCATCAACCTCTCGTCCACTTGTGGGGTGTTATATTTTTGTGAATAAGAGAAAAATATAAATGTTAGTTTGCCACGTCCCTCTTCCCCCTCCCATACTCTGTTTACATAATATATAAATAAAAATAAATAAATACCTTTTTATTTTAACCAATCCTATCAAATTTATCCAACACTTTCATGAAAAATTATACCCGTACCATCCTGCTGGACTTTTTTTTATCTATTTATTTAACTCTTCACCGCATTTATACAGTAATAAAATAGAATATAGAGCAAAAGTTTACAGTATTTTAAAATTATTGTAAATAGAAAAATTAAAAAAATAAGAAATTAAAATATAAGGTCACCATTTTCGTAGCAGTACCTGTACGTCAAATGCTAGAGGCATGACTCCTGTTAGAAAAACATAATCGAAAGGGAGGGGGTAATGGACACACTTTCTTATACTTATATAACTTGTAATAAACAAATAGGCAGCCCATCTGATAAAAAGTTATTTATTTATTTATACTTTATTGACCACATTACAAAAAAATAATGTCTGGCACAAAAGGCGGACTTAATACTATATAGCATTCTCTCGCAGTCAACCTTTGGCTAAACAGAAATTTGAATATGCGGTGAAAAAAAATTACAACACATACAATAGAGATTATATAAATATACATACATGAATATATTAAACAAATATTACATAAATATACAAATATGTCTGTATAATATATGACTGTCATCTATAAACGTAGTCATCATTGTAATGATCATCAGGTACAGAAGTTAAAACAATAAATCACACTTTCCAGGTAAAGCGACGCTTGGACTACCAACTCGAGAAGGCGAATGTGGAACGCCGCCTATCCCAAAAGCATATGGTTGAATGGATAGTCGCCAATGTGACCAAGGCCATCACCCCAGACCAGGAGAAGCAGACCCTGGACCGCTGCATCGCTGACCTGAGCGCGCTGGCCGCCGCCAGGAAGTAAATGGGAGTCATCAATCATTTAGTAATTTATAATATTGTAATATAATGAAATAAATCATGTTCCAAGTTTATTAGATTTTTACTTAATTGACTAGTGACTTATCCCGGCTGCGCACAGGTAAATAGGTCAAAAACTTAGATAAATTATAGCCCATATTACTTGCTTATAATATATATATATATATATATATATATATATATATATATATATATATATATATATATATATATATATATATATATATATATATATATATATATATATATATATATATAATTGTCTTCTAAAAGTTTACTATACTACAAACAAACAAATTTTTCCTCTAATATCATAGTTTCGACTATTTCACCAGATCTTTTTTGTTTTTAGAAAAAAGAAAAAAATATCCACCAGATCTTGATTCGCCATATTCATTCGGATAGAAATTCCAAACGTAAAGCTTATGGGTATGAAATTTAACACGTGTGGCGCTTTGTATAAATCTAGTATGTTACATTCTGTGGTATAAATGGTTATGTATTCAATTATCGTATGGGCTAATTTCGGAAATGAACTTTTACGGGTGAAGCCACTGAATACAGTAAGTATGTAGTGATCATTAAGATGACGGCCCACTTGATAAACTGTTAACTTTCGCCTACAGACATCTACTGTGATTATTACGCTAGTCATCATGTGTTGCCACTTAGAAAAACTAAGATATTTACTAAATGTATTTCTAAAAACAATAAAACAACAAAATAGTTACATAATGTATATTATTACATAATACAATAAAATAAGCCGGACAACAGTTTGTGGTTTAGTTAATTAACAGGCAGCAGGGGCCCGTAGTTAAAGCTTTTCGTAGACTTATTGCACCAGGACACAAATTGTGTCCACCGTGGACAAAGGTTAGAGGGGGGGGTGTCGAACAACTTTTAATTTTGGATGTATTAATCATACATTTAAACTATTAACAGAATTACTTGCATTTGCAAATTGAAATTTTATAGATCAGCACCAAAACAATACAATAGGCTAAAAATTCAACTTTAATAATGTCCAATTCGCAAATTACTACGGTAT
This sequence comes from Galleria mellonella, assembly GCF_026898425.1. NCBI lineage: Eukaryota > Metazoa > Arthropoda > Insecta > Lepidoptera > Pyralidae > Galleria > Galleria mellonella. Next base: position 3,187,391 of record NW_026441987.1, on the reverse strand, counting down.
ATTAATAAATAATCTTTGATTTTTTTTTATTTATTTGATAAAGAATAAAAAGATTTTATGTATTATGTATTTTTATATTTTTTTTTTCATTACCAACAGTTCAGAGTTCTACATGAACCCTGAACAAGATATGTTGCTTTATTTACCATATCTTTAAATGCCTGAATAAAATTAAATATATATACATATATACAAATTTGTTATAGTTCGTTTCTTAACAGGACAGTTTTTTTTTGTGTAGCACAAATGGCTCGTTTCTAATAATTTCTAAAAAAAAAAACAAAGATTATTTACTACATATGCCAGATGAATAAAAAAAAAAAAACAATAGATTGAAAAGTGAAATCACAAAGAAAGAGTGTTTAATTAAAGAAATTAATTATGTAAGTATATTTATCTACACATGTTATCCATTGAAAGCTAATAAAACCATTTGTCCTCGACAACGTCATAAGCTAAATTCATTTAAATAATTTGTAAAATGCATATCAAAACGTGTCTGCCTCCAACTAATGTGTATGCTTAGCAAAAACTGCGTTAAGCCCAATTACTACAATATAAAAATATACATCTCTTTTACTAAAATTAATTTACTATTGTTTGCAAGAGTTCTATGTGAAACTCCAAATTCACATAGCAGTCTTGATATGATTATATAAATATATATACGTCGAAAATTCCAGATTCGTCACTTTATTATCGTAATCTAACAAATGGGGAACAAAATTTCTTATTTGTATCAGAACTAGTTCGAAACAAAAGAGACAAAACAGGAATAAATCAGAACGGAATGTCAATGACCTCAAGCTGTCAACTATTACTCGAAAAATAGTTTACATTAGAAAACAAATATTTTATTTATTTAAACTAGTTTTCAATGATCATGATTTTGAAGGCTTCGAATTATTTATTTTGCCCGCATTTTATTCAATATGATATTCCAGTTTTGTCTTCGGACAATCATGAGTTAATTATTTTTATCCTTGTTCTAACAATATCATATCTTTAGTAAACATGTCAGTAAATTACAATTATAGCATAATTATTATTATTCTATTAAATTACCCACTGGGAGACCATTCGCAAAACTATTTTACGCGCTAAATTAAAGTAAATCACTGTCGGAAGAATATTAAAGAAAACATACGAATTAGTATTTGGTTTCATGACGTAACTGCACGTCGTTCTTGCAGTTCTTATACATTCTACAGCTTATATTTTACACAATTAGGCGATAAATATTAAATTTTATTACAATTGCCGACTGAAAACTCTTTAACAACTGTATTAATGGGTATTTCAAATTATAACACTACATTTACAAGCGAAAATGTACCTTACCCTTTATAATTTTAACATTAAATTTAGATATTCAATTTCAAACACATCATAATTATTTCGGAAATATTTTATTCGAGTTAACCACATTACATTGGTGCATTTTCGCTTGTAGAATTAAAAAAAAGTGAACAAAAATTAATAGAGGATTAGATCCTGTCATAGCTTACAAGAATTGTGCAATATAGTAGCTATGCTTTGCAGCACCATCAAATATGTGCTAACTTTAGTACTCTGTTACCATGTTCTTCGTCTGTGACGAAAGGAAACTGTACAAAAAAAAGTTAAGAAATTTAATTTAAAATTTAGTATTACCTTTTCAAATGCATACTTAGTGTAATATTATTATATTGACATTAATAACTTTGTTTTAGCATAGTTCCATATTTGTATTGTTAAATTTTCTTATTATTTATATATTTAATTAATGATTTATATAAATAATATTAAATTAATCAATTAAACAGTAAACATGGCGGAACTAAGCATATGTAACACATTTTAAGGAATACATTGAAAATAGTACAATCACTGCAAAGTGTATTCCACATTTGTCTTATAAGATACTGTTTATTGCCACATCTAGTATTATTTCAAATTATCAACAATTAAAAAAGTTATTCTCTGTCTCCTTCCCTCACCCGCAAAGAACAATTATAATAAATGAAAGAAAATTAGAAAACGATTACTCGAACTTTAAAGCCACAGATAGGCATATTAAGAACTATTTGGTGACATTATTATGATTTCTGTATGGCACCATAGACAAATCGAAAATTCTATAATACATTGCCAAAACATAATCTATGACAAATATTGATAAGATTAAGAAAAATATTTGATATATTATTCTTATCGGTTAAGCTAGTGCGACGTATTAAAAATGATTACAGACATTTTGTTTGTCAATCTATCTAGGGCAGATAAAAACAAACATTTGGAGTTTTTGTATGTAAGATTTCAAATTTTATCGTGAAAAACAATTATGATATTTCAACCGAAAATAAGAAAAAAAAAAAAAACAGAAAAGATACTGGCTAAACATTACTTAAAAATAACCTAAAACATTAACCAAAATAAATACCTTATCGTATAAGGAATATAAACAAAAATCACTCGTGTGAATACAAAAATATAATGTAACTATTGATATAAACAAAATGTAACTGCATTGTTCAGTATAAATATAATCCTGTATAGTACAAATTCACTCCAGTGTTATACAACCTATAAAGGAAATTATACAAAAAATAAATATTCGCTCAAAATAAAAATATTAAACACCTATTCGGGGATGAGATGTCATAGTTTTGTAAAAAAAAAAAAAAAACAGTTGTGCACTATGACATCTGATTACCAAATATGGTGTTAAATATGGCTTCAAATTTATATTGGAGCCAAAAAATCTATTTTTCAAATCTAATCATTATTATTCTAAGATGAAGAACTATAAAACAAACTTTCTATTTTAGACACTATAATAAAAAAAAAAACTGCTAAATACAAAAAAAGGTTTCCGTTGCCTGTATTTTTTTTTCATTATCTATTTTCTTTATTAGTACAGCAGTACTTAGTCTTTGATCATGGACTATAATTATATAGACATTATGATTTACTATTGTAATCTTTTGGAGGAAACAATAAATAGTATCTATCTATCTATCTATTTATGATAATCCAAATAATAAAAAAGACTCATAGTTAAAACTGACAAGTTCTTTCGGAGCCCAATACAAGTTTGAAGCCTCTACACCTCAATGAGCTCAATCTATTACATATAGATCGAGCAACTCGGGTCACATGTAACCAACGAACTTTAATATTATTCATTTAACACTTTAATATTATTTATTTCTATTATACCCTTTATATTCTTTTATTTTAATTTTAACAACCGCTTGAGAATACAGCACCTTACCAGAGGGAGACTTTATACAAAAGTCGATTACTTTAGTACCTCTGTCCCGTTCGTGTTTCAACCGTGAAGCAGTTGTGTTTGCATGGCTGTGTTTCGGTTTGAAGGGTGGGATATGGCGTGAATTTACTGGGTACAGAGGAATAACACCTGAGTTCTCAGGAATGGCAACGATGGGGGGTAATGGGCGGAGTATACTCTGTTATATCCATGGTACTGCTCATGTCTATAGGCGACGGTTACCACTTTCCATCAGGTGGGCCGTCAGCTTGTTTGCCATTCTAAGTTGTGTAAAAAAAAACCAGTTATAGATTTTATGAAATTTAAGCTTTAACTGCGTAAATCTTAATTATAACCATTTATTATGTATCTGATATGGCCTTAACATTGTGTATCCGTGACATATTGAAGGCCAGGCTTTTATTTACTTCATCATCATACCAGCCTTTAACTGTCCACTGCTGAACATATGGTATTTGTGCATTTTTGCCCCTTGGGTATTTTTGCCAGCAGTTGCCACACTTTGCTTAGGCTTTGGAGATGTTTTAAGAGGTATGCTGCTGGCCATCCCTCGCCCTCCCTTAGTCGCATCTTACGACACTCATGGGACAGGAAAAGGTGGACTATACTATGCCGGATTTATTTACTTATTTATATATCATTGTAAACACTAATAATACATAAAAAAACATGACAGAGGTAAGTAAACGTATAAAGGCGAGCTTAACTCTAAAAGAGTTCCGTTTCTTTGTTCTACTTCATGATAAATAATTATGAAATTGGTTTAGCCATTCAGAAACAAAGCGTTAACACTTACTTTCGTATTTATATACGATTTAACTAAAAATCCAGTTTTTTTTTTAAATGTATTTATGCATGCTAAATAAATAAAAAAAAAGTCTCAGTCTTGTCACATAATTCATTGGGACACACCAAACATTTTAGATCACTTGTTGCTTCTAAAATTGCAAAAATATTTATATTTATTTATTCATTTAAACTTTAACGCACAGTAAAATTCTATGTCCATTTGGCGGACTTAACACCGGACGGTGTTCTCTACCAGTCGACCATTGGGCGAACCGAGAAATACGTAGGCGGTGCATTATTGAATAGAGAAACAAATATAGCAATACTAATTTGTTTCTAAGAATTAATATTGCTTTTTGAGAGAATAAATTAGTAATCAAACTGTCAAAACTGAAATAAAAGAACACAAAGGGTGGATATACATGTATGATAGCTCGATGCTCTTAAATCTAACATGTAAACTTTTCGCATATATCGACAATTCCCTGAGTACGCATATTATTTGCATTAGACAATCGTTCTAACAGTACTGGTTACAGCATGCGCTGACTCTAACACCTGTTTAATACCGCTTCTGCGTCCTATTTTTAGTTATAGAGCTATCAAAATCATATTTATATGTATATAAAAAAACTTTTCCAAATGTCCCGTTGTTGTTTTCAAATTTGAGATATATTTGAGGCAGCAGATACGTTTTTGACCAACCAGAGGGCGTACCGTGAAATGTTTCCCGAAATTTCGGAGCCAAACGAAACAGAAATTTAATGTTAAAATTACATAATACATGCCGTTTGGAAATATTAAAAATGTTAAAATATTGTTCCTTTTGACTTTTATGATAGTATTGTATGACGAACGAAATGTTAAACTCCATTTATTGGTACTATTTTGGTATAAACAAAAACACGAAATTCAGTCCGAAATTTCGGAATTTCATTTCATGGTAGACCCATAGTTATGACCAGACATAAAAATGCATTCATATGTAAAATATGTTAAGATTTTATATTTCAGTACGTAGTAATCAACCCCTATAATGCTGTATTACTAATTATTTTGCACTTGCACACCCTGTATAACTCAAATTTGTGAACATCAACCAACATCTGTCAGTTTACAAAATACAGGCTGGATCGAAATCATTAGCATTCTCTTAATGTTCTACCAGTTAAACTGTAATTATATTCCAAAGAAATTAAAAAAAAAAAAAAATTGGGGCTGAATGCACAATTAGTATGGGATACTATTGTTTGAGGCTCCCATACTAACTGTTACATTAGTGTGGAAAGCTTAAAATATTTATAATTAGCCATTTTACTGGCAATTTACTAATTGCATATTGTTTTAAAAACATTAATTATAAAAAAATTATATTCCAATAAAGACAGTATGTTAAATAATAACTATTGTGAATCATATTGGAATTATTTATATCGGTTTCACTCAAGTTTTCAATTCGGGAATTCCCAACTAGTTCCTAACTCAATAAGAGGCCTTATTCAGGAGCGCTGATCACGGTTGTGTCGCAAATGTTAGTCCAGTCGCGTTCGAAACAAGTCGGGACATCTTCGAATTTAATAGGCGAGTAACGCGATATAAATAATTACCACTAAAGCATAATTAAAAAAAAATACGAAAATATCAAGATTTCATTTTTTTTATCATTTTCTACCCACATACCTTTTTTTTCTTTACTGGCAATTCACACTGTATTATAAGGCGTTTTTTTCTTGTAGGTGGCAACACTATCAATTTATTTTTATTATGGTAATAAACTTATCATTGGCACTTGTACAATTTTTATTACTTTGATAATTAGAGTATTGAAAAATGTACTTGTTTATTGTGCATCGAACAGCAGTTTCAATCAATAGAACAACTTAAGACAACTCTAACGATTCCGACTCGGAGTCCGCATTGTACAATCGAATTGGAGTTGGTTAATATAATACATATACGTAATTAAAGCTTACAACAGTCTTCTGTTACAACATAACGCATGTCCGCTTCTTGTGCGGCGTGTAGTTGGACTTGTTGTTGATCCTCTCCGCCTCCTGGAACCGGCGGACGAGCCGCACCAGCTCGTGGAACGCCTGGTCCACGTTCATCCGCGCTTTGGCACTGCACTCAATGTACGGGACCTTCAGTTGGCGGGAGAGCGCTTGGGCCGCCTCTAGTGATACCTAGAATACGGATGACCATGTTAATATACTGCTGGGCACCTGTCTCTCCTCCCCAAAAGCAGGGCTGACCTTAGTCTACCTTATGCTCTTGAAAAATCTGTCCACCGTGACGACGCGGAGCAAAATTGTCATTTTTTACTGAGACACTTGGGCAAATTTTACAAAGCCTGATACTTGGGGTCTAAACGTAGCCCCATGATGACTTCGTCATGGGTCTACCCCACTCCAACGTTGAATTTGAAGCAATCTCTATTTTTTATTGCCATTTTTGAGGTTACGTTACCGCACACTGTAATTTCATTGCCATCCCCCCCCCCCCCGCAACCCGGATAGAAGAGAGATATTTTTTCAATTTATTAATAATTTTTATAGCATATGGTAATCATTTTTTTACATAATTGTTCGAAAAAGGATTTTACGGCGCAAGATATAAGGAAAGAAATTAGATGCACGTGTAATGATGGAAAGGGAAAAAGTGGCTTATAATTTCGAGTGACGCATATCTGTTAGAAAACATATATAAGATTGTTTTTTCCCATTCAATAGGTTGGACGTCACGGTTCATCGTAATGAATCACCGAGGTAAACAAACAATGATTCATCATTACATTTATTGCATAAAACTTTAACCTTTCTTTGCATGATTTTTTTATTGGTGAAATAAATTAAGGTGATATAATAATATATCCTCCCCATTACTAACAATCCCTTCCCCCCAGACTTCTGCCTCGGAAGCGGAGACATGAGAGCGCTATATCAGTCTACTGGTGACCGCGACCGGTGTAACCTGGTCGAAACGTAGAGATAATTCTAGTAAATTGCCATGGTTTACCTAAATGATGGCGTTATTAGGCGTCTCTTATAAACTATGTTATTACTAGCCTATTACACACTAAACGATTACTTGAATGACAAACGTGCATCTTAGTCTATCATGCACGGGCTTTTAACGATCGTGTAATTTTAGACATAGTACATTTAAATAAACACACATGTTTTTTTTTGTTCAATGTACTGGGTTTGGATTCCCAAGCACTTGCGGTTGCGCTTTTGATGTACGCTCGCATATGCTAAAGTTTGCAGTCGATTAGGTAATTATATGGGTGAAGAATTTGGGCTTCATCATCAAGTAGGTACTTTTTTTTGATGGGTGATGATGGTATGGTAACCCCGCCTGCGCTAACGGGATACGCTGTCGGAGCACCAGTGAAGGGTGATAGATGAGAATGAAAACAGGCCAGTTAGCCCATCATGATGAGTTCATCAGAAATTAACCATAATAGTTTCCAGGAAGAACCGCGAGGAGATCGACCTGGTTGGGTATATTGCTAGCAATGGGATTCTCAGTCTCCATTACTAACAATCCCTTTCCCCCCATTAAATTAAATAGGTACTGAGAGCATGTTCTGATGCGGATTGATGGGCGGTGAGTTATCATTGTGGATTTTACGATTTACAGGTTAAGCAGTTGATGGAGTCGATAGAAAATTTTGGAGGTTTGAGACCTATTGAAGAGAACACACATAATGTTAACAGAGATTTAAAAGAGTAACTGTTGAGTTTCTTGCGGGCTCTTCTCAACAGATAACGAACTTCCAAACCATGCAGTGGATTAAAAAATTTGTCGATTTAAAAGTGCTTGTAAACATGTCTATTTGAATACAAGATGATTTGAAATTTAAACATAGAACAGAGGAAAAGTTCACAAAAGTCACTTGAATGGATAGCTTTATTCCCATTCAAGTTTTCCCCGTGACAGCAATACTTGAATGGCGCCGTAATGCCATGACAGCACAGTTGTTGTCCCGCAGAAACAAGAGCGGGACGGGGAGAAAAGAATTTTATTTTTATACAACTTAGAATGGCAAACAAGCTGACGGCTCACCTGATAGAAAGTGGAAACCGTCGCCTATACACATGAGCAGTACCATGGCCATAACAGAGTATACTGTTACGCCCATGATACCCCCCATGCGTTGCCATTCCTGAGGACTCAGGTGTTATCCCTCTGTACCCAGCAAATTCACGCCATATCCCACCCTTCAAACCGAAACACAGCCATGCAAACACAACTGCTTCACGGTTGAAACACGAATAGGACAGAGGTGCCCAAGCAATCGACTTTTGTACAAAGTTAGTAATGGGGTTTAACATCGCCATTGCTAGTACAATGCCTTGTCAGATAGACCTCCATACGTTTATCTCTGGAAAATATATTGGTTAATTCTTGAATTCGTCACGATGGGCTAACTGACTTGCTTTCATCCTTACCTGTCATCGCTCACTGGTGCCCCGCCAGCGTATACCGATAGCGCAAGCGGGGTTAACATTCCATTGTCTCACGAATGGAAGAGAAGTAGCCAAGCAGTTTAAGAGTAGCTTAGAGTCGTTATTCCACTTACCACTCTCTGCATCTCCAGATCCGCTTTGTTGCCCACCATAAGCATGGGAAACTCATCTCGATCCTTGACGCGCAGGATCTGCTTGTGGAACTTGTACAGCTCGTCGAAGCTCGCGTGGTCAGCCACTGAGAACACGAGGAGGAACCCCTCGCCAGACCTCATGTACTGTTCGCGCATAGCACTGAACTCCTCTTGGCCCGCCGTGTCCAGAACTGAGGCGAGATGTATTTATTAGATAATTTAAGAGTTATTTCCACAAAAAAGCCAACTTCAGTTGGGGCAAAACCTTTGTTTTAAAAACTAAACTACTGGATAAATTTTGATAAAATTTTTACGGAACCAATGTGTAAGTATATTCTTTCAGGTAAAAAAAGAATTATCCAAATCGGTTTACAACTGACGGAGTTATAAGGTGACAAACATATTCAAACTTAATTCAATTTATTCGTAACATATAGTTACATCGTGTTGTATATTTTTTATGTTATAAAAAGATATGATAAAAGAATGTTACATTAAAAAATACACGACCTAATTACTCTTTATTAAAGTCGGTTGAAAGCTAGTAATTCGGCCCGACTTCGCACGGGTCGACAGAAATTTGAAAAACAATAAGCTATATCCTATGTTATACCCGCTAATAAATAAATAAAGTAGATTTATATAGGCGAAAGAATTTTGTAAAATTTGTCGAATAGTTTTTGAGTTTATCCATTACAGACAAGCAAATAATCAAATCTTTCCTCTTTATAATATTAATATGTACATAAAGCACGACAACTACTGGCAAAACCCCCCAATAGGGGGAGGCCTGTGTACAGCAGTGGGCACTTGAAAGCTATGATCAAGACCACTCTTCATAACATGGACTGTTAGCTTCTTTACCAATCTAAGTTGCATAAAATAAATATAATGAGAGAACACCACGAAGTCAATTAGTATGCAAGTTACGCCATCTATTTATACCAGTGTTTCTCAACTTTTTTTGTTCCATGCCTCACTTGAACATTTATAACATTTTTATGCCCCCCTACATATTTTTTCCTGACAAAGTTATATTTAATTTATATCAAATAATCTTATCTAATAAATAAGTACAGTATTTATTTTTTAATTTACTTTTTTTTTTTAATTTGGCACCGATATCTACTCGTAGCATTGCATTTAAATGGCCCGGAGCAAGTTCTTAACTATCAAATTGCGGGGGGAAAGGGATTATTAGCAATAGAGTCTGACAGCCCCATTGCTAACAATATGCCCTATTAGGTCGACCTCCACGTGGTTTCCCCTGGAGACCATCGTGAACAATTCTTGTTGAATTCGTCACGATGGGCTAACTGACCTGCTTCATCCTCACCTATCATCCTTCACTGGTGGCCCGCCGGTGTATACCGTTAACGCGGGTGGGGTTACCATTCCATTATCACCCTATAAAAAAAATTATCAAATTCCACCCCTGTGGGCCCTACGTTGGGAAACACCGATTTAAATCATATCTATGTACTACATTAATTCAACGGACAACAATAACTGTCGACATTTTACTATTTATTAATGCAATACGTGGGTATAGTACACACTGCAGTGTCGTCACAGCCAAGGCCACAACCTTACATATATAGATAAACAAAGTCTCTGTCAATGGCAGTGTATTTGATATGTACGGTGTCAACACACAGTGGTATGTCGCATTGCACGTCGCACTACCAAAATTGGCAACACCGGCTTTATGTAGTAATCGATGACGTCTTCTGTAGTGATTTTGATCAGTGATGGTTATTATAAATCAATATCTTTATTTATTTTTTTAATGCTTTATTGCACTAAGTAACATTATAGGGCTTGTTGAAGGATTTTCATTAAGCATGGTGTAGTACAAAAGGCGACCTTATAAAAATTTAAAAAAAAAAAAAAATTTAAATTATCTTTATTCATGTAGGTCTATTCCAGACTCTCATGATATGTCAAATCTACCGTCAGTTCGGAATGGTTTCGAGATGAGAACAACTGACAAGAAACTCGGCTCGTTTTCTTTTCAAATAATATTATCTTTACTTATAATAAATCTGTAGAGAGGTCAATTCTGTACATGAAATATATTTCCAAAATAACTATCAGGCGGTGATTAGTGATCGATACTGGTGCCAAAATATGGAATCAGTAAAATTTTTGTCTGTCTGTCTGTCTGTATGTTCGCTATAGAAACAAAAACTACTGCACGAATTTTAACGAAACTTGGTACAATTATTCTTCATACTCCTGGGCAGGTTATAGTATACTTTTCATCACGCTACGATCAATAGGAGCAGAGCAGTGAAGGGAAATGTTAAAAATGTCCACCCGTGCGACGCCGGGACGGGCCGCTAGTTTACTAAGCAATCTCTTCTAGACAACTTTTGAGTAGAAGCAATTAAAGAATGGATGGGTAGGTGGCGCGTTAAAAAATAAATGTAACGCTAAACATTTGTAAATAAGCACATTTATGGTCATACATAAATACATACACAAATTTGTGTATATATATACAAATATACAATACTTATATACATATATACCACACTTAATATATATACATATATATATATATTAGCCCAATATGGGATATATTAAACATCAGTTATCCAAAGTAAAGATCTGGATAGAAATTAATATAGACATCCAACTGATACGGGCAATATCAAAGTTCCTCATTGATGGCAAACATTTTTTAATACCCAATATTAATACTAAATTTGATATTAGGATGTTATATTAAAATTTGCTATTTTTATAATTCTTATTTGCAATCACTCCTAGAACTCTAAGCAGATCTTTAATATTTCTTACTTCCTTTTATTCTCTCTAATATTCAGTCACACAGACCGGCTACTGAATATTTTTAAAAATCCACAGTTGATGCAGACAGCATCAACTGAATGAATGTAAGATCACAAGAAATTTTTTTATAAAAAAAAAAATTAGTATAAGCATACTTAATAAAGTTTATTTTGAGTCTGAATTTATATTTAAGTGAAAATTTAAAAAAGTTTTATGAAAGAAATTTTAGTTTTAGATGATAAAAAATTATTTCCTACTGTACTTATACAATTGTTACATTGATTGTCTCACTTGTTCTCTATACTGTATAATGCAAATAAAGTATAGTCATTCATTCAAAATTTCAAATGCAAAATATAAAATAGCTGGAATACTTGGAAATATTAAAAACTATTTATTTTTAAAAATCCACAGTTGATGCAGACATTCACATTCTAGTAAGGGCATTTTAATTTTTTTTATACTACTTAGAATGGCAAACAAGCTGACGGCCCACCTGATGGGAAGTGATAACCGTCGCCTATAGATATGAGCAGTACCATGTACATAACAGAGTATACTGTTTCGCGCATGATACCCCCCATGCGTTGAATATAGCAGTCAGCAGGGCCTAGATAGATGTACATCACTAAATAGTAGCACACCACTAGTAATTAATAGACTTGTATGAAAATATTAACAAATATAAAGGAGATAAGTAAAAGTTTGAATTTTGAAGATGGGCATGACTCATATGTATAATTTAATAAATAACAATGGTTATGAATTAATAAACAATTATTAAATTAAAAATATTAAAAAACCATGTAGCAGACCAGCCAGAGACATTATTAAATGTACATATGCAGAATATTAAAAATGCAGGCAATTTTATTTAGATTACACAGGATAATCAAATGCCACTTACTGTCCAACTTAGCTGGTATGTCATCAATGACACACTGCTTGGTGTAGCTGTCCTCAATAGTGGGGTCATAATCAGTCACGAAATAACTCTGGAATAACAATAAAAAGGCATTTCAGGAACAGCTGGTGACGCCAGTGGGCGGCGCCTTACCATTAAGGGACCTTGACATCAAATATCACTGATGAACTATTTTTAAGTATGAAGAAATCCACAATTAATTTATATACACTTAGCACGACTAAAACTCAAGGTACGCATACATTAGAAATACCAATATTTGTATTAGATGAATTATCTCAAAGCGAAGATAAATACCTGAATGAATTGTATTGTAATCGCACTTTTCCCGACGCCCCCGCCGCCGACTACTACAAGTTTGTATGTTTGAGCTTGATTTGGTCTATCACCCGGCCGCGACATATTTATAAAATGAATAAAACAACCAGTTGAACTAATTTATAATAAAAAAAATAGTTCGATTTCTACTGATCTCTACATTAGATGACAAACAGCCAAATATGAACGAATTACTTCGAATATTATCTCGATAGAACTGACAGATTGATAATTGGTATCGAATTCGAACTCAAATGATTATTAATGCTCGATTGTGACACAGATAGAGACTAGTAGTGTTGAATAGAAAAAATAATTAAAAACAAATCTTTTTGTTACACTAGTTAGCTAATGATTTTAGTTTAATTATTATAGACCTAAGTTATAGATGTATGCCGTTTAATATATTATTTTTCAAAGCGGCTTGGTCCCTTAAAAATGTGTATAAGTATATATTTTCAGACTTTTTGCGCATAGCTGAAAGCTCAGTTAGGATTTTGGTTTATTGGATCATAGTATAAGCACCATAACATAATTCTGGGATAAACATGTAATTCTTTATGAATCAAATTAAATATACTTTTTCTACAGCCACTCGTAAGAAAATAAAGTCGAAATAGTGTGCCTATGTTCTAAAGTAGTATTAATTACGATATTCCTAATCATAGATGGAGGCTTTAAAGTTAAATTGCTAATGTCACCAAACGTCATCGTTATGTCAATCTCAAAACTCAAAATTTTATTTGCAATTGTCATAAAATTTGAAAAAGTCCAGCGAATAGTTCGTCGGTGGATTGTGGTCTTTTATAGATATTTTTGTTTGTTTTCTTTCGAATAACTTTCATGACTTTTTAATATTAATAAAATGTTTTCCACAAGCACACAGAGAAAATTTTGGACATTCAGTGACGAGACTGAACTAGCCCGTCTTCGAGAAAAACATAATTTGCAATACATTTCAAAGCATGGATCTAATACTGATGAATATCAGCCGTATAATATTTTCCTGTCCCCTGAGGAAGAGGGACTGCTGTTAAAACAATACGAGCTTCATATGAAAGAGTTTTGCAAAAGATTCAGTCCACCGATGCCAAAGGGCGTCGTAGGAACTGCGTTCCATTACTTTAAACGTTTTTATTTGTACAATTCTACAATGGACTATCATCCGAAAGAAATTCTGGCTACTTGTGTTTATTTAGCGTGCAAAGTGGAAGAATTCAACGTGTCTATAGGTCAGTTTGTTGCTAATATAAAAGGAGACAGGGAGAAAGCGTCGGATATTATATTAAATAATGAATTGTTGTTGATGCAGCAATTAAACTATCATTTGACTATTCACAATCCCTTCAGGCCGGTAGAAGGCTTTCTTATTGACATAAAAACGAGATGTACACTTCCTAATCCGGAACGGTTAAGAAGTGGTATTGACGAATTTCTTGAAAAAGTGTTTTTGACTGATGCATGTTTGTTGTATGCTCCATCTCAGATTGCTTTGGCTGCTGTTCTTCACTCAGCGAGCAAGGAACAAGAGAACCTGGATAGTTATGTCACGGAGATATTATTTATAGATGCGGGTCCAGACAAACTAGCTATTTTGATTGAGGCCGTGCGTAAAATTCGTTCTTTAGTCAAAATGGTGGAGAATCCAGTACGAGAGAGAGTCAAAATTATTGAAAAGAAACTGGACAGGTGCCGCAATCAAGAAAACAATCCAGACAGTGAAATTTACAAAAGAAGAATGAGGGAAACTTTGGATGAGGATGACATGCCATATTCAGGCACAAGTAGAATGTCTTTAGATACAAGTGGAGTTACTCAAGTTTTGTCTCCATCAGCTTCTTAATTATAGACTATAAATGTATATTGACTCTATTAAATATAATTAAATAAATTTACTATTTCTTTTAATTTTTATTAATTTATTTGTGGCAACAAACAATCATTTATAAATATTCACAAAATATACATCATAGTTTTACAACAAAAGACCTTTACGGTGCCAATAAGAGTATTTTAAAATATAAAGTTATGCTTCATGAAGTCTAATGGGAGTACTCAAGAAATATAATAACAATTTATATGCACTAATATATACATGAGTACCTAAACTGAAAATAAGAAAATTGACAATTTCATTTAAACATACAAGTTTTGAGTTAATTTATTTTTCAAGTTATAAAGGTATACATAAAAGAGATCTAATTCATGAATTTTATATTAAAAATGTTGCTGGAACGGTAAAGAATGGAGTTACATGTACACTGCCGGTCAAAATTTTGAGACCATATATCGTCTAACTAAAAATGGTAACTTAAAATGGCAAACAAGCTGACGGCCCACCTGATGAAAAGTGGTAACCGTCGCCTATAGACATGAGTAGTACCATGGACATAACAGAGTATACTGTTTCGCTCATGATACCCCCCATGCCCATCCCCCCATTCCTGAGGACTCAGGTGTTATTCCTCTGTACCCAGTAAATTCACGCCATATCCCACCCTTCAAACCGAAACACAGCCATGCAAACACAATTGCTTCACGGTTGAAACACGAATGGGACAGAGGTACCCAAGCAATCGACTTTTGTACAAAGTCTCCCTCTGGTAAATAAAAATGCTTACGATTAATGTAATGTAATGATCTCTAATAAGTTTTTAAGGGGGAAAAGGGATTGTTAGTAATGGGGTCTCTAACCAACATATTGCTAGCAATACACCCTATCAGGTCGACCACCACGTGGTTCTCCCTGAAAACCATCGTGGTTAATTCTAGTGCAATTCGTCACGATGGGCTAACTGACCTGCTTTTATCGTCAACTATCATCCCTCACTGGCATACCACAGCGTATACCGATAGCGCGGACGGTTACTATTCCCTTATCACCTATTAAAAAAAAAGACTTTAATAGGTAAAAAAGGAATGGTAACCCTACTTATACTATCGGTTATCAGTACCTACTCGAGATACCATTGAATGATGATACGGGAAGATGAAGACAGTTCAGTTAGCCGATCGTGACGAATTCATTAGGAATTCGTCATAATCGTAGAATACTGACTGATCTATATATGTAATATTTGTCAGATCCGTCAGTATTCTACGACTATGACGGATTACCAACGATATGGCTCGCAGAGTAAACCGCGCAAAGATCGATTTGACAGGGTAGCTGTAAACCCCCTCATTACTAATAATCCATTCTCTCCTCCCACCCCTAATAAGGTAGTCAGGAGGCATTTATCGACTGTTAATGTGATTTTTATATGATATTGTTACACTTAGAAACCAGGGTATTGAAATAAAAAAAAAAATATTTTATTAACTACTATTTAATAAATAATTATATTTCATTAAACATAAAGCATTACAAAATAAGAACACATTGTGGATCCATACGTAACTGAATAGTAAAATTAAGCATATTTAATGTAAATACATGTATTTATTTTTAATACTTAAATAATATGTAAGGTATAATTATGAAATAGTCATTCTCCTATATTTCTGTATTTTCTATTCAATAAACAATTAAGAGCCAATAAAAATAATTAGTCGTCATTATAAAAAATCTTCTGTGCTTCACCATTTCAAGGTTTTTGGCAAATTATTAATTTCTCAGCTTCATTCTGTAAAAAAAAAAAACGGAATTACATTATTAGAGAGTCGCTCAAATGCGTAGTTATTTATTGAAAAAAAGAAATAGGCTTTAAAAATAGAAATATTTAAAGTACACAGTTTACCTGATACTCAATATGTGAGCAAACAGAAAAATATGACACAATTTTTCTAAAATACAATACAATGACATTGAACAAAGTAATTTTTTTTAAAACACATCCAAATTTGTTCCAAAAATCGTACCCTTAACTTTATACATCCAAATAACATTTTTGAATAGTTCAATTCATGAATGTGTTACCTGTATCAATTTATATATGGCAGCCATAGACTCGTCGTTTCTACAGGAGATGGATCCGGTTATGGCCGATCTTTTCCCGCCCCAGCTTGACGTAAACGTCAACTGCGCTTCCGCTATCCAGAGGCACGCCACTAGAACGACGACTAACAATATAACTTTATGCATATTGTTGTGATTTATTGGATTTCCCTTTGTGTGAATTGTGAACCAGCTACTTCCTTTGAAGGCTGCGTAAGCTTTGATGGTTCGGGAGGCACGATAGAGTTTTTATATGCCTGCAAATGTACTGTTGAATAAATGAAAGAAGCCACAAAATTTTTAATTTGTCCGCTTCAGTTCGTAATTAGTTTTTGTTTTTCACAAGTGGTTTTTATATAGCCATCTGCCCACGCCTCAAATAATATGAATCAAGTAAAATATAATTAGAATAGTAATTATTATAATTAATTTAATATTATTTATTTGTATTAATGTTGAAAAACAAATTTGTTTAAGAAAAAGTTTAAAAAATTACATAACAAATTAATTTACTAATAACAAAAAGTTATAACAAGATTAATGATTTCTTAAATGAATTATTTAAAGAAGATACATATAAATGTATAATTATGGTATATAGGTATTAAGTACTCTGTTTAAATATTATTTTAATTTTTGTTATTTACAAATACTGTTTAATTTTTTGACATTTATTTTTTAATTATTATTATTTGTTATTATTATGCTATTGTTGACAATATGTTATTTGCAATATATCAGTTTGTAATGTTACAGTTCGACAACAAAAAATTTGCATGCTAATATTGGCAATACATGCCCGAATTATAACGCTATATAATTATAACGCTAAAGTACCCAGTCTATACCTACTGCACACATATGTTTATGCAAGTAAATATAGTAAAAATAAAAATTTATAGGGTAAAAGAGATTGTGAGTAATGGGTCGGTAATGATAACGGTAAACGAATAATACACTCTATCAGATCGACCTCCACGCGGTTCCCCCTGGAAACCATCGTGGTTAATTCTTGTCGAATTCATCATGGTGGGCTAACTGACGGGCGTTACAATTCTATTTTCACTAAAGGGCAGGCGGGGTTACCATTCCATTATAGATAGATAGATACTCTTTATTGTTTCTTCCAAAAGATTGCAATAGTAAACTTATTATAAATATAAACAATTACAATGAGAAAACAATGGGCGACATTACCGCTAAGAGCGATCTCTTCCAGGCAACCTTTGGATGGAGAGGAGTAAATTATCATCCATTAAAAAAACCTTACTAAAAGTAAACACCGCTCACTCGTATAATCTCTTCTCGCCGGTAATATGGCCCTACATAATATTACCAAAGCGGAGCCATGGTTAAACATATGCATTATATTTTGATGGCGCACGTAGCTTCTGGAGATATTCATTTATAACAATATCATTTTGGACGTTACCAGGGAAGTGACGGAATTTCCCACCTAAAGGGTGGGGTAGGTACTTTAAAGGTAATTCTTTTTTTTTTTATACCACTGAGGTGGGAAATAAGCATACGGCCCACCTGATGGTAAGCGGTTACCGTAGGCTATGAACGCCTGCAATACCAGAGGTATTACGCGCGCGTTGCCGACCCTGAAGAAACCTCTTTAGCCCCCTTTTGAAGAACCAACAGATTATGGAAATTTTTACTCAAAATTGTACATAATTTTGAGTAAAAATTTAGTAATTTATAAGTATACTAGCGGCCCGTCCCGGCTTCGCACGGGTGGACATTTTTACAACATTTTAAAAAGTGATTATTGTGACATAACGATACTAGTTGGACATATAGTATCCCGAAGTTTTATGTAGTTATTGACATTTTCTTCAATATTGTAGAACATACTTTTGTTCTATCACCAATAGTTTCCGCAGCGCACGCGACTAAAGATATTTTATAGCATTTTTTACACCTTGAGTTACGTTACTAAAGTTTTAGTAAGGATCCCTAATCTTTTCTAGCAATAAATATAGCCTATGTTACTCAGGGTGAATGTAGCTTTCTAGTGGTGAAAAAATTTTTGAAATCGGCAAAGTAGTTTTTGAGTTTATTCATTACAAACATACATACACACAAAAATACAAATTGTTCCTCTTTATAATATTAGTGTAGACTATACCATACCATATCAGCTGTTGACTGTCCACTGCTGAGCATAGGTCTTTCCCACAAGGAGGATTTTGTCAATAGTTGCCACATTTGACAGACGGGTTGGCAACCGTAGTTAGACTTTGGTGATATTTTAAGAACGAAGTGTTCTTTTTATTTCACTCAGAATGGCAAACAAGCTGACGGTCCACCTGATGGAAAGTGGTAATCGTCGCCTATAGACATGAGCAGTACCATGGACATAACAGAGTAGGTATACTGTTTCGCCCATGATACCGCCCATGCGTTGCCATTCCTTGGGACTCAGGTGTTATTCCTCTGTACTCTGTAAATTTACTTCCAGAATAGGTCACCCTTTCCTTTCCCGTGGGTGTCGTAAGAGGCGGCTAAGGGCGGACGAGAGATGGGCAGCAGCGTCCCTCTTAAAACATCTCCAAAGTCTAACTGCGGTTGCTAATCCGCCTGCCAAGCGTGGCAACTACTAGCAGAACTTCCCAAGGGGGAGGTTTATGTTTAACAGTGAACAGTTAAAGGCTGATATGATGATGATGATGACGGATATAGTAAAGAGAAAGAGTTTGTTTAATACAATTTATTTATTTATTCTTTATTGCACACAGAAAAAATTACAACATATAATACATATATATATATATATATATATATATATATATATAAAATAAAGATGTGCAACAGGCGAGCTTAACTCTGTAAGAGTTCTCTACCAGCAAACCCTGAGTGGAAAGGAGCATTAATTATTAATCTCTGTTATTATCAATTCTGTTGGGGGGGGGGGGGGGAGATATTGTGGTCCATTCCATTATTATCAAGGATGGAGGCTCGTAATTCGGTTGTATTATTTTATGTTTGTTACCATTCATAACTCCGTCAGTTGCGCACGGATTTGGAAAATTCTTTTTTATCTGAAAGGATACACTTACAGGTTGGTCCCATAGAAATTTTTATCGAAATCGGTACAGTAGTTTAGCTACTAAATCAAAATAACTGGTTTTGCCACAATTGAAGTAGTTTTTTTTTTTTTGTTTGTGGAACACAATTTAATTTCGCCTAAACTTACAGGTCTTCATTTGATTTGTAAAATAACTTACAAGTGACCAGTATAATTGCCTCACCCTATATAAAACAATTCAGGAACATTCCGAAGTTAATTCCATCTGGTCGTTCACTGCAGAACCATGTCTCGAGTGATTATGTTCCTTTTGTTAGCGGCGGTCGTGCTCGTGGTGGCTGAGGCGCAGTTGACCTTCAGCACCGGCTGGGGGAACGGCAAGAGGTCCATCAACCAGGAACCAGACGACGCCTGTGCGACCGAGGAAACCATTTATGTCATATACAAACTCATACAGGTCAGTCTTCAACAAAGAAGATGGTGCTAAGTGTTTGTGTGCGTATTTATTTATGTGAGTGTGTGTGTTGTGTTAGTGTGTGTTTCAATTTGTCTGTACACAATTTTCGTAAAACACACACGTTCCTGTTTCTACCGTGAAGTAGTTATGTTTGTAGGGCTGTGTTTCGGTTTGAAGGGTGGGATATGGCGTGAATTTACTGGGTACAGAGGAATAACACCTGAGTCCTCAGGCATGGCAACGCATGGGGGGTATCATGGGCGAAACATTATACTCTGTTATGTCCATGCTACTGCTCATGTCTATAGGCAACGGTTACCACTTTCCATCAGGTGAGCCGTCAGCTTGTTTGCCATTCTAAGTTGTATATAAAAAAAAAAACGTGTTTCATGTTGTTATGAAAATTACTAATCTTGCATTTGAAATTCTTAAAATATTAGAAGGCATAAATCAGTGGTGGCCGACTTGACTAGACCCAAGATCTACTGTTTACTGACGAAACCCTGTGCGGTCTATCAGTTACACACTTCTTGAAATCACAAACGAAACAACATAGCACAGTACACAACTATGTAGTGTTGCAGTATTTTTTATTTTATTAAGAGGGAAAATATAAAAGTGAAAATTATTCATAGTAAGTACATATTTATGTTAGTGTGAGCATTGCGTCTAATCATCTTTCGCTAGATTAGTAAAATATTATATTTTTACCTTGGACTTGATTAGAACGAGAATAGAAATGGCCACCCCTGCTGTATATAAATGTCATTTTTTTTTTATTTTATATTTAAGCGATATTTTTGCTAGTTTTAAATCAATTTTGATAATTCTTTTACTCTCTTATTAGTTCTTTATTTACAAAGATATATCTATATCTGTACCTCATACCAGAGTGAGACTTTGTGCAAAGTTGATTGCTTGGGTACCTCTATCCCATTCGTGTTTCTACCGTGAAGCAATTGTGTTTGCATAGCTGTGTTTCGATTTAAAGAGTAGGATATGGCGTGAATTTACAGGGTACAGAGGAATAACATTAGAGTCTGAGGCACCCATGCGTTGCCATTCCTGAGGACTTAGATGTATCATGGGCGAAACAAACTCTGTTATGTCCATGAGCAGTACGCTCATGTCTATAGGCGACGGTTACCACTTTCCATCAGGTGGGCCGTCAGGTTGTTTGCCATACTAAGTTGTATAAAAAATATATATATGTATGTATGTATATGTGTGTGTAGTGCTGTTCATGTCTATAGGGGACAGTTATATGACGTCACCGCTCTCCATCAGATATAATCCATAGTACGAAATGAATAGATAAATGATATATAAATGATAGAATTTTCATCGTGCCTCCGATCAAACTGTTTATAATTACTCCCCTCCATCCAAAAGTTGCCTGGAAGAGATCACTTTTAGCGATAAGGTCGTCCATTGTTTTCTCGCTGTGATTATTTCTTGTAATTGTTTATATCTATAATAAGTTTACTATTGTAATCTTTTGGAGGTAACAATAAAGAGTATCTATCTATCTATCTATAAATGTATTTTTTCATAAAAATAGTATAGGGTTTTAGTTTTAGACTCGCGAAGTCTGTTTCTGTGACTGTGATTAATTTAAAAAATAGCATTAAATCTAGAAGATAATTATCATTTTAATGAGTTATTGACTGTAAATCCATTTGAAATTAAAACCTATTGTGTAGATTTTATATTATACCATACCACATACAGCTGATAGCTGTTAACTGTAGGGCTCCCGTATAAGGGACATTTTGTCAGTACTTGGCACGCTTGGCAGGCGGACAGGCAACCACAGTATAATTTTGGTGATGTTTTAAGAGAGATACTGCTGCCAATCCCTCGCCCTCCCTTAGTGGCCTCTTACAATACATAGCTATAGGGTAGCCCATTTGGATATTTACATATATTATACGCTGGCACATTAGTGAAAACCGCATTTAAATCAGTTAAGCCGTTTCTGAGATTAGCTTGCAGAGACGTACAGAGGAAAATTCTAAAATCAATGTTTTGGGTTCTATTGCGTTCACAAAGCCCCCCAATTAAAGTTTTTCGTATTCATTAACGATTTTATTATACGTATTGATGATGATTTTTTTTGATGGGTGAAAATGGTATGGTAACCCCGCCTGCGCTAACGGTATACGCTTGCGGAGCACCAGTGAAGGGTGATAGATGAGAATGAAAACAGGCCAGTTGGCCCATCATGATGAATTCATTGGAATTAACCATAATAGTTTTTAGGGAGAACCGTGAGGAGGGCGACCTGGTTGGGTATATTGCTAGCAATGGGATTCTCAGTCTCCATTACTAACAATCCCTTTCCCCTCATTGGTGATGAATGGTACGAAAGTTTGTAATGATGAATGGATATTTGTTGCTCTTTACTCTACTAGGGATACGAATGAAATTTAGTACACGGATAGGTTAGATCCTAACATAACACGAGAGACACTTTATGTACTTACTGATTCATGCAAACGAAGCTGCAGGATACGCTAGTATGTTATACATATAGAGATAAGTCGAATGAAACCTATTCGTTGCTGTATGTAAACTATTGTATTTTCTTTTACAGAGCGAAGCAGAAAAGTTCATCGCGTGTAAAAGCAATGAGCCCAAAAATTAAGAATTGACCGCCAGCATTATTATCTAATTAGATGAATAACAAAAAATAAAAAAAAAAATGTGGTTGTTCTCTAGACATATGTTGTAGCAGCTTAATAAAATTATTAATTTGTTCATTGAAGTGATTTCATTCATTTGGTTTAAGTATATAAATCGAAAATGAAGTTAGCATAACCTAGAAATATTTTTTAAGCTGTGCTTACACAACGAAATAAATAATCTACCTCATCTATTTCTTGTCTATGTATAAAATTGAGTAGGTATTATTAATTTTGAATTGAAATATGCATAAATAAAACACACTGATAGATGGGTATACTTTTATTAAAATCCTTCACGACTCTTCTTTACGACGATCCGAACTTAATGACAGTGGGAATGACTGTTGAATTTTATTTCTAGTGATCTTTACACATTTTACAAGCTGAGAGATCTTCTCTAGGTCTGGAAGCAGCTAGGATTTTGTTGGTAAATATAATTGTTACATTTACAATTATAAGGTGTGAATTGATTGACAAGGATTGAGCAAAAATAATTAATATTATCATTGTTGGTTAAAATTTGTTTAAAATTTCTCAACCTTACAATAAATTTGCTTCACTTGTTCGGTGGTTTTTTTTTTCTAGCTATTTACCGTTTTGGTGTTCTGTTTCACTTAAAAACCTACTTAATGTGTTCACAGTTTTGTAGGCATTATGATTCGGTGGGCACTCGTGTAAATCAACAATCGATATGTTATTTACGAGTTCATAATATACTTTATCAATTGTAATAGATATATCTTGTACTACATTTCGACTAATTGGTACTTAAAATTATGCAAAGATGTAAAATTATAATTGAGTGTTATCTAATTTATAATTTGAAATATTAAGTGGAAAACAGATTGTTGGGAACATATGTAAGGACATTATATAAATAAATGCCAATTTCAATATAATGTTGACGGCTGAATGATGAAAGATTCTCCATACTTATGTTCATATTTATTTTGTTACAACATTCTGTAAAATATAAAATTTAAATCATTAGACCCGGTTAAAACTACATGCTTCATCACAGCCCAAGAATATCTAATGAGGACATGTAAAAGAATACCGACCGATAATATTGAATAAGTATCTACTAAACTATGTATTGTAACAACCTAAAAGTTTGTTTACGGAAAAGGGACGGAAAGAGAGAAATGAGCAAGAACCGTAAACAAAGTGAAGAAATTCGGAATTTCACCGTTGACACAACATGGTTCACGGACACCGGACTTACAATAAAGTTCTTAAACGAACACAGCGTTAGTGATATAATAATATGAAGTTACGTGTAGTGATTGATAAATACACATTAAAACATTGATACTAGCAGTGAAAGCATGCTCCCTGTATAAGGTAAATAGACGTCGGAAATTAATTATAATAGTACTGCATTAAATTCGTGTTATATTTAAAATTACTTGAAATCTTTACAAAATTATTTAATACCTTTTTGATTAAAGATAATAATACTATAATCATGCAAGATTGAAAATAATATAACAAGGAGCGTACTCCACGTATTAAGTAATTAGGAAATATTGACAGTATTTACAGTGACACGTATAGACGTTGTATGACACAAAAATTAACATTTAATAAAATCTTGTAAGTTTTTTTTTTTTATTAGATACAATAATATAGTTAAATATATATTCATAAATAACTGTACAATGAGCGACACAGGTGTAGAAAGTTGTAGGCCCAACTATTTACATGGTAACCACCTACGGATTCTCATTTAAAACTCTTGTAATTCACTCACTTAAAATCAAACTCACTATTATTTTATATTATCATTTCGAACAATGATTAAATGAGTGTGTATAATTTTCACAAGTTATATTGTTTGCAATATATGAATTGAAATATCATCAAAATATACCAAACGATACGAAAATTACTTTTGTTAAATATCTTTTAATAAACGAAATTCCTTCTTTCATTATTTAATAGACTAGATAAAATTCGTATGGATATATATCTATTTGATATCTAATAAAGAAATGGTAATTTAACTAGGAAATCGTCGATTTATATGTATACACGTAACTGCCAGTAGTATACTACTGTGTCCAACTTCAAATTACAAGAATTTTTAATGAGAAATACATGAATATTATACATAATACTTATCTAATTACTAATTAGGTGCCAGATAATCACACCAATTGTCTGGTTTTCAAACTAGGATGCCCTGTACTATGAGGAAACCAGACAACGACTCATGGGTGGCACACCCATAACGCCCAGATGCGAGTTAGCTTAGAAATGTTTGTTTCCTAAATTAACTCGTCCCAGAACTATCGATCTTATTACTTTGAATTATACTATTTATCTCTTCTTCTCCGAGTAAAGAAGGTCGTTAAACCTATGAAATAATGAATAATGTGTTTATAAATTCCTTTTGTCTTATAGACGATATTCTTATTATAATTTTATAATAAACGAAACCTACACGATATATATATATATCTAGGCCGTCTTACAATCAATGTGAACATGCTCTGACAAAGTACTCTAATTTCTAAAGAGTTAAAATATTGAACTCTATCGTCTGTGTGATAGAGTCAAATTCACATTATTGTAGTCATATGTCATCTAAAATATTTGAATTTAATACGATAATTCTCAAATTGTTCCATACGAGGCCACATAGTAATTTTTTTCTGTTCAAAGTTATTCTGTGATATACTAGTTCGTATTAGT
The DNA here is from genome assembly GCF_026898425.1 of Galleria mellonella. Classification (NCBI taxonomy): domain Eukaryota; kingdom Metazoa; phylum Arthropoda; class Insecta; order Lepidoptera; family Pyralidae; genus Galleria; species Galleria mellonella. The sequence goes on along the minus strand of NW_026441987.1, from coordinate 3,161,871 downwards.
AATACTGATGCAGTCTAAAATTGCATATAATTTTTTGACAGTATTGTATTGCTATGTGGTTATTCATATTTCGCTTACACCTACTTATTTTAACACACATAATGTACGTTTCAATACACAGTTCCATTTTGGTAAAATTATCAAAAATTTTTATTTTGGAAAGGAAATTTTTTGTACATAAATATTATATATAGGTACTAATAACATATCGTTATCATGTATCAATAAGTACCTATCATAGTTGTATAATGAGAGAAATAATAGGTATGAGTGACAAGAGATGTTCTTAAGTTCTTAAGTGCCGGTGTTTCAGTCAGGTTTCACTGTACAATTTATAAGAAATTCCTAAGTTTCAACAATCCGAATCATTATTTAATTAGGTAATAAATTAATATTCACAATTAATTTTAAATTAAAGAGCTGTAGATTCGAATTTTACAAAATAGTAATAAATGAATCATTCTTGTTAAAAATAAAGTAAAAGTAGATAGTTGGTATGCCACATGAAGACATATTTATGTTTGTACAAAATATAAAAAGATTTGTAATAGCAAATTATAATAGAACAACAATCGGAAATTCGACTTCTCTGGATTTAGTTATTTTTAATTTAATCTAAACCCTGAGCTGATCATGCTTAGTTGTTATTTTTGGCCAGATTAGTCTAACCATTAATTTAATAATTCAAAAAACTTTATAAAACTTATTAAAAATATTCAAAAATGGTGGAAATTGTGGGTACAACATAATACTTAAATTAAGCGATCAAAATAAGAATAGGACTTATTTCACACCATATTTACTGTCTAAACATAGTTTTTTTCTTATTAGGAAAATTGACCTTATCGAAAAATCATTACAAAAAATGTGTCTTCTATTAGTTACAAACTTAATATAGTATCAGCAGGTCTCTTAAATTCTTGTTGGATTGCGCAAAGCAAATTCTATCATGATTCAAAAAAAGGAGGCTCTTTGTTTTTTTTTATACCACTGAAGTGGCAAACAAGCATACGGAGCACCTGATGGTAAGTGGTTACCGTACACTTGCAATACTAGAAGTATTACCCGCGCGTTGCTGACCCTGAATAAACCTCTTTAGGTTCTTCAAAAGGGGGGCTTTTGAAGAATCCCATGCTGTGGTTGGTTTTGGAGATTACTCTAGGTTTACAGTCCGGGGCCGTTGAGGTGCCTATTATTACTTTGATCGCATTGTAAAGCTTCAAACGAGGGTTAAAATGCATAACCGGCTGTAGCAGTAGAGGCGGGCGTGCGAGTGTGGCGGCGTGCGGGGAGTGCGGGGAGTGCGGGGAGTGCGGGCAGTGCGGGGAGTGTGGGGAGTGCGGGGCGGGCGGGGCGGGCGGCGCGGCGCGGCGGCGCGTGGCGCAGGAACAGCGCGTAGGCCAGCGCGAACAGCGCGTACGGCGCCAGCACCGCCGCCGCCAGCCGCGCCACCTGCGGCGCGCCGCCGGCCGACCCGGAGAATCACTTCTCCTGGTCCTCGTCGCGGAACAGGTACGTCGACCTGCGCCACCACACCACCACGTCACCACACCACCACACGAACTTTATTACATCTGTCTTTTTTTACAACTTAGAATGGCAAACAAGCTGACTGCCCACCTGATGGATACTTGTAACCGTCGCCGATAGACATAAACAGTGCCATGAACATAACAGAGTATACTATTTCGCCCATGATACTCCCTAAGCATTGCCATTCCTGAGGACTCAGATGTAATTCCTCTGTACTCTGTAAATAGATTGCCATATCCCACCCTTCAAACCGAAACACAGCTATGCAAACACAACTCCTTCACGGTTGAAATACGAATGGGACAGAGGTATCCAAGTAAATCACTTTTATACAAAATCTCCCTCTGGTAAATGAGCACGGACACGAGGTAGGTTTTTCAAAAATTGAGACACTTTAGTGATATGATAGAGTACATCGCCCGCCATACATAAGATTTTAAATATGTTTATTTTACAAAAATGGTTTATAGCTTTTCAATACTTGAATCGTGTTCAGAGTACGTTATTAAGATAGGGAAGAACTTCTATTAGATGTTTCACAGAAAGAAAAATAAGATTATGTTCCTCGAAAAAAAATATTGGGACAAGATTAACAGGAGATTGACAGGAAAACATAAGCTTATCGAATTGAAAAATTATTTTCAAAACCACTTTAGGATTTATGAAAATAACTAATGAATATAGAAAAATATCTAAATATATGTGTTATTAAAAATAATAATAATAGAAAAATATGTGGGCAAAAAAATCTGATACATAACTTCATATTAGTAGTACTACCATTGAGTCAAGAAAATGAAGATTATAAATTAAAAACCTAAATAATAATTAAGTAATATAAGCTAATCGAATGGATTAAAAGTTGTAATTACTCACCAATAAGCCAAATTAAAGAGTGCAAACACAAGCGGGAAGGTGATTCTGGAAATGACGTCTATCCTCTTGGATCTAGTCGGAAACTTCGACATCCAGAGGCGGCAGCAGTTCTTGCGCGGAGGACTCATGCGCACCTCACATTGCCGCATCTTGGAGTCAATGATGCCGTCGCGCACCAGGGGTTTCTGTTTGTTGCAGACCAGTCAGGGAGGACGGACACACAGCATCACGTACATTTAACAATCTACATGGCATAGTGGTAGGTATGTTGCTATGCGTAAATGATGTCCCGGGTTTGATTTTCGCTGAGGCAAATTTAGAAAATATTTTACTGAATTGACTCGGGTCTGGTTGTTCTGGATTATACCGCCAGTTGTTGTTCATCTGGTTCTTCATAACATAGTATTTTCTAACTTGAGGGCTAAGCGATTTATGTGATTATGTAGAACTCATTATTATTTAAGAAAAGATAGGGTTGGTAGCCAATACCACTTCTCCCTATCAACGATTCTCTCCTGGTGTATACTTGTCTGGTTTTTTAATGGGATGAAAATGGAATGGTAACTCCGCCTGTTCCATCGATATATGCAGGCGGAGCCTCAGTAAAAAATTATAGGAGAAGACGAAGTCAAGTCACAAGATTATCACATGCCTCTTAGCGTTTACCAAGCCACGTGACTAGCGGTTTGGTAAAGGATTCATTTCAAGCTAGTTGATGAGATTGGTGTAAAATTTGAATTTTTTCCTAAACAATGGCAAATAAAACCTAAATTGGATTTGAGTAAAATACATTTCGTGCAGGGCCCTTTGCTGACGTAAAAAGACGGTTTAAAAAAATGAAAGAGTAAAATTGTAAAAATGATAGAAATTTACGAGTTGTGAGGCTATTTAGATGTGGGAATGGCCCACATCGCTCATGTCTATGTTCCTAACTAGAGTGAAACACAACATGTACTTCAGAGATTATTTCGTATATTTAAAACAAATTCACTCGTATCAAATGCGAGCTCACCATAGCGAATGTGGCGTTGCTGTCAGTATCCAGCAGATCTGACGCCGCGTCCATACTGGCGGCTGTTTCCATCTCCCGTCTCGTTTTCTTCATCATTTCTCTATGCATGTCAGAACGAGACGCGTAGTTCACTAGAGCGAACTCTAGTAACGCCCCGAAGACAAAAGTTAGGCACACCCCTGTCCAGACGTCGATGGCTTTTGTATACGACACTGGAGGAAGGGACGCGTTTATGCCTGATGATTGAGTGGCCATCGTGAGTAAGGTTGTCACTCCTGTGAAAAATAAGACAACATTATTGTAGTACATATATTTTATGACAGATTTTATTTCTTGTCTTGGATCTATTCATAATTTAAATACTTCAGAAAAATTTACAACACTTAAGGATATGACCATCTTAAGTCACAGCACTCAGAAATTTCTCTACAATATTTTACTCTTCAAATAAGCCCAAAGCAGGAAATAATCGCTTGGCAGCAGAATTAAGCGACACAGATTATCTGTAAGACCAAATTTGTCCAATCCTCTATCCATTATAAGTCTATATCTACTAAAATGCAACAGGTGATATTTTATTTGTATCTCACCTAGCGATACCCTCGCTGGCACAGCTCCTTGATCCAACCAGAAGGACACCCAGGAGACAATGACGAGCATGCAGCATGGAATGTAGATCTGGATAAGGTAGTAACTGAACTCGCGTTTAAACAGTAAGTCCACTTTTAGGCAACTGTATTCACCTAAAAACAATAAAGCATATTCGTTGATGTAACAAGGGATCTGTCAACATACATTTTTTGTTGTATTATTGTTTTATTATTGTATAGAAAGTGATGTTTGCAAATATTTTATGCATATAGAGATACCATGTGCATTTGGCGTCTCTTTATCTTTGCATACTGTATCTATAGTTTTATCCCTTATCATTCAACTTGCCTCAATTCTTAATAACTTTGGGTCCTGCATCAGACATTACTACCGTCACCGTTATAGATTCAGTCTAAATTTCTTTTTGTGCCTACATTCTTCCACTTTTTGAATCTATTTCATATTACTTAATCTATTTCATCACCATTTGCAACTGACATTCTTTTCACATTCACACTGTTAGATATTGGTGAATATGTGAACATAAATCATTGGAATATTCATTACCAGTATTAGTCTTGCTGTTGCAATAGTCTGTAAGGAACTTCTCCAGAGTAAACCGAGGAAGATGGAGATTCTTCACCACCTGTACTGGATCGCCTTCTTTCCAAAGGAACACCAGATCATCCGTCGTCCAACCATCTGAAATAATTCAGAATCCTCCTTAGTTAATCAATTATAAAATGAACTAAGTTTTTTTTTGCTTATTTCTATGGAAGATCTCATAATATCCTCTATGAGTTCTTCTATAAGGTTTTATTTCGAGTTCTCATCTCTTGCATCGTTGTATCGTTACTGATATTATAAATGTGAAAGTGTGTTTGTTTATTTGCTTATTATCTCGTTATGAAATTTGGTACACGCGTACTATTTGGAATGGTGAAGAATATAGGTTGCTATTCATCCCGGCCACTTAACATATCCTGGCGACGCGGACGAAGTCGCGGGGAAACTAGTGATTTTATTATCTTCTTATCCTTACGATGCCATGGAGAAGAAAGGAAATGGTGACATATTGTGTTCTCACTCCGTTACCACACGGATACTTTGTAATAGCATACAAAGAAATGAAACAAACATATTGCGAAATCATCAATCTCATGAGCTCCAACTGTACGAAAACTCATAATAACCTTTTGTTATTCGCATCCGTAGGCGTCTCCATATATTTTCACGCACAATTCGTTACAAACGTTTGGCATGGCAGTAAATAAGGGAAACATTTGTATACGAATGGGGTGAATTTTGACGCGTTATACTCTACATTTATCTTTAAAACTAAAACCTAAAACTTTGATAGCAGGCATAAATAAATTCATAGTTTTTCTAAAGATTGATGACATGAACTATGACTTCCATCTGTGTAGTGTATACTAAAGTTAATTCAAATCCGATATACGAGACAGAATACCAGAGGGAGATAGACTTTGAACAAAAGTCGTTTGTTTGGGTACTTTTATCCCTTTCGTGTTTCAACCGTGAAGCAGTTGTGTTTGTAAAGTTCTGTTTCGGTTTGAAGGATGGGCTATGGCAGTGAATTTACAGAGCACAGAGGCATAATACTAACGCATGGGGAGTATCACGGGCGAATCAGTATACTCTGTTATGTCCATGGTACTGCTCATGTCTATAGGCGTCGGTTACCACTTTCCTGTCAGCTTATTTGTCATTCAAAATTACACAGAAAAAAAATTGTGCAAGCAAAATTAATCAACAAACTTTCAAATGTTTGCATTTTAACAAACTTTCACATTCATAATAAATGTAATATTAGGATTTAAATCGTAACATTGTATTCTAAATTTATCACATTGATTATCGCCCAACAATTGACATATTTAGTAAACAGTATTTCAGAAGTGGTTTCAATATTTCATGGTTAGAATAATATTTTTAAGAGCTGTGAATATCAGAGACTACCCAGTTGCAACACAAACATGCGCATTTTATTCTGAAATGTAAACAATTGTAATTTATTTATTTGCTGTAAACAAATGTCCAACGCACTTCCACACTTCTTATTTTAACAGTTCTTTAGACGTCAATTGCTCGAAATGCGTTTTTCTACGTAATGTTTGATGTAATTTATAAATTGTGGAATAGAACTATTTTAGGTGGACGAAGTTCAGTAACAAACTAACATAACAATTTCTAATCATCACAATGAACGAAAGAGTTACTCTTATTGCCTCTTTAATAAGTTATATTGATATTTAAGAATGTTTGAAACATCTAACAGTTTGCTGATCGTTGATAACAAACTAAGAACTTGAGTTGCGCCAGCCAAATGCCAAAAAGCCAATGTCAGCCAAAATACATTTTATATAATTATAATAATTTCTCGATAGTAACGTAACATAATATATCTAATATTCGCCTTGTGTGCCCTGGCATAGAATGGGCTGCCCCTACCTTTCCCGTGGGTGTCGTAAGAGGCGACGAAGGAAAAGCGAGAGATGGACAGCAGCGTCCATCTTAAAATGTCTTCAAAAGCCTAACTGCGGTTGCCTACCCGCCTGCCAAGCGTGCCAACTACTGGAAAAACTCTCCTTATGGGAAAGGCTTATGTCCAGCATTGGACAGTTAACGACTGAAACAATAATATTCTGACATTGCAAGTTTATTTCGTATTTAATAGAGTAGACTTAATTTCGGTACTAATTATTATATACCGATTGTGACAATATTGCACTCTTTTAGCTTGTTTTCGTTGCATAGTTAGCCGAGAGATAATAAAGTTTCTAATTAGCAAAACATATGGACGTTACGCGCTGATCTTTGTGGAAATGAAAATTTTCACAAAGATCAGCGACACGATCTTCTCACACCAACATACAGCATGTAAACTGCTTACTAGCAAAATTGAAAGATGAGACAAAATTTACACTTTCAGACGACATAAGACATATGTAATATATACTTACAACTGGCCATCCTCAAGGAGCATGTCTGTTTATCCAATGGGTACAGCTTAAGGTTCATAGGGCAGGAGAGAGTCAGAGAGATTCGAATGCTGTACAATACATTTCCATTGGGAAAGATCCTGATGTATACGTTTGGCATGATGATATTGTGGAAATGTCCCTCCTTCTCGTTGGAGAAGAACAGATCAGGCATCCATACTCTGTTCGCTTCTGTCAGGGTTAGGTATTTCAGACGGCCTGGGGAAAAATAATGGTGTTTTATATCGGTGTTCTGTTTCATTCACATTAGCGTATTCGAAATTGGTGTTTATCGAATTGTCTTGGTCTAAGGTTCAGTTCACATATATTTAAAACTTCCATTACTTCCTTCAAGAGAAGACTGAATTCACACCTTTTAACCAATAGTACATGATAATTCTATGCACTTATACATATGTATTATATATTTATTTATCTATTTACTTATTTACGTATTTATTTATTTATTTATTCACAATTTGTGTTTGTTTGTTGTATTTACATTATTTTTACCGGTACCTTCCCTGTACTGGATTACCCAAATTATTTTCGCTCTAACTACACTGGGTTGGCTGGAAGAGATCTCTTTCAAAGATAAGCCCTCCCTTGCTAACAAGTTGTTAAACTAATCGTTGTATGTATTGTTTAAATGCAATATATAAAATGTTTGTATTAATTAAAATTTTGAACATCTAATGTGATAAAAACTGTTAAAAGAAATGAGATGCAATTTTATGCGTTACTTATTGGGCGCTTTTGACTATAAGATTACTTAATTTACCGTCAGAATATAATAGGGAAATAAATTTTATGCAAACGCTTTAAATTTCATACATACACTCTTAAATTATGTAGGCTACCCTTTCCTTTCCCATGGGTGTCGTAAGAGGCGACTAAGAGAGGGCGAGCGATGGGCAGCAGCGTCCCTCTTAAAACATTTCAAAAGCCTAACTGCGGTTACTAATCCGCCTACCAAGCGTGGCAGCTATTGGTAAAACTTATGTATAGACTTATGTTTAACAGTGGACAGTTAAAGGCTGATATGATGATGATGATGATGACTCTTAAACTTATTTATACGCATAAAAATATTAGGCGAATTCTATACACCACTGTTGAAGACGCAAAAAAATATTTCATCTGAATATCTCTTTGTTGATTGTATAAACAAAGAAACTGATGTTATCATTGATTTATCAGTGTTGTTACAACATTGTGTCTGGCACCGAATATATTTTAGTTTATTTAGGTTGAACTAATTAAATATATTACTTCTTAAACCCCTTATTCAGTTTGAGGGCATCTTAACCTGACTCCTTCAATATTACGAATAACCTTGGTATAGTTACATTCTAAATAAAGTTACAGGCACTTACAAAGTTATGACATGGTCCCAAAGGATACCCTTCTGCTAAAAGCTTCACCTTAGTTATATTACTTGTGACCCATCCTTTGGTAAGATCAGGTTTATCATTAAAACTTACGTGAATCGAAAATTATGTTTGCAGAATTGTTAATTACATTAATAACGTAATTTGAATATTCTATAAATAAATATATCAAAGTATAGATAGATAGATACTCTTTATTGTTTCCTTTAAAAGATTTCAGTAATAAACTTATTATAAATACAAACAATGACAAGAAAAAACTACGCTGAGAAAACAATGTCGGGCTTATTGCTAAGAGCGATCTCTTCCAGGCAACCTTTGGATGGAGCAGAGTAATTATAAACAGTGGCACGAAACTCTAGCCTATTTATAAAGATATCTAGTAATTGTTTGTTGTAACATAGCTACTTTAGATCACAATTTTTTTATGGTAATGAATGAATTGTTGGAGTGAATTTCCAAAAAAAAATATTGAATGTAAAATGTAACTCAGTAATACTTGATTACTTCTCTAAAACGTATAAAATATTTTAATTCGTCATCATCATCATCTCGGTCAATCGTGCTTGGTGTTAGTCAACATGTAGGGTTTTTCTTTAATATTCAACGATCATGTTATTTTAAATATAATACGCGAATATTAAAATAAATACACATAATGTTATTAGAAATTTAAAAAGACAACTATTGATTTTCTTGTTTTACAGATAATTTTTCTAAATAATTTATTTTTTTTATATCAAATTTTACAGTACAACTTGAAAATCTATAAACTTAGAGCCAAACTCAAAATAGTACGAGATTTGAGTGCACTCACCTCCCAAGTTGTTGAACTTGAGCCTCTCATCTAACCATTGTTCCCTGAATGTTAATTGAACAGAATATTCCTGAAAGCATGAAAAAAACATTGTAAAGAGTACACAGTGGCCGTGAAAAATCATTGAGACATTGTCAAACTATTCTGATTACTGATCTTCATGTTTCTATTTTAATTGAGCTTTAAATGTTATCTTAGGTTATGATTTTCACTTAAAATTAATCTATCGATCAACTCATAGCTTCTTACACCATCAATTTTCAACATAACTTTACCTTTTACTTCAAAATTTGCATTTAGAAACATTTTCTATTATGTCCCGAAATGAATTAAAGGTAAAATTGAATTGATAGGACTCCATGGTGTACATCAGTTTTGACAATATCTCAGTGATGTAAAAAAGTTAAGAAAGAAACATTATTAAAGTAAGGAACACACATTTTATAGTGATAACTACTTAATATTCTGCGACAATATTTTCCAGTGCAACAATATCCTAAGAAGCTTTATTTATCACACGTTTATGTTCTAATTTCATTGATAGTTGAACGCATGAAGCTATAATCTACAATGTGTGATTATCGTCGTCATTTATTTTGCCACAAAGCAATTACGGGTGACGTTTGTATTTGTGCCAATATATTGCCCCTGGTGCATAACAAGTATTGCCAATATGTACAGTGAACTAACAAACATCAGGAAAATTCATTTGGGAATTTTTTCTGAGGCGTATTGACACAAATGTAAATTATTCATAATGTATCTCATTATCATCTATTGAGGAAGGGGAGTGTCGAAGGTTCTTTCTCAATAATTAATTTGACATCAACAAAACAGAAACGACCCCTCGACATCAATGAGCAAGTCAAATGAATTATCGTATTACAGTAAATGCGGAAGAAAAATCCCAAATTAACGCATGCGCGCTCGATTGTTAGCTTTTGGAACTTATATACAAGGATGAGGTAGATGATTTTGATAATGCTTTCATAGGAGGGACGAGACATAAATGTGATAGCATCGACTTTGATGGATGCGGCGGGTTCATAATGAATGTATTAGTTGAAATTGGCCGCCAGCCAGAAGCAGGGACGTCCGTCCATCCTCATACTAAATATTCTAGGTGCCGCTCTCTCTTTCTCTCTCTCTCTCTGCGCACGTTATGGCTTGTTAACGACTTGCAACGTCCAAAAGTTAACTTCGAGTGAATTTGAAATTTCTTCAGGCATTAACATGCTAATGGATCATACATACAAACTAGCGAATCAAGCGAAGCATCGAAACCGACTCACCGTAGTCAGCATTCGTCGATGGAATGCTTGCCAGTAGTTCATTGGTTACCTTCATGCAGGCACATTCGGCCAGTTTAACTAGAGCTACGGATCGTCTAGCAGACGTTGGGGGTCAGGTGTCACATATTGCGGTCAGGTGGACAGCCACCGTTCGGAAGCACCAAGCCGTGTGCGGGCGCGACGATCCCAATACAATTTACACAACACAAATTCACATGAACAAGACAATATCAACAATATTAAGTACAGTTAACGTACACGACCAAAATAGTTTTTAATTGTATACTCCTCATCAAAAAGTATTGCATGGCAGTAAAAAAGAAGCATGATTGGAGATAAATCAAAATACAGAAACAAAATATTAACAATGAGATGATAGTGTCGGTGCGGTCGCCGCGTTTTCCCCTTGTGCTCTGTCTACAAGCGTGACTGAAATTTATCATATACTTGTATTAACTATGTTAAAAGTGGTATTAACGGTAAGTATGTTCGTGGGTGCGTTCGAGTACCAATAGTTCATGTTACCAGCTTTACATGTGCGACTGATACCGAAGCGGTTGTATTTGCTATTAAATTTTGTGCTTACTATATTGTACTGTGCCAATAATCCATCAGTTCGGTGACTTTACAGGAATTCCTAAAATTTATATCATAAACATTACAACGCAAAATATAAATCAAACAAATAATGGTAAATATACATAAAAAATAAATAAAATAAAAGTGTTTCAAGAGGAAAAAATATATTTTTTTTTTAAATAGTGTAATTTAGAATTAGGATTTAGATTTATTTTTATACAATTTGGAATAGAAAATTAATTAAAATATAATACAAGAGTGCGCGGCACCGCACCAAAGAATTTTACAAGTTTATTAGTCTAGTTAGTTTAAAATTTCTCGTTTAGTTAAGGGTGAAAAATGAACACATAAAAACATACAGTGCTCAACGTAAAACGAAAATATTTATAAAAGTATTAATAAAAGAAATAAATAAAAACGTTAGAAACACATATTCAATTACAATAGCTTGAATATAAATGTTTAGCAAAGTGCATTTCAAATTGCCAAATATCCAATTGGTTACAAAGACCAATTTTATTATAAACAAAGTTATTATTGCCAATTTGTATATACTATATAGGTAACTTTGTTTTATAATAAAAGTGTCACATATTCACATCGCCGTGTATGTGATACCACTCACCATTTTGTAATCATCTATTTTGCTGATGGATCGTAGATACAGGTTGACGCGGACTAAGGTTGGCGCATCGCCTTCGTGACAAAAAACAATTTTTAAACATTAAACCGCTTCATCATTACATATGTCATCACCTACAGTATAATATGTATCGCAATGACTATGCCAATATATTGAAGTCCATTAAAGAACCATGGTTTTAAATAATAGATGAGTTTGATGTCGATGCCAAAATATAATGATTTGGAGCTGACATTTTGGAATTTGTGATCACAGTCCATACCATTATAGAAAGCTACTGCCCTTCACACAAAATCATAAAGACAACCAGCCAGTCTAAAAAGGAAAATCATAAATCTAATTATATTAATCTCTAATGTAAGGAGAAAAAAATAAATATATTAGAAAGACATTCGAGAAAATGAAGCTGCTCAACCGTTAGGCGTTTAAGACGTCCGCGAGTAAAAACGATTTTGGTCGTCAACACCAAACGGGATTTTTAAGTGAAGGAGAAAGTATATGAAAATAAAGGTTTTACACATAATAATTTGGGTAAATCGCTCCTATATTGCAACCAGAAGTGATTTACCCATTCATTTGACTTGTTTGAACGCGATTAATTTTAATTATATCTGATCTTAGTCTAATACGTCGTGTCAGTCGCAGTCGACTTACCATTGTGACGTCATCGATCTTTGATATACTTCTGACAAATATATTGACGTTCACAACCGCTGGCCCATCTAAGTACCAAGCAAAATATACGCTTTAAATAATCATTAAAAACAAACAAAACTAAACCCTAATGCAGTAACACAACGGGACATAATCGTACGCGCCATATATCAAATCATATTCCGTTTCAGCATTGGGACTCACCTTTTAAACCTGAAAAACTTTGTACCATGTGTATATGTTTGTTATGATGAATGTACACTGAAAAGAAACTACTAAAATCGACAAAGTAACAAAGGAAAATCGACTTTTGGGTAGAAAATAAATTTGTAGCAAAACAGACAGCCGTTGCCTTGCTTGTTAACGAGAATTTGTGTTAGTGTAAAAATATAGAGCAAATTTTAATCTTACTACAAAGGGAACAAAGTCGATTGGAAATGAAGTGTCGATAAAGAATTTGCATTTCGAAATTGAAAAACCATTCTATTTTTAAATATTGTATTTTTTAAATCTGGTCCTTAAAAAAGTTTTTACGCAAGATTGTAATATATTTTGTTATTTTTAATTATTCCGGGTTGTATGGGCAACCGTTTCACTTGCAAATTGTGGTAGGGACGAGTAAAATCCGGCACGAATGAGGCATGGCGCAGACCGGAAATTAGCATTTTGTGCTAGAAACGAAAACACGACTAATACCCGCCCGTCGGATTTAGTTAACTATGTATTTGCATTTCCTCGACTCATTTATTGTTACAATATTAAAAAAAATATATATTAGAACTTCAAACATACTTTTTCGATAAATTTCTCTATTTAAAAGAAAAATTATCATGACCCCTTCAAAGATAATAACTTCTTATTTATATGCTCCATGCACAGTTTAGTATTAGATACTGTTGATCATAATATGAGTAAAAAAGTGAAATAACAATTAAGAGTTAACGTTCATAACGAAGTAGTGGCAACACCTGAATTATCTGTCAATATTTAAAAACAATTGAACACTTTTTACTGTTTTTAATTGATTATTTAAAAAGTACTCTGCTAGCTGGAACTAGAAAGTTAATTATACAATAGTATTCTTATTAAGCCGTCACCGACAATTTGTATTTTGATGGCAAAAATGTATTTGAAAGTTTCGAAAGCAAAATATCAATTAGATGTGTAGTTTTTAATGGTAAATTTATATGCAACGTATTCTATAATTAATATTTTATTTCGCTAACAGAATACTTTTTAAATAATCATTCAAAAACACTGAATAATGTACAATCGTTTATGAAAATTGACGGGTAATTGCGACTTTGCGTTACTTCGATAAGCTATATTTATGAACGTTCTAAACACAAAATAAATATAAAAAAAATATCAAGCCATTTAAAAGAATAATTTATAAAGATATTTCAACGCTTCATTATTTATAAAAATAAACGTGTACAGCAATAAAACGGTTGCCACATATTCATTATATTAATTGTTACAAAAAGATAGTGCGCGGTCAGGATTGCGTGCCACCGAGTCCTTCCATCGATTTTTAAATAGCACTGCAATATATTTTTGCTGACTAACTTCCTAAAGATAAAGTTGTGAAACTGTCAAATTGCTCCAATAATGGAATAATGACACAGTTTAATGGTATCTGTCATAAATAAAGTCAATCTGCTTATATATACATTTAGTTTCATAATATTTCTAATAAATCAACTATTTTTATTTTTACGTTTTTATTTATGCTCTTTGTTGAGGTATTGCTAAACCATCACGCCCGCACTCGTGCGGAGGTTATTTATATATATAAAAAAATGTAATATATAAATAAATATATACATAAAAATATGATTCATTACTTCGAGTAATACTATACCGTAATACTGTTTTGATGTTATTTCTTTTTTAATAGGGATCACGTCAAAATATTAAATTTTTACCTGTGAAGTTGTCAATAGATATCATTTTGCCTTAAACGTATATTTTATATAATATTAGCTTTTACCCGTGACTTCGTTCACGTGACCGAACTAAAAAGTCAAAAAAGTTTATACAAATTATGTGGAGTTTGAAAAGCTATGTAGACGGATACCATAGTAATATTATTAATCACTCCACATTGACATCGCATTGTTTCTACATTGCACTCGTGTGAAGCCGGAGCGAGTCACTAGTATTAAGTAAACGTCAAGTTTGATCTTATTAGTTTCAACATATTTCATCTTGATATTACGAATAAGGTTCATTTCATGGTCGACCGAATAACATACAGCCAAATATATAAAAAAAGGCTTTAACAAAAAATAAACTGAAAGTTCTCTGGAAGAGATTGGTTAACGATAGGATAGGACCACCATTTATACTATTTCGACATAAACATATGCTATATTTCTTATTTGTTTTTTTTTTTCTAATGAAATAAAGTTTGTATAAATAAACTAAAATAAATATCAAATTTCAAGGACTCGTTTAGTGCATATTTTGTTTATTTAATTGAATTCGAATATCGAATTGTCTGTATTTCGCTACATAGAAATGTATCTAAAGCAATTATATTTTATGTTCATAAGAAACATTCATTAAAATTTTTAAACTACGAAGGTATAAGATCAAACGAAAAACAGCCCTGACAATTTATCTATTGTCGATTATTTCATAAAAAATATTCTTTTAATAATCCCTAAAAGGGGGAAAGGGATTGTTTGTAATGGAGACTAAGAATCCAATTGCTAGCAATATACCCAACCAGGTCGACCTCCTCGCGGTTCCCCCTGGAAACTATCATGGTTAATTCCTGATGAATTCATCATGATGGGCTAACTGATCTGTTTTCATTCTCATCGATCACCCTTCATTGGTGCTCCGCCAGCGTATCCCGTTAGCGCAAGCGGGGTGACCATTTCATTTTCAGCCATTAAAAAAAAACCCTGATCAAATTGACAATTTCACAGGTAAAGATCATATTAATAAAAATTAATTAGTCTATGGTCGTCTCATGTATTCGTTTATACATATACATATATATTTATTATAATATAAATTTGTAATCTTCACAAACGGGGCTATCCAACAATTTTTATAATCGACTTTCAAGATTAAATTTGATCATAATAAAGAAACTAACATTTGTCATGTCATATTTTTATTTTGAGGATTGATTGAACAATTCATTGAGGCCTAATTTTGTTTGTATTTCGATGCGGCATCTTGAAAGTCTCAATTTGTAAAGACAGAACTGTGCTAAACCACGCCCAGGCAAAATTAACATGTTCGTATCACGCTTTGGAATAATAGTGAAATTATTTATGAATAATTATTAATGAAATAATGTTTGTAACAATAATTTCTTTATTTTGGACAAATAAAAACAAATTGATATTAAAATTGGTATTTTAATGAAAATATCAATGTTTTCACGATGTTTTTCTACGAATTTATTAATTACAAAGCTACTTTTAAAATCCTCTGGAGTAAAATTGAAAAAGAACGCTTAATGTTTTCATTCCTCGAGAATATGGTTAAAGGTATTTTTTTTCTACAAACAAAGATTAGGTCTCTGTTTTTATTAGAACAGTATACCATAATCTGTATACCTACTCTATACACTGTAATATACTATGTATTATGTACTGTGAACCTAATTAAGGATAAAGTAAATAGATTGTTTATGGGATGCGAGCTCGATCTTTGACCTCATTATCGCTTCCCATTAAGTAAAAATGAGGTCATGCGTGAATCCTAATGTAATAATAAAATCATCACTATCTTAGATATATTTAAAAATCCATATATAGTGTCGAAATTAGGAGTAGATAGAGAATTTACTTGGTACCTTCGTCTCGATAACAATGTCAAGATTATTTAGTATTCATACAAAGTCTCGGATGTTTAAATTATTTTTATGATATTTAGAATGTCAAGTCACAGGTGGCGGATACCACCAACTAATGTTTTCACAAGAAGCGCTTACATCAGGCAGGTGGCCTGTTGTGAAACCAAAAACCGAAACCTTGTGTAATATAAATAAAAACATTACGTCGACCCCAAATAGTTGGGATAAAGGTAGGAAGATGATGAGAATGGTTTAAAATAGCAAATATGCTATTTTATTTCTATCATTTCCTTCCTCCATTTTGTTGTACGTTTAAATCCATTTTATGGTGGAATCAATGTGACAAACATTGATATAAGTATCAAGATTAAAAATATTATTAATAAATTAATTAGAGCTATTATTCCAAAGCGGTAAATATATTACTTTATTAGTCCCTTGCTATGGATAAATAAATAATCAATATAAAATACAAATGTGTATTACACTGTATGTAAATATATTGCTAAATTAAAATATGGCAGTTTGATAGTCGACGTTGCGTTAATGTCGCAGTAAAATAAAAAAAAAAATACGCATAGACAACGACCGAGAAATTAAAAAGATTAACCATTAGAGATATCCAGTTTCAACTATTTAAAATCGCACTAAATATATTTTGAAAATCAAATTTATTCAATTTATTGGCTGTTTATCCATTTAAAATCCATGGCAAAGGACTGCATATGTTATATACCTATTTATATAATAATAATAAATGAGAAAATCGTATAACACGACCGACACTAAAGCAAGCCTCACAGACAGTCATTCGATCACCGTTAGGGGTGGTACTAACCATCTTGATGTCGCTTATGGTGGTAATACTTCGTACAAACAGATTAATGTTGACTATTGCCGGCCCATCTGGTGAAAATGCGAGATTCTATACGAATAAAGTTCTTTCACGAACCAACCGTGTTCAAATTAACCAACATAATTTCTCATACAGGGAGAAAGAATTGTTTTTTTTATGCAACATAAAATGGCAAACAAGCTGACGGCCCATTTGATAGAAAATGGTGATTGTTCGCCTATAGACATGAACGGTATCATGGACATAAGAGAGTACAATGTATTGCCCATGATAACATGTGTTGCTATAATAAAAAAACGTTAATAGTGAGAGAGGTTATTTTATCAGGTCGACTTCAACGCGGTCTCTCTTGGAAATCATTATGCCTAGTGACTTGACTTCATCCTCATCTATCATCACTCACTGGTACCTCGCCAGCGTATCTGATAGCGTAGGCGCGGTTACCGTATTCATATTAAAAAAAAATCATCTCATTAAAAAAAAAAATTACTTGTATTAACTAATTCTAGCTGACAGAGAAAAGATATTATAAAATAAAAATAAATAAATATAGACTAGTACTAATATTTAATTGTAATAAAGTTTTTTTTTTATTTCGAAGACAGCCAATTTTGAACTGCCTTCAGAAAGAAATAGGTCCTCAGTTCGACTGTATTTTTTTTCTAATGTTTATTATCTCATAACTCCGACAGTTGTAAATTGATTTGGAAAAAATATTTTTTTATCTGAAAATATATACCTATCTCTTGGTTCCTTAGAGATTCTTTCAAAATCGGTAATAGTTTAAACTAAACTGGAAATAAAAATAACTGGTCTAGCTACAATTAAAGTCGATTTTGGTTTTTGTGACATAAAATTTATACATTCAATGAGATTTTTCGATCATAACTTTTTTCGCGTAAATAGGATAAAAATATAAAAAAAAAAAAAGAAATAATAACTGTTGTATACAGACCTCCCCATATTGGATTTTAAAATGTGATTGTACAACAAAAATTTAAACAACTTTTCAAACTTTTTACCAGAGGGAGACTTTGTACAAAAGTTGGTTGCTTGGGTACCTCTGTCCCATTCGTGTTTCTACCGTGAAGCAGTTGTGTTTGCATGGCCGTGTTTCGGTTTGAAGGGTGAGATATTTAAACAGAGGAATAACACCTAAGTCCTCAGGAATGGCAAAAATATTTTTATTTTCAAATAGGCTTTTCAGCTTGTTTGCCACATTTAAATAAAACAACTCTCCAAGTATTTAAGAATAAATAAAAATATTTTTATTTTCAAACTTCTACATTTAATAATTCCTGTTTGTAATTATTTAAGATCACTTTTTAATTTCACATATTTTATAAGTAGCATAAAATAACCTATATTCTATTAAAATGTTATATTCCCTAAAATTTTATATTAACTACTGAACTATTTACTATATTTAACTGAAAATATTGATTTTTACAAGGATTAAATGTTATGTACTTAATAGTTTTCAAATCGGTAGGGAATATTTATTTATTTATTCATAATATAAAAATATACTCAAGGCTATAATCCCTAATGGTGTAGTTCGAAGTATTAAAATATGTCAAATATTGCCTTTGTGCTGGACGTTTCTTTATTAAATATACATAATTAAGATTATTTATCATATTGTTTTATAAAACTTTTTTTTTATCTAACTTAGAATGGCAAACAAGCTGACGGCCCGCCTGATGGAAAATGGTAACCATCACCTATAAACATGAGCAGTACCATGGACATAACAGAGTATACTGTTTCGATTATTATAATATACGAATAAATTGCAAATTAAAATACTAGTTACCAAGCAAATACAGAGGAATTTTAAAGCTGGACAACTTTGCAAACAATGTCCGAAACAATGGAATGTCCGGGTCGTTGAGCTCACAGAAATATGGTTGAGCGCAATAATAGCGGACTCGACCGTCATGCTCGTGAACGAGTGCTGCTTGTACAGAGTGGACTACTCATGTTTGCTTGTTTATTTCACATTGAATATTATATACACATACATAGAACTCAATGCTAATTACGGTCACAGTATCCATACAAACGTAAAATTATCTTGTACCTAAATAAATAAAAAAAAAGAGTAACTGTTGAGTTTCTTGCGGATTCTTCTCAACAAATAACAATATTCCGAACCTAGCAGTAGAAACATAGAAAAATAACGTTTGAAATAGCTTGTAAATAATAATATATTAATTTAATAAAAATTATTTCTTTTCTATACTATTCTATTTAAATATAATACGATATTTGAGATAAATATTTTCCTTTATCAGCTTATTACATAAAAAAAATACTGTCAGTCAAGAAAAAATATGATTAAAAATAAGAAAACAAAAAGTGAAGTGGAGCCCATTGCAGAGTCCGTCTGAGAGAGATCGAATCTAGGTAGACAAGTACTTCTTTCGATTTACTCGAATCGTATAGTAATGCATTCAAAATTTTATTTCTTGAATATACTTTAATTCGGGATTAAACACCTAATTTTTCGTCACCATTGAGGTCGTAATACATACGAATTTAGACCCTCGTCCTTTTCGAAGTAGATTCTATTTCACAAAAAAAAAATACCGACTCAGTCGTGGTAAAATTTGTAACTTTTATTTAAAAACCAAACTCTTTAATGATTTTAAAGAAATTCTATGTAACCAATCTAAATATACTTACAAATAAAAAAAAAAATCCAAATTAATTTATGAATGGCAAAGTTCTGAGGTAGAAAACATAAAATGAAACACAATCACAATTTATTTCACATAAAAAAATACCGACTCAGTCGTGGTGAAACTAGTAATTTTTATTTAAAACCAAACTTTAAAATGGCGATAATGAGATTCTATGCAACCAATCTAAAGGTATATCCTTACAAATAAAAAATATCCAAATTAATTTATGAATGGCAGAGTTCTGAGGTAAAAAACATAAAATTAAACACATTCGAATTGTGAACCTCCTTCTTTTTTTGAAGTAAATAACTATAGATGGCAGAATTATAATTTATCACTTATAAATACATTGTAAGTGTACACTTGTTAGTGATATTGACGTTCGAAAACACCCTAATTGATAACACGCGTGACAAAGAGCAACGCGGCTCCTGCCAGCCTATGCATGGTACATGATATTATTTAAAACACGGTGATAGATTAGTTTTCACTGTGGCACGTGTCCATTATGTACCTACCGAGTGAATTGTACATTTTTTAGTAAAAGCCTTATTAAATAATCATTTATTATGCTTAAAACATTTAACTGTGTCGAGACATTTTTCGGTCTGTTTCTAAGGAACACGTTTGGCGTGAATTTACTGGGTACAGAGGAATAACACCTGAGTCCTCAGGAATGGCAACGCATGGGGGGTATCATGGGCGAAACAGTATACATGTCCATGGTACTGCTCATGTCTATAGGCGACGGTTACCACTTTCCATCAGGTGGGCCGTCAGCTTGTTTGCCATTCTAAGTTCTATAAAAAAAAAAAAAAAAAAAAAAAAAAACGTATTCAATTTAAATGTAGAACACATTTTTAAAAGTATAACTTTGACTTTAACATGTATTGCTATATTAAAATTTATTTTATTTTATATTATTAAGTAAATAAAAGTTATAATTTGTCATAAAACAAAATAGTATATTTGAAGATTTAATTTCACTAGCTTTTACGAAATTTGCGTCATTCTTATTTCTATCTGACCTGTCAATCCTTCATCACATTAAGCTAGAATTTAGCATATCTACTTGTAACTAGTGTTACTGGCAACTTAGCCAGCCATTTTTATATATATTTTTTTATTCTATTTAATATTTTTTTTTTTTTACGTTTCTTTCTGTACGAATTTACGGTTTATAAGGCGCCCATCGTTTTATTGTTCTCCAGTCACAACTAACTCGTAATTTTGGAAACAAAGCAATAGGGTCATAGACTTTAGTCTAATGATGAAGGAATAGGCTTTTTATTGTAATAAAATAATGCAAACTCATTGCATTTTAGTTTTATTTCATTGACCGATATTAATGGAGATCTTATCACAAAATTTTAAAGTCACAACAAGATTTGGGTATAAAAATGTGTTTTAATTATAAAATAGATATTCTTTTCTGAATTGATACCATTTTTTACATCTCCTATAGACGTAAAGAAGAGAACACCGAGAAGTTTATATGAGTAACTATAAGATATGAAATTGTAAAGAAACATTCATAGTATTGTATGCACGATTGTTTTGTATTTGATGCACGAAAAATTATTAATTCACTTTTGCACCAACTGCCCACTTCTATCTGTTCTCCTTTAACCAAAGGTTGTCTGTAAGAGATCGCCCTAGCGATAAGACTTTTGTACCTTTATGTGTATATTTCAATCTGTATTTATGTTACTGTATTTCACTTGTCATTGTATATTTTTATTTATGGTGCAATAAAGAGTTAAATAAATAAAATAAATAGTTTAATTTATCACGAAATTGAAATAGTTTTTAAACGATTAGAGTAATGTAACGACTTGGATGTTGTAAGTAAAAGTATGTATAAAAATCAACCGCTCAAATGGAATACAGTTGAAGCTATCAATAGACTCGTTGTCAACTTTTGTCCTTTACAAACCCTGTTACTTTTAAATCTGATGGAACATAATAAAATCGTGACTTGCGTATCCGATGGGCGCTAATGAATGGTAAGCTACGAAAATAAGTTTCCTCAATGTATCCTTTATGATACTGTTACAGAGATAAGAGTGTCTTCAGCCACACTCCAGGAAATTGGCCACTCTTGATCTCGCAATTTTTTACTCTCACCTAATGATAGATTAGTTACTCCTTACGATGATACTCAAAAAGCGTTGCTCTCAACGTTTTTTTGCTTTAATCCATTGAGCTAAAAAAAATGCGCCGGTGATTTATGGACGTACACCGCATTCCTTTTGTTACATGATGATTTGAAGAAAAAACCTTTAGATATTCCGTTACATTATTTAATTTGGCAACTTCTGTAGGCGGTGCGTGGAGAAATGGATTGAATGTTTTTTTTTTTTGTATATTTCTCAGGCACTTGTAAGTTCGAGAAAGCATTATCTACTTATTTCACTAGCTATGTGGTAACATTATTTACGACCGGTTAAAAAAACTGTTTTTTTTTTATTAAAACGCGCAGAGAAATATTTTTTTAAGAAAATAATAAACACTTTATTGTATGTACATATGAACTTATATATAACATTCACTTTATTTATGCTTTCCTGGTAAAGAAAATCTGTAATATTTCCCCCTAAATGTACTAACGTGATACTCATTTCAGCAATTTGTCCGTTCGTGGCAGCTTCTTACTCAAATACATTAGCGATACGTCAGACAAACGACTTCCCTACACGTCTCTACTGAAATATTACATTTAATGTGTGTCGACAACAAACCTCTTTACCTTACAACCCGTTTATATACTTAGGGTACACGCCCCGTTTTTCTTTCTTACTCTTAATAATAATATTAATTTAACTTTTAAACATTCGCACCGCATTTTTGACGACGACACGAACGCGAGCGAACGTGTTAATTTCCATCTCTTGTAGAATAGATGTTTAATATTTTAAAAAATTTGCATTAATTACTTCGGATATTTTTGCTACCTAATTCGAATATTATTTACCATAGATAATAAAAGAAATGAACGATTTCCATTAGTCATTCAAGTAGTGCTCTCAAATCATTTAGTCTGGTTACTTATAAAAGTAGAACCTTAAAGTCTTCGCTTTTAGTCAAGTTATAAACGAGTAGTAGGCATGGGTGATATCGATATCGGTCCGATATCTATATGGTATATCAGTTTCGTTTGGATATTGAGGGCGAAAACAGGTAATCATTCAGTTCTACATCTAGATCAATTTCGATGGTTCTCCTTTTAGTTATTACATAAGCGATATTTAATATATTCGTTACAGATAACGTATATATTAAATCGCGGAAATGCCAATATATAGATATTATAACTAAAATATATAGGTATTGGTATATAATACCTACTCTTATTATATAGAAAAACATCGATATCTTATACGAATGTTAATAATTAACATTCATGTAAGATAATTCTCTATTAGTAAAATTGATATTTTTTCCAAAGAGAACGACAAAATATTAAGACGTCGTATTTGCGTGTAGGAGGTCTAAATTATATAACGTTATTCGTTTAAAAAAAAATTAGGTACGCTCTTTTGAAAGACACTAAAGATTTCAATTTCAACTTTTCGAATACTTACTCTATTATATATTGACAGAAGACAAATATGTATTAAATCAAAATTGAATTTATTTACAAGATATTGAGAACCTGCTTATAGTTAGAATCGTAATTTGGCTATATTCCCAATTGTTTGTGTTAAGTATTTATGACTAGCTATAAATGTATCCTCTTCTATCAACGTTAAAATAATGCATCTACATATTCATATAATGATAAAATATCATGTGAGAATTTTTATTTGACATTTATTACCTTTCATATAAAAATGATTGATTACTGAATTTATTTTATCAATAATGTCCACTGCCCATCTACTTTAGTACTAACTTTTTTTATTATTACTCTGTATTACTTTGAAGTAGTAATAGAGTAAAAAGTCATTTCTTTTACATTTTATCTTTTTTTTTTTAATTATTAATAC
The DNA here is from genome assembly GCF_026898425.1 of Galleria mellonella. Classification (NCBI taxonomy): domain Eukaryota; kingdom Metazoa; phylum Arthropoda; class Insecta; order Lepidoptera; family Pyralidae; genus Galleria; species Galleria mellonella. The sequence goes on along the minus strand of NW_026441987.1, from coordinate 3,138,129 downwards.
TCTGTATTACTCTGCAACAGAGTAAAAAGTCATTCCTTTTACAATTTTAAAGGAATAAGTTTTAAAAAAAATAATAAGTTCTTCATCTATAAATGAAACTTTTTTTAAATAATCTTACACCTTCAGGGTTATCAAAGTTGATTAAAAATATGTTTATTTCGGTAAATAATTTTTTAAGGCATAGTCATCAACTCACCAGTGCCGTTGATGCCTGAGGGCCTGATGCGGGCGTCGTACCTCCCTGGACCCAGGATCTGGTCCAGGATCTGCTTCTCTTTCTCCCTGAAGTTTATTTTCCCGCCATTCATGCATCTGTGAAAAACGAACTCTTGAAATTGTTTACTGTCTAATAACAAAGTTTGGAACATAATTATCATAGAACTTTTTATTAATTAAAAAGTATCTAGAATTTTGCATAGGAAGATTTTGTACAAAAGTCGTTTGCGTGGGACCCTCTGTCCCATTCGTGTTTCTACCATGAAGCAGTTGTGTTTGCATAGCGGGTTTGAAGGGTGGGATATAGCTGTTAAATTACAGGGTACAGAGGAATAACACCTGAGTCCTCAGGCATGGCAACGTTCATAGACTACAGTAACCCCATTTAACATCAGACGGGCCATATGCTTGTTTACCACCATAGTAGTACACAAAAACTAGTCAAGTGCGAGTCGAACTCGCGCAACGAAGGTTCCGCACAAAATTTGTTTTTATTAATTTCAACCTCCACGTGTTCCTAAAAAAATGATCTTGGCAAACGGACAGACGGACGGACAACGAAGTGATCTTATGAAGGTTTAATTTTTTCCTATGGATGTACGGAACCCTAAACACATAACAGTAAAAAAATTGTTGAATGTGTTTTTACGCAAATGTAAACAATGTAGTAATAAACCTGTATTTTTTTTGTATCATAGTCCTGTATGCCAATTAAATTAATACAAGCTGACAAGAATATCACAAACTACATTTACATTTGTCTGTCTGTTAGCGGATTATTTGGACAGGCAAAGTTGGCGGCGTGTCGTTTCACTAATTGTAATGCTTCTCTGAGAATAATTAATAGGTAGTGTTATTAATGGACGCAATTATATTTAATTAATAAAAAAGACAATTTACAATGTACTCTCTAAATATAGAAAAAAAAAACTACGTCTATTTTTATATAAAAGGATAAATTATCTATTGAGTTTTTTTTTTAATTGGTGAAAATGGCATGTGAAACCCGTTTGCGCTATCGGTATACACTGGCAAGGCACCAGTAAGAGGTGATAGGTAGAATGAAAAAACAGGTCAGAAAATTCAACGATAAATTAGTCACGATAGTTTCTAGGGGGAACCGCGTGGAGGTCGACCTGATAGGGTATATTGATAGCAATGGGGACTAACCTCCCCATTACTAACAATCCCTTCTTTCTTGGTCTATACAGTATAAAAAAAATATTTTACTTTTGTAAAGATGTTTGGATGTTTCATTGTTTGGAATTTTGTATGTTTGGATGTTTGTATATATATTTTTTTTATATGATTTTGTACATTAACTTGTAATATAGATATTAGGTAACAAAAATATGCACAGGTGAACTTATCCCTTAAAGGGGTTTCTTCGATATATTTGTTATTCATTTACGCCTAATAATAATAATTTATTTCAAACTACAATTTGGTCCATTTTGTTAGTAAAAATTTCCTTACAAACTATGCTGGCAAAAATAAAGATTCAATTAAAACAATTTACTCAGATATAATCCACACGATTAGATTTGCATCCGAATAAAATGTTTAATTATAGGCGAGTCGTACTTCTCGCTTATTATTTACACGGCGATCGTATTTTAATGAAATTTTATACAAAAGTTAGATACATTGTAGCTTAAGACATAGGGTACTATATATACTGATTTATGTCGACAAAGCCGCGTTATACATCTAGTATTATTATAAATATAGATGAGTTTGGTAGGTATTTTCTTCTTCGATACAATTCACTAATCTTTATTTTAAGTTAATAAAAAAATTATTTATATACATTTGTACTTTCTTTCGAATACTTAAAACTTTAAAAATATATATAAAAAAAAAGTAAATTGGCAGTGTTTAAAGTGACAATATTTCACTATAATTATTGTTGGCAACCCTGGTTAGTAATGGCGCCAAGAATGTACCTACGCTTGTATGTACGCTACATGTGCGCGCGGTATTTCGCATATGATTTTGTCTCATTTGATTTATTTAATGGAAATGTGTGAATGTTTGTGACACTGTTTGATTTTTATGAATGTCAAATATACTTATTATCCAGACATTGTATCGAGTTTAAATTATTACAACATACTATTTAAAATTAGTTGCACCGACAAGAGGAAACTCTTAAATGAAAAGAGACTATTTAAAATAAATATTCTGGTTAAAAAAAATAAAAAGATATGTAAATTAAAAAAAAAATTAATAGACATATCTGGCAATATAATTTGTTAAAAAAAGAAAATTAAAAAATTAATTAAGAACAGAGATCATGTCAACAAATGGTATTTTTATTTAAAATTAATATACTTAATTTTTTTTAAACATTACAAAAAAAGTACCAGCATATTTTATACACTGTACACATCTGGACGAGTGGCGGTCTTCCACCGTGCGTTTTCCACGCACAACCACTCTTTGGAATCAACTTCCAGCAGCAGTATTTCCGAACCGATACGACAACATAACCTTCAAGAAGAGAGCATATTCCTTTTTAAAAGGCCTGCAGCACACCTGCAATGCCGTTAGTGTTGTGGGTGATCATGGGCGGCGGTAGTCATTTACCATCAGGTGAGCCGCATGCTCATTTGCCCCGTGTTGTAAAAAAAAAAACTTTATAGGCGTGCAATATTATATAATATATATATATATATATATATATATATATATATATATATATATATAAATAGTTTAAAGATCTCTTTCGTATCAGTCGTTGCTTTTCAAAAACAGTTGTTATCAAAAATGTTGTTTCAAAATAAAATTATGGATTGGTCCATTCTATACTGGGACCACACGGCATAAAAAAAAATAAGTATGTGTAAAATAATTAAGTACTCACTCTGTAAGTTGTGTTAAGCAGAGCACAATCAGTATAAGAAGGGCACATGATGGCCGGGGGATGTCCATCCTCCGTCTGCAACAAAAAATATAACATATTATATATTATACTTAATATATAATATAGATATATATTGCTTTATATAACCATAACAATTACACAAGTTAAAACGTAATAAAATAATAATATTATAATATTACATAAGAATTTCTCTTTCTCGTACACACGATTACGCCTATAGACATGAGCAGTACCATGGATATAACAGAGTATACTGTTTCGCCCATGATACCGCCCATGCGTTGCCATTATTAACAAGTCACAAAAAAACCGACAGCAACTATAATAAAACCAGTTATTGTGCTCTAAAAATTTAAATTACTGAACCGATTTTGAAAAAATTTCTATAGGATCAATCAGTAAGTCAATCAGTAAATATCCTTTTAGATAAAAAAAGAATTTTCCAAATCGGTTTAGAACTGATGGAGTTATGAGGTGACAAACATAAAAAAAAACCATACAACCAAACTTAAAAGAAAAACCTATTCTAATGCAACGTATCTATATTTTTTATGTATTGCATAATAACTACTGCAATATGAGTGCTCAACTAGTACAATAGTCCACTGCAACGATTTGTTGCACTTTATGTGTAATTCACTCCAAAGTATGCGAGTAGGTCATAGCTACGTCCTGCTTGTAATCAAATCTGACATTCAAATGCCAAATTATTCGCTCTCATACTGTCTACATAAGTAGTTTAAAAATTTAATTCTTTATGCGATGTTTTATATACAATAGATAGATAGATACTCTTTATTGTTACCTCAAAAAGATGACAATAGTAAACTTATTATAAATTAAAACAATTACAAGAAATAATCACAATGAGAAAACAATGGGTGGCCTTATCGCTAAGAGCGATCTCTTCCAGGCAACCTTTGGATGGAGAGGAGTAATTATAAACAGTTTGATCGGAGGCACGATGAAGATTTTATTATTTCTAAATATGGAAATGTGATACATATAATAATATAAACATATAAAAATAAATTAATAAATTATACATAAATTACTATCTATTATTCTCATTTGTTTTTTTTTTTTGTTCATTTATCATATCCAAGCAAACGAGCAATACCAGAGGGAGACTTTGTACAAAAGTCGATTGCTTGGGTACCTCTGTCCCATTCGTGTTTCAACCGTGAAGCAGTTGTGTTTGCATGGCTGTGTTTCGGTTTGAAAGGTGAGATATGGCGTGGATTTACTGGGTACAGAGGAATAACACCTGAGTCCTCAGGAATGGCAACGCATGGGGGGTATCATGGGCGAGACAGTATACTCTGTTATGTCCATAGTACTGCTCGTGTCTATAGGCGACGGTTACCACTTTCCATCAGGTGGGCCGTCAGCTTGTTTGCCATTCTAAGTTGTATAAAAAAAGACTTTTACAAACTTGTACAAAGTCTGCCTCTGGTAAATTTTACGTTCATAAATCATCAAAGTGCTGACAAACCACATGTAATCAAGCTTCAAGTCACTGACCGTAATTAGTAAACACATTAAGCACAACAATTAAGTTAATGTTTGTGTAAATATTTTGATAGGAGTGGTATTCCGTGTTAATCAGGATATCTAATAGTGGCATACATAAACGTGTTATTTTGTACACATCGATTAATGAAAATAATCATATATATATAGCTATACATCTAGATCAGAGGGTCCCAAACTTATTTTGTCTACTACCCCCTTTGAGAATAAATTATTTTTGAGCGCCCTCTTTTCTTCACCTACTTAAAAACCACTATTGCTTCAAAATCAAGATTGCTTCAAGATTCAGAGATCACCCCCCAAATCTCTACACAACGCCCTCATATTTTTTCAGGATCTCTTACCGCCCCCCTTTAGGTCTACAGCGCCCACAAGGGGGCGTTATCGCCCACTTTGGGAAAGACTAATCTAGATCATAAACATATCAGCCGATAACTGTCTACTAATGAATATAGGCCTCCCCCATAAGGGATGTTTTACTAGTAGTTGCTACGCTTGACAGGCGGGTTGGCAGCCGCAGTTAGGCTTTGGTAATATTTTAAGATCAGGCTGCTGCCCGTCCCTCGACTTAACCCTTCTTTGCATAATGGTGGAAATTTCCATCATAACATTGAATGCCTAAAAATTATATAAAAGAACTTAAAGTTCACTTTAAGTTAATCGTGTCTGGATACCTTTTTATGTCCATTGCAGAAAAAAAAAACATAGCTGTCAACTTTATTTTTATAACCATTTTTCCTTTAATTTTGAACATGAATTATATCACCTTGCTTTATTTCATCAATGAAAAACATCATGCAAAGAAGGGTTAAGACCCACGGGAAAGAAAGGGATGGCCTATTCAATGCGTACTACCAATGGACTACACGGCAGTATATCTATATACGTGCGTTATAATAATATTAGCAGTAAACAGACAATATCAGTAAATAGAAAATAATCACATCTCTCATATTTAGAACTAACAGAATTTTTCATCGTGTCTGCCACCAAATTGTTTATAATAACTCCTCTCGATCCAAAGGTAGCCTGGAAGAGATCGTTCTTAGCGGTAATGTCGCCCATTATTTTCTCATTGTGATTATTTCTTGTAATTATTTATATTTATAATAAGTTTACTATTGTAATCTTTTGATGGAAACAATAAAGAGTATCTATCTATCTATGTATCTAATTAACATCTTGTACTAAACAAAAGTTTTTTTAAACCACCATCGAATATGTCTACACATCCTAAAGATTGACTGGTAGTAAATTCCTGTAGCATGAAGTCCGCTTTTTGTACCACATTTTATTGGTCAATAAAGTTTAAATAAATAAATAATAACAATAATAAATCTTCTATTTTCAGGTATAGTATCATAGTTTACAATCATTGCGATGAGAATTTAATTAATTAATATTTTTAATTTTTACATTATTATATTATTCAAACAATTATTACATTATTTAATTATACATTAATTAATAAAGTATCAATTAAAATAATTTTATTATAAATTCCTTGGTCATCAGGTATACAGTGAGGAATACTGTCTTAACAATAGGGTTACTTATTGTCATTAATCTTACATGAAATTTGGCTTACTTTTACGTAAAATAAATAAATAACAATGTAAAATAAAATTGACTGCTATAAATAGTGAACAATTTCAAAAACAATTTGTATTTGAAAAATTAAACAGTCGATCGGTTTGTGACTGCCGCTGGTTATCTAATCAATACTGCGTCTATAACATTTCCAACAGGAAAACTCTGTACCACATAATTCTTTATTATATCAACATTTGTACAAAAGAGAGACTTTGTACAAAAGTCGTTTGCTTAGGCACCTCTGTCTTATTCGTGTTTCTATCCTGAAGCAGTTGTGTTTGCATGGCTGTGTTTCGGTTTGAAGGGTGGGATATGGCGTGAATTTACTGGGTACAGAGGAATAACAACTGAGTCCTCAGGAATGGCAACGCATGGGGGGTATCATGGGCAAAACAGTATACTCTGTTATGTCCATAGTACTGCTCATGTCTATAGGCGACGGTTACCACTTTCCATCAGGTGGGCCGTCAGCTTGTTTGCCATTCTAAGTTGCATAAAAAAAAGCATTCACTACCAGTCAACCCTCGGGGTGAACAATGAATCACAGATGCGGTCATTTATAAAACAATTTGGATTTTTTTTTTATCTAAAAGAATAAACTTTCATATTGATCTCGTTGAAATTTTATCAATGACTTTAGTTTTTTTAATAAAAAATGTGGTTTTGCCACGAATGGTGTTTTTTAGAACACAACCTTCGACTACCGTTTATAATGCTTGTAATTTATTATACCTATATCGCCTAGCAACTGTTCGTGACACAGCTATCGTCTCAGCAGGAGTTCATTGCTAATTGACTTTATTTTTTTAAGTAATATACCTATACCAACCGTAATATTGAGTACTACATTAAACAAAATACGATAGTTAGACTTTCTGTTGTCAGAAAAGTAGAGAGGAGAACTTACACTTAATGCATTCTGTGTTTAATTTTGAAATTAAATTTAAATATGCACATTTTAATAAAACTATATTACAAATAGTTATTCATGTACTTGTCTATTTATGTAAATAAAAATTAATCACTAATTGCTAAGCGCAAAACTTGTAAATAGGGTGATCAAATCAGCAGTTTTCTTTTTCGAAATTTGTTCAAGTCCGAAGTAGATACATATGTAGAGAAAAATTGGAAAAATTGCGCAAAAATACCTAAAAAAAATTACTTTTTGCTATACAAACTGTTATGCGTATGGACAGACTGGCACATTCAAATAGTTTTTGACAAAACGAGACATCTATCGGGTCAGCTAGTTTTATTTATAAAATAAATTCTTTTTTGTTAAGTTTTAAATTTTTCTACATAGAACAATCATACATTTTGCAGATTTTAGTCACACGCCGGTTTGGTACTTTTTTTTTTATACAACTTAGAATAGCAAACAAGGTGACGGCCCATCTGATGGAAAGTGGTAACCGTCGCCTATAGACATGAGCAGTACCATGGACATAACAGAGTATACTGTTTCGCCCATGATACCTCCCATGCGTTGCCATTCTTGAGGACTCAGGTGTTATTCCTCTGTACCTAGTAAATTCACGCCATATCCCACCCTTCAAACCGAAAGCCAACCATGCAAACACAACTGCTTCACGGTAGAAACACGAATGGGACAGAGGTACCCAAGCAATCGACTTTTGTACAAAGTCTCCCTCTAGTGATAGAAAAATATCTTTTAAAATATATTTTATACCAATACGGTAGCCTAAAAATACGTGCTAATAATCAAGAAAGTCACTTTGTTTTGTGGTTTTAACATTTATAGAAAATCTAAAAAAAAAACATAAAACTAAAAAATGGAAGTTGGTAATACCAAAGGTATTACGCACGCGTTGCCGACCCTGAAGAAACCTCTTTACCCTTTTTAAGAACCCCATGCTGTAGTCTCTTGGGAAAACCTCGGCAGGGAACTCATATATATATATATATATATATATCTTGTAGACCCTGCATTGAATGGGCTACGCCATTCTTTCGTGCGGGTGTCGTAAGAGGCGATTAAGGAAACTTAACGGTTATGATTTATTGTTATGATTATATATATATAGAGTAATGCTTGCCTTTGTACATTCACTTTCCACTGTCATATTTCTGTATATATTAGTAGTGTGTACAATAAAGTATAAATAAATAATTAATATAGTACTACTCTCTATGGAAACTTCGAGATTTGTCTTCATTTCCAGGCATGTTTTTTGAAATTTTGTGTTATTTCACAAATAGGTAATACGTAACTACATTTTATACCTACTGATAAATTTATACCTACTGATAATAAGGAAAAGATAAGCCATCAAATAATATTTTAAATGAATTAGTACAGATAATACCGGCCGCCTCTGGTCGGGTACCTTAACCTATGTTTGTGACTGATACGTGAAAATCAATAACTTTTTTGGTTGACATTCACTGTTTATATCATTGTAGGTATTTTTATTATATAAATGTAATAACTGAATACATAGCTCTAAGAACCGACAACCGTTGGGGTGTAAAAGTTTTTGAGTGGCGACCCCGTACGGGCAAGAGCAGTGTAAGACGACCCCCCACTAGATGGAGTGACGACCTCAAATACATTGAATGAAGTCAGTGGATGCAGGTGGCCAGTTTATGGGGTCGGCCCATGTCCAGCAGGGGACGGATAATGGCTGAAATGATGATGACGATGATGAAATGTAATTACAACAACTTACAGCCTAAACTAGCAGCTTATCTATCAAATATAATAGTATATATTTCAAAGTTGACAAATAAGAATATAGTTCCAAATGCACAACAATAGTTGAGTTTATTTAAAAAGTTCTCCTCGATATTTCCTCGCACAATTCTTTTGGAAGACCTTTGCTTTCCAAGCAATAAAAAAAAACAAACCGCTCCCTGTTTACCCCGCCATATTGTACCGCCATTCGGGTAAATGTGTTTACTTCCGATTCCGACGTCATTTCCTCCGACATGCTCGCTTCTGATTCAATTTTCGCGTGTTATATCAAGTTATTTATATAATATTCAGCACTACGTACAAGTTAGGACGAAATGACGAGCCATTACTCTGTTTTGCGATTATTGATAAGGTTTTTCTTATTCACTATTAACGACTATAAACTATAACAAAGATTGGCTTCGATTCCATAGCGCATTCTCTATTTCTGTCTCTAAAACAAAAATTTTGATGGAATATCAGAAAAAAAAAATATTTTAAGGATTAGTATAAACTAAATTTAAAATAGATAGAACAAGAAATACCTTAAAATTATTTAGTCTGTACACTATATCTACTCCACTATATTATGAAATTTTTGTTTTTGAAACAAGTTTTTAGAATAATACTTCAAAATACGTATTTATATTTATAATGAGAGAATTTGAAATAAAATATTTTTTAAATTATATTTTGTAAACCATTTTTAATCTTCAATCAGTCTTTGAATTGGTGCTTATTATTTAATTATGTCAACGTGATATTTTTCTGTGATTTTTTTATAACGTATAACGGAAAAATAAGTCTTGGCTGTTGGGTCAAACGGTGGTCGTTTTACCCTACAGCCATGCCGCTAATAAAGTCAAAATCAAAGTAAACTTTCAGATTTGTACAGATTCGATATTTTAATGAAAATACTGGATACATTTATAACGCAAACACGTTTCATCGTTTACATAAATAGAACTAACAATGTATTTGATGGGATTTCAAGAATATCTAACTCCACGATTATAATTCATCTAATGTAAATATAATTACATAGTATATTATACGCTTTTAACTGCCTTTCAATAACGAAGTTTGTGATTATAACTATATACGACTATATAACTATATAATACTATAAGAGTTACCGTTTTAACTTCATAGACATAGACTAGCTTTTACCCGCGACTTCGTCCGCACGACCGGGATATGTTTACTGACCGGGGTAAAAAGTAATTTTATAAAGTAACATACAAAGAAAACCACTTATATTTACAATATTAGTAAGTATTTATTGACAATTTTAGATTTTTTTTTATACAACTTAGAATGGCAAACAAGCTGACGGTCCACCTGATGTAAAGTGGTAACCGTCCCTATAGACATGAGCAGTACCATAGACATAACAGAGTATACTGTTTCGCCCATGATACCCCCCATGCGTGGCCATTCCTGAGGACTCAGGTGTTATTCCTCTGTACCCAGTAAATTCACGCCATATCCTACCCTTCAAACCGAAACACAGCCATGCACACACAACTGCTTCACGGTTGAAACACGAATGGGACAAAGGTATTCAAGCAATCGACTTTTGTACAGTCTCCCTCTGGTAAAAATCAATTAGAAATAAATTTCTATAGTACCATTTGTTTTCCTACTTCTGAAACATATGAAGGAGCGGGGAAAATGATTCGAATTTTTTTTTTTTATTTTACTGTTAAAAAAAATACACGTTTAATTATCACATTACTATCATTAGCGAACAGATGTGGCACCTGTACATAAAATAAATATAAATCAAATAGCGTCTTCATTAAAATTCACCGATAAGAGTCACCTAATGCTAGTAAAGTTTAAATATAACATCGTCAATAAATTTTCATACATTCACAGACAAATGTTCATGTCCAAAGAATCTTTTTACTCTTATCTCCCTGACAGTTAAATAAATAGCTTTTCAGAATAAAAAAAACTGCACATTTTTGTCACTACATATTACGTGTGTGAAACAAAGAAAAACACGTAATGTTTCACAGGCAATCTGGATGATGGCCAATACTGACAACTTTATTGTAAAATAAACTTAAACTTTACGCATCGACAGATCGTCACGTGCTACGCGTGCGTACGGAATAGAGCGTGGATTAAAAATGACTTTTTTTTTTCTTGGTATTCTATAATTGACTCGCCGTTAACGGGATGAACTAGTTCAATGCATTTACCAACTGGTTTATGTTTGCAAAAACAGTCTCCGGACTTTTAGCTGAAAGAAAAAATAAACAGCCGTGAAGCAGTTGTGTTTGCATGGCTGTATTTCGGTTTGAAGGGTGGGATATGGCGTGAATTTACAGGGTACGGAGGAATAACACCTAAGTCCTCAGGAATGGCAACGCATGGGCGGTATCATGGGCGAAACAGTATACTCTGTTATGTCAGTATAATGTGTTATAGGCGACCGTTACCACTTTCCATCAGGTGGGCCGTCAACTTGTTTGCCATTCTAAGCTGTATAAAAAAAGGCGACGTCTAAAAGAATTTAAATGTACAACTTAAAAGAAAAAATAGTATTTTTTTTTATGTTTTACACGTGACACAGCCCACGTTAGTAGTAAATATAATATTGAATAGATATTTTCCAACTCCTGGATTGGCAAAGATATAGTATCAACGTCAATAATGAATATATCGTCATAGTCGTAGAAGTTAATCCTCGGATCTTTCATATGTAATCTTTGTCAAAAAAATCGTCGTCGGTATTCTACATTATGACGATATTAGTGACTTAAATCAAATAATAAAAGTTTAAGTAGAATTAAAAATCTCCATCAAATGGGCATAGAATGGACTACCTCTTCTTTCCCGTGGAGGTCCACGAGGTGACTAAAGAAACATAATGGTCCAGGGATGGGTAGTAGATTAAATATTTAATACACAAATAGACCATTTCCTAGCTCGGTTTTCCAAATGGCGCGTTATTAAAGCTGTATTAATCTTATCAGTGGTAACAGAGGGAGACTTTGTACAAAAGTCGTTTGCTTGGGTACCTCTGTCTCATTCGTGTTTCAACCGTAAAGCAGTTGTGTTTGCATGGCTGTGTTTCGGTTTGAAGGGTGGAATATGGCGTGAATTTACTGGGTACAGAGGGATAACACCTAAGTCCTCAGGAATGGCAACGCATGGGGGGTATCATGGGCGAAACAGTATACTCTGTTATGTCCATGGTACTGCTCATGTCTATAGGCGACGGTTACCACTTTCCATCAGATGGGCCGTCAGCTTGTTTGCCATTCTAAGTTGTATAAAAAAAAAAAGATAAGCGAATGAAATGACGAGTAAACTCTACCATAGACAAATTATAGCTGTATATTAGTGAACATGCAATGGTCTATAAATAATTTAAATATTATTATAATTTAATGTTGAGTATTTTAAAATAATAGCAAATAATTCGATATAATGAAAGTCTTTCATGACATTACAGCACAGTACACAAAAATATAAATATTAATTGACAAATGGCCGGTCAATTTATTTAGCAGCCAGATGCAATAATCGCAGGATGACATCGTTAACTCTGTGTTCTAAACTTGAAGTTTTTTTTTTTTATATTGTTAAGAAGGCAAACAAGCTGACGGTCCACCTAAAGAGAAGTGGCTATCGTCGCCCGTGAACTTGACTTTTAAATAACTTTAAGCACATATTAAAATACAGTTGGTGTTGATTGGACACTTGGTAAAATTTTAAATTTTAATTAAGGATCATTTTTTTTAATATTAATTTTATTTTCATGATATGCAATTTAAAATATTTATTAATTGAAAAATATATTTATATTTATTTTCGCCATATTTTGATTTTTAAATGATATCAATTTTTTTAATAAACATATCTAATAATGTATATTATTGTTAATACAAAAATTAATTTATTTAAAATATTAAACAAAAGTGAATTATTTATAATAATTCACTTTTGTTTAATAATAATAAAAGATTATCACTACATAAATATATGAATAATACCCAGAGGATTAAACTCTAGAAGCTTTGTATATATGCAAGTTTTTTGATAAATATTTTTAAAAAATTAGAAACATTACAAACCTTAATAATTGCCCAGAAAAAATAAAGTAATAAATTTGTTTTCACCGCTGCACTACGGTATGTAAAACTTTATAAATAAACAGGCTAAGCTTGCCAACTGCACTTTCTAATAATAATAACACCACTAAATTCAAGAGTCCGAAATTATATTTCTATATCTATGTTTATCTCAATTATATTAACCGACGAAAAGTTTTGAATTTTCGAAATTGGAACCCAGTGACGTCAGCCGACCAGTTCCGGGGAATGTTTGGCGGCAACTGCGCTGTAGCTGAATGCGCCGCTACCTTTGACGTGCATTATGCCATGTTCACAGCGACTGCGGCTTACGGCGGCCATTCGAACTGACCCTTAGATAAATAGCAAATATATCTATCGATAGATACGTTTGCACGATCACATGGGTGAGATAGAACGATATAGCTATATCTGGCATCTTGTTTTTCTCATACGCGTGGTTACGGAAACGTTAATACCAACAGAGATGCGTTTACCACTTATCTAGGATACATATTTATGCGTAAATAAAATATAAATAATTAAATTGAAATTACCTTCTAGCAGTTCATTTGTATATTTTGAAATAATTTTAGTAACTACTTCTGTTTGTCTCTTACTAATTTTATTAAGACAGTAAAGAAAGAGAGGTACTGCAACAGTACCCAGCTAACAGGAGTATACCTTACATTTTATATAAATATGAATAAAAATATTGTAGAACTTTTAAACATATTCCATTTTCAAAACATATTTCGACACGAATAAATAACAAAAGTTCTAAAAAAAAATATGTTTTACATACAAACATAAAATATGTGTGAGAATAATAAATATAAGGAAACCCATTTACAAAATAACACACTACAGATAGGTCACATAAGAGAGGCGAAGAAAATACAGATAGGTAAGTAACATAAATCTATCTAGTTTATGCCAATCCCTTGTGGGAAACGAGACTCCGATATTCAAGTTTCCATTCGTATTCCTTGCTAAAAATACGACTATTGCTATGCATAGATAGGTTGACAAGCCTGGCAGCCTGGCACGTGTACACCGCGACCTGAATTGTAGGTACGGTTACCGCATAAAACATTCACTGGGAATGGTCCCTAAATGCCACAGCGGCAAGCTCAATTTACAGACATCTCGCTTTGATCAAATAAAAATATGTACAATGCTTTGCCTCTGACTTTTTCAGCTCAGATATTGTTGATTTAGTTTGTGCTCTGCGACCTCTCAATTTGTTTTTTAGATGAAAATGGAAGGGTTTACGCTAGCGGAGCACAAATAAAGGATAATAAATGTCAGATCAGTAAGCCCATTATGACGAATTTACTATAAAAAATAACCACGTGATGATTTCCAGTGAAATTATATAGAGATCGACCTGATGGAATATTTATTTATTTTATTGTACCATTTATAAAATAATAAACACAATTCATTTTAATGAGAAGTGATACAAAAGGCCTTATCGCTAAGCAATCTCTTCCAGACAACCTTTGGGTAGAGGACATTGGGAAAAATGACATATAAAAAGATTATTTCTATCAATGGGGTCTCAAACCCCTTTACTAACAATCTCATCTCCCTTTGACCTCTCAGTTAGATATAAGGTGATATCTAGTTTTATACGTAAGATTTATAGATGGAGGATACACATGTTAGATATACCATACATAAAGAGCACAGTAAAAATCATTGCCACCGATTTCATGGAGTTTTCCGTAAGTGTAACTGTATATTATTTCCGAAGAGATGAACGAAAAAACTACTAGTCCTGAGTCTTCCGTGCTAACGCGGTGCGTCCAGCTATAAAATTAGTAGATGTAGGAAATTCTAAATGTTTATTCTATTTCTGCCCTATATTTCTTTAGAGAAAATATTTTTTTAGTTACACTGGTAAAGTACTCCGTTAAAAAATGCCAATATATTTGTTTCTTTTTCTTTTTAATAGATGTATGATTGACATGAAGCGTCCCAAAAAATAGGATAATGTATTTTTTTTAAGGAATCCATATAGATAATTCATAGAGATAATGATTATATTTTGATGTCTAATAACATCTTGCACGCACAACCACTCTTTGGAATCAACTTCCAGCAGCAGTATTTCCGAACCGATACGACAACATAACCATCAAGAAAAGAGTATGTTCCTTTTTAAAAGGCCAGCAGCAAACTTGTAATGGTGTTGGTGTTGTGGGTGATCATGGGCGGCGGTAGTCACTTACCACCAGGGGAGCCGCGTGCCCATTTGCCCCCTGTATTATAAAAAAAACTGACAGTCTAACGGTAGTTCGAACAAAAGGATTATAGAAACCTAAAATTTTTCGTCTTATTATTCTGTCTTGATCATATTTGTGGATTATTCACGTCCATACATACTTCGATTGTAGTTAACACATTTGTTGATAACTATTCTAAACAGCTCGCGCGTGAGGGTCAAGGGATTGTTAGTAATGAAGACTGAGAATCCCATTGCTAGCAATATATCCAACCAGGTCGACCTCCTCGTGGTTTCCCCTGGAAACTATCATGGTTAATTCCTGATGAATTCATCGTGATGGGCTAACTAGCCTGTTTTCATTCTCATCTATCACCCTTCACTGGTGCTCCGCCAGCGTATCCCGTTAGCGCAGGCGGGGCTACCATACCATTTTCACCCATTAAAAAAAAAAAAAAAAAAACAGCTCGCGCGTTTTACATTGAAAACTATTTAAAATGATACCGTACAATTGATATAACTACCAACTACCATCAAGAAGTCACAACACAAATAGTGAATTGTACGTACTTTTGTTGATATTTCCTGCAAGTAGAAGTCACACGAAGCATTACTACACTGAAGTAGAAACATACGAGTTAAATTGGCAGCTATTTTTGCGAAGAAAGATTTGTAAAGAAGATAAATTATATGCCAGTGTCAAACATATGTTGCGATATGTGTCCAGAATATTATTTAGAAAGAGACAAAATATCAAGAGTCAAGAGCGAAGAAGTATCTCGTATATAAACACAGTGTATTTTATCTATATTTCTTTTTCTTTTTTTTTTATTATTTTCTATGGAAATTCGCGGCTCACTTTTGGCTACAACAGAATATTAGTCTTTTGCTCTTTTTAGGGCAAAGCAATAAACTGAGTTGTGACCATTTTGTGTTACTTTGGCAAACGCATGAAGGGAAAAAATTTTTACTTAATTTATGCATTTTGTTTTTTTTGTACATGTATTTTTTTTTCTTCACTGTGCATTTATGTTTATTATTATTTGTATGCTGTAAGTAATGCAAATAAATTATTTATCTATACAAACTTTGTACATTCATACCTACACATGTAATGGTGGATTTTCGTAGATTACAATTTTTATAGATAGATAGATAATCTTTATTACCATACATACATACATACATATCTGTCACGCCTGTCTCCCATTAGGGTAGGCAGAAACAATGGAACGCCAAATGCTTCGATTCAAACAAACCTCTTTATTACCACTAATAAAATAAAAAAAAAATCAACAATAAAAAGAAAAAAAAACAATTCATTTGGCTGATAATAGGAGCCGCCTCAGCTGTTGCTATATACTCGTATGCACACCACCAGCGGGATGTACCTATATAGCGCCGATTTATTGTTATGATATTACATATATATACAAATATCTTATTAATAATACACAAAAGTCTTTACCTGCGTCTGTGTGTTTCACTTAAACTTTCTTTTAAACCACGCAACGGATTTTGATATGGATTTGTCAAAATATTGGATTCCTCTGAACATTAATGGCGGAAAATAGGTCATCACCCATTGCGATATCGCCCATATCGGTCGGATATCTATTTTCGAATATGTTAAAAGACTGTTATCCAATATTACTTTTTGGATAACAGACTTTTAACATATTCATTATTGAATCAGTATATATATATATTGTGACTAAACTATGTAGATATTGCTATATATTACCTACCCCTAGTTTTTTTTTTTTTTGATGGGTAAAAGTGGTATGGTAACTCCATCCTTCCTGCGCTAACGGGATACGCTGGCGGAGCACCAGTGAAGGGTGATAGATGAGAATGAAAACAGGCCAGTTAGCCCATCATGATGAATTCATCAGGAATTAACCATGATAGTTTCCAGAGGGAACCGCGAGGCGGTGGACCTGGTTGGGTATATTGCTAGCAATGGGATTCTCAGTCTCCATTACAAACAATCCCTTTCCCCCCTAGCTACCCCTAGTTAGTATTGAAAAAACTCGAAAAAAAAATCAAATATGAATGACCGATCATGTACGAGTGGTTCCGGTCCAGAATAAGCCATCCCTCTCTTTACTGTAGTTATCGTAAGAAATTAACTTTTTTAACGGTCAAGGGATAGACAGTCCCTCTTTAAACATCAACAAAGACTAACTGCGGTTGCCAACCCATCTTCCAATCGTGGGAAGTAATGGCAAAACCCCCCAAAGGGAGGCCTATGTTCAGCAGTGGACAGTTAACAGCTGATTTTGCATTGTAATAATTTTTTTTTATGCAACTTAGAATGGCATACAAGCTGACGGCCCACCTAATGGAAAGTGGTAACCGTCGTCTATAGACATGAGCAGTACCATGGACTAGAGATGGGCAATCCACCTGGGTGGGTTTAAAGTCTGGTGGGTAAAAACCGGGTGTTTTGGGTTTATTGGGTTTAAACCCCATAAACACCCAAATTTTTGGGTGTTTATGATTTTGTACTTCATCATCGTCATCTCAGCCGCAAGACGTCCACTATACTGGACATAGACAATATTATTATGCAGCCTACAGAATAAAAAACTTTTAATTTGATTTTGAGTTTATTAAGAAAGAGATGAAAGTAAAATGTAAAACTACAGTCAATCACTGTCAGATTCAGAGTTATTACAAGCGATGAATTGTATAGGTTCGATAGGCTCTATTTCGTCTAAACTGTTATGTTCATTTACTTGCTCAATGAAAGCTTCTAAGGTATTTTCTTCATTAAACTGAATGTCCTCGCATTCAGCTTTATGTTTAAGATTCCAGTTATAACAAATGAATGAAATTTTTTCAGTTCTTTCAGTTGTAAGTCGATTTCTTTTGTTATTATGTATGTAGCCTTGGATACTAAAGGAACGCTCAGTGGCTGCCGAAGTACAGGGAGCTGATAGAATACGAATCGCTACTTTGCTTAACTCAGTGGAACCACAAATACCTTTCCACCATATTAGGGGCTCAATGCTATCTAATGAGCTCCATACAAATCCTCTGGCCCAAAAGTTTTCTTTAGCTTTATAACACGCCAAATCTGCCATTACATTTGACAAACTTAAGTGTTGGCTTAAATTGTAGATAAACTCCATACCCTTAAGTTCTTCCTCTTGAGTAAGTTCGACTCCTAGAGTCCTGGGGTCTAGAATATATGCTGCAAAATGTATTGGCCTCATTGCCATATTGCATCTTGAAGATACTGATGTTAGAATCTGCTGTTTGCTTTCTTCGCTCAATGTCGAAATCTCATTTAATGCAAAACGTATCTTAGCTTGTACATCTCTAAATGTAATGTATGTGCGATGCAAACGATTCTGGTCGCTCTCTAAGTAAAATATGCTTTCAGTGACTGGTTCCAAAATACTTATACATTCCCCTGTCTTCGTCCAGAAATCATCACTTAGAATTAAATCTTTAATATCTCTTGAAATTACCACATCTTCTCTAACTGTTAATATTTGCAAAGCTATCTTATTTGCTTTCAAACTTTTAACGAAGTAACATGACTTCCCCATCTTGTAGCACAAGGCAATTTTAGTGTTTGTGTAGAATCTTCACCCTGCCTTGATTTTATCAACAAGGAACTTAATCGTTGACTCCTTTTAACAGTTTTTATTATATTTATGGCTTGCATAATAAACACAGTTACTTCTTGTATCTTTACAATATCTTGGCACAACAAGTTAAGGATATGTGCACAGCAACCGAGAGGAACAACATGTGGATATTTGAGTTTTGTTAATTCGAATGCCTTTTGTATATTTCTAGCGTTATCGCCAATAAGTACAAGAAACTTATTTGCTCCATACACTTTCATTACTTTTTCAACTTCTTGGCTAAGGTATTCACTAGTGTGAGGATTACTTTCTGTATTCAAACATTTAACGTATGCAGGTTGAGGTTTTGATATAAGAAAGTTTATTATTCCTTCATTTCTTAAATTAGACCAGCCATCGCACTGAAGGTGTAAGTAACTACAAGCATTTAGTTCCTCATTTAACTCAAAACGCATTTCTCTATATATTTTATCTAAGTATTTTGTCGCTAAAGCTTTACGTGAAGGTATTTTAAATTTTGGTTGCAATTTTTCGAAAAATTGTATCCATAAAGGATGTTGCACCATCGATAATGGCGTCCCTGTTACAAATATAGCTCTCGCTAATTCTGTTTTTATATGATCATCGGTGTCTTGAAACTCAGCATTTATTGTAGTGTTAGCAGACGACGAGGGGCTTATAAAAGAATCATTTGTCTCTATCTCTGACAGTCCAGACATTTTGGTTTTGGACGAGCTATCTTTTATAAGTTTCATAGAGTCTTTTAATGTTTCTGGAGATTTTGGACAAGTGATAAGATGTTGAAGCATTTTGGCAGCATTACTGAATTTGTAGACCTTATTACAAAGCTTGCAAGAAACAGACTTGTTTGGTAAAGTACGGTAGTGCTCCCATATGCGTAAATCTTTAGGTCTCCCCATTGAACCTAAAAAAATGAACGATGATTAGTTGGTCTGACGAAAATTCAACAATAGAGTGCCTATTTTTTTACAATGATTATTTCTTGTTATTTACAATAAATTTATTAAAAAAATAATAAAATAAATACAAAAAACCTTTGTAAAATTACATCTCCTCGGAGGATTAAACGCAGACGCTAGTTTATTATCGTATTGTTCTGTATTTTTCTCAGCAACTTCTTTAATTCGATTAGGTACTTACGCATATTATGTTAAAAATAAATATCTAGTACACATCTTAGGCTATCCACCATTATTATCCAATGACGACTCTCAGCTAACTATGCACTATCATCCAAAATAAACGTGTATGGAAAATTTTATCCCAGTCGGTTGAGGATTGAGGATAATTGCATCAACATACGAACATACCTACATACTTTTATTTACATAACGCAAGCTAAATAAAAGCTTGTAATAATACATCTAATTTTAAGTTAAAATTGTTAAGTGATCATGATATAATTGTATCATTCAAAAATCCACTTACCTTTAATTATTTCTTGTTAAGTATAAATATTATTTCAAATCTGCTCCCTTAATATGCACTTTTTTACTGCTTTTCCTACCTAACACGTTACCAGGAAGTCACGTTACCAGAGTCATAATAGTGAACACGTTTGACAGTGATTGTCGTCGCCTCATATTCAGCGTCGACGAATAGGGGAATCTCCAGTCATAATGTATTGCATGCGTGGCGGTCTTACTTCAAATCCATAAACAAAGAGATAATTACAGAACTCGATACTAGATGGCGCTGTTTTTGTTTGAAGAAAGTTTGCGGGCTAAAATACATAGAATTTCATCAATGACTTCCACAAAGAACAACATTTCTGTTTTTTCTAAGTCCGTATCTCTTCCGTATATTTCATAAGATATAAGCTTGGGCTACATTGTTATGCAACGTGATTTTGTCGCTGTCTTGCTAGCAGGGTTGACAGATATACGATTTAAATCGTACTCATACTATTATTTGTCTATTTTTTAATGTACGATCGTAAAGATTATGATCGTAATTCGCACAAAAACATACGACTTTTTGGTTACCTGGCAACATTTTTATTATGAAACGAACATGCTCACATCATCAGTCACATGCAACAATTTATTGGGGATTTCCCCTTCACATCTGGCAGTCCTGCTTGCTAGAATATAGGTAAGTCAGCCACAGTTACTGACGATCGATATTTAAAGGGTATTGTTTTTGTGCTAAATATTTCATAAAAACGTTATTTAATACTTTGTGGATTATTAATTTAGTTGATAATCACTGGAAGTAAAATGGATGCTAATTTGAGAGATCAAGATCTTCGTATAAAACAGTTAATAAAAGAAAATCTACGTAAGTACTCTTTTTATACCTAGGTAGGTAAGGTATAATAAACACAAAAGGTACTTAGATCGCGTGTGTTCGAAGCATTTATTCTAATAAATTTAATTTAAAATTGTAGAAAGAAAAAAATGTCTGCCAAGCCGTAGCCGAAGCCGATCTCCAAATATATTTGGCGATAGTGAGACCCAGTGTCCAGATGATTTACCCAGCGTCGTCGCAACAAAGAAAAAAAACGAGGATAAAGTAAAAGAAAATTTACTGAAAGAAGAAACAAACAGTTCTAAATGCTTAATTTATGGAGAAGAGGATAAAAGAAATGAGTATTTCGGACTGTTAGTGGCTCAAGAATTTAAATATATACGGCCATGTGTGCGAACGAGGTGTTATGAAGAAATTTTAAAGTATCTACGGGAAGCAAAAGGCCAACATGTTGATCAACTGCAACATGAAAACACTGAAAATTAATTACTTTCATTTTATTATATATAGATTTTTAAAATTTCCTGAAATATTATTAGTTAACGTTTTATTTAATATTGTAGAATTGATCAATACAATTTATAAAAATAATTTATTGGTATTACTTACATATTTTCAAAAAAATACGTAAAAACCTATTTTTTTGGGTGATTATGGGAGTTTATGGGTGTTTATTGGGTTTTTACCAAAGCACCGGGTTTAAACCCGGTGCTTTGCCCATCTGTACCATGGACATAACAGAGTATACTGTTTCACCCATGATACCGCCCATGCGTTACCATTACGGAGGACTCAGATGTTATTCCTCTATACCTTGTAAATTCATGCCATATCCCACCCTTCAAACCGAAACACAGCCATGCAAACACAACTGCTTCATGGTTGAAACACGAATATGTAACAACTAAAAAGAGATTTTCTTGATTCTTTACATGTGTTTTTTGGCAGAGAACATTCGTATCGTAAAATAAAGCTATTTAGAATTTTGTATAAACAAACATTTGAATAAAAATTATGTTTGTTTTGAATTATATGATGTACCATACATACGCGACTACAGCTGCTTTTGCTGGAAGATCAAGGAATTAATTTAAATTAGTTTCCATTTATACAAAATTGTACCAGAGGGAGACTTTGTACAAAAGTCGTTTGCTTGCGCACCTCTGTCCCATTCGTGTTTCAAGCAATTGTGTTTGCGCGACTGTGTTTCTGTTTGAAGGGTGGGATATCGCAGTGAAATTATAGGGTACAAAAGAATAACACCTGAGTCCTCAGGAATGGCAACGCATGGGGGGTATCATGGACGAAACAGTATACTCTGTTATGTCCATGGTACTGCTCATGTCTATAGGCGACGGCTACCACTTTCCATTAGGTGGGCCGTCAGCTTGTTTGCCATTGTAAGTTGCGTAAAAAAATCATAAAAATGACAGTGAATCATAAATGATAATTTAAAGGTACTTGTAAACTAGTTTATTTGAAAAAAGATTATTTTTATTCTACGCATATTATGTTGTCTGTGGTAATAATGAATTACGTGACAAAGCATACAGCATTTACAAGTTTAATTCACTTAAGTAAATATAGGTCAATGTTCGTCAAAAAATTATTTTGTAACCTGTTGCAGATATGTAAATATAAATTAATAAATGATTAATTTTATTTACTAATCAATTATTCATTCTAATATTCAATCAACTCAGGATACCAAGTCGAAGTTACTCCGCCCCATTTTATTGATCCAATTTCGGATACATAATTATAATGGCTGATATTTTTCGCCATCTATAATATCTATGAATATTGTTATATATAATAAAGGTATTAATACTAAACTGACAATATTATATCTTACTAAATCTCCATAGACCCACATAGTTGTAGATTGAACCGGAATATTTAAAAACTATCAGATCGAATAAATTAAATTAAGATTAATCGTAATGTTATAAAATATATTACCATCTACGCAATATAAATAAGACATTATATAAAGCAATACTTAACACCTATTTTTAATACATAATACAGTATATATTGGTTTAAAAATCGATCAGTATCAATATAAATGTATATAACAATCTATTTTTAGATACATTCATCATAAAATGAGAGACATATTGAAAGGACTCACCTCAACACACTCCCATCTCCAGAATAGCCCGGAGATATCTATTTTTAATGAAAACAAACTCCAAAAAAGGTTCAACTATTAAAAAAACTTAGTTCCCTTAAAAAAAAGTATTTAAAAATGTGTTGCGGGGCCGGCGTAGGGCGCGGTACTAACCTGGGAGGGAGTGGTGGGGATTCATCTCTATTGATCGGGAGATCGCGCAGCCTCCCCTGGACCGTGCTACAGCAGTTTGTGGTTGACTTTAAGAGGACGCATGACAGCAATATACATTGCTGGTTTGTTAACCGTTTCCTCCCATTATCTCGTATTCCCGTGAGGGTATGAATTTTCTAAGTAGTTAGGACATTTGTATCTTGAAAACTTTTTCCGGATTTAAATTTCCGAATTCAAAGTTAACGAATTCTTTTCTTACTATTACTATGGATGTGGTTTGTGTGTTTATTTGTTACCTTTAAGCGTCTTAACAGATTTACCAATCACCATGAAAATTTATATATATGTACTATACGTATATAGAATAAGAAGAACAGGCTTTTCCTCCAGTCAGTGAATATATTCCAAATTGCAGGTAAAAGCGAGTTCAAAATTAAAAAGTCTCAACCCTCAGTAGAGGTTCAATTTCAAAATTTCTTATAATCTTTTTTGTATGAAAAAATCACTGGACTGTCTGCTCGTTTGCCTCCTTAACAATAAAAAAAAACTGTAAAAAATTGTTCGATTTTTTTTTAAATTACCAGATCTTAGGTAAGCTTCGATATGAACTCTGTTAGATAAATAACACTATCCAGCCAGCATTGGATGCGGTACATGTGGAAAACTTCGCGAACACCTGTGCCCGATTGTCAACGCGCCTGCCTCTACGTCTACGAATCCACCTGGACGTTTCAGCAAGCGTCTCTAACTGTATTATTTTATGCACTAGGTAACAACAAATAGACAGCGGGATGAATTTATTAAAAATGATCAGCTTGATGTCTATACAATACCTTTTAGAAAACATTGTCATTAGTTCCTTGCGAGTTCGTCGCAATGGGTCAACCGACCTAACTTCATCTTCAAGTACCATAATTCATTGACGCACTGCCAGCATTTACCAATAGCACAGGTTGAATTACCTTTAATTTTTTTAATTTTAACATAGGGGACCAACGTGCATACAGCTTAGATAGTAAGTAATTCCCGCCATCTATAAGCACCTGCTATGTGGTTCCGGTACAGAATCGACCACCCCTTCCTTTCCCGTGGGTGTTATAAGAGGCGAATAAGAGAACTTAATGGTCTAGGGATAAGCAGCAACGTCCTTATTAAAACATCACCAAAACCTAATTGCGGTTGCCAATCCACCTGCCAAGTATGACAACTACTGGCTAAATACCTCAAAAGTCTATATTCAGTAGTGTACGGTTACCGGCTGATATCATAGACGCCTGCAACTTCAGAGTATTTACAGGTGTGTTGATGGCCTTTTAAGAAAGAATATGCTTTTTTCTTGAAAGTAAGCTAAAGCTAAAGCTTATAATATTTAATAATTATTTATTTTATTTATTTCGAATTAGGCACACCAACGGTATACATATTATACATAAATTAATAAAAAATTTTCTGTAGCATGCTGATATGCATACCTGTAGCAGGCGTACACAACATTGATTACAGATTACATGCATATAAATGTCATAATATAATAAATTACATATTCTTTATTACAAAATTCAATATTAATAATAATTATTAGAATTATTTATTAAATAAATCTCTAATAAAAAAAACATTTCTTTGTCTCATAATATTTATTTATTTAAATAACTTAATTGACCAGAACAAAAAGCGGACTTAATGCTAGTAGCATTCTCTACCAGACAACCTGTCTGTGGCAGTAAACAATTTTATAGTTTATCACAATTTTAGTTAGAATTACACAAGCTGAAGTTATAAATTCAGTTTCTCCAAGTCTTATTATATTCTCATCAAAGTGAGCGATCCGCAGCGGTTAACACAAGGGAGGATTTGAACCTAATTGTTCACTACAATTACATGTTTTGTGTCACGCCATTGCGGTAATCCTGACACATTGCTCTCTCTATCTACTTGTGTGTTACTAAATTAAGGAAGGCTATTTACATTAAGTCTGTTTTTTTATACTTTATTTACATTACAATAAGGTTATTTAAATTAATAATTAAATTGTTAGGTAACGTCTATGTGAGAAATATTTAAGAAATTTTAACAAAAAAATCATTAAGTCCGCTATATTTCATCAAAGAATGTTTGGTCTTCCATTTTAATACGACCTGTTCAGCTACCATAAAGCAGCCTCAATTTTTTTTACTTCAAACTTATTGAGTATTCTATTAACAAAACTGAACAGTTTTATCATATTTCTCAGAAAAGTCAGTTTCTTTTTGTGGCACACAACCTTAAATTATGCGTACTGTAAAATTTGTAATTTGTTGAGAAAATTTTTAAGGCAGTCATTTGTAGCAATTGAAGTGCATCACATTAGCTTCCATCAAAATGCAATTAGTGAACTGCGCTCGAACAATTACCTATATTGCCACTTACTGGATCTCTAACACAGTGTTTTTCAAACTTTTTCATGACGCGACCCCCTTATTGTGTAAAAATATTTTTCGTGTCCCTACCCCCCACGGTTTCGAATACGTATGAATTTTATTATTATAGTACAATTATGAAATCCGTACAGTTCTATTTATATTCACAGTTAGGTAACAATAAAATTAAATAAATAATACATAATAAAGTATCTAAAACAGCCATGTAATCGATGTCTGTTATAGATACGTCATTGTATTATTGATTGATTGATGTATTTACGGAACTGTTGATTTTTCACTGCTTAGCGACCTTCCGCGACCCCCTTGTAGAGGCTCGGGGACCCCCCAAGGGGTCGTGACCCACACTTTGAAAAAGACTGCTTTAACAAACTTAAGGACTTTGCTAGAGTTTGTTTGAACAAGTTCTCTTTAAACTTATTTATTCATAGAAACATTCAAGGCACGCTAATTACGCCAACCTGAGTGGGTAACTTCCACAACGCTTGCTCGGGCACCTACTAAACAAATTTCTAATCGTGGCGCGCAGATTCCTCTATTCAATGACGAAATTTATATCGTAATTGAGCCATCATTTTTCCATTAATTGAAAAAGTTTACCACACAGGTCACGATGACAACGCTTTATGGAGAAAAATAGGATCAAAGTTTGTATGGCAAAGCGCTTTTATTAAATGATAAATTGTATTAAGAAGTTTCTTGCGTTTCATTAAGTTTAATTTGTTTATGGAGGGCGAGTTTTAAAAATTACGCAAGTATTTTTAGAGTTTTGTATTAAAAAAAAAGTTGAAATTAAAACACTAATACACACACAAAACCTTTAATAGAATTTCATTATGAAATCCCGTATTATAAGATCATCATCAGTCATCATCATTTCAGCCCTTAACTGTCCACTGCTGGACATAATCCTTCCCCATAAGGGGAGCTTTTTTGATGGGTGAAAATGGTATGGTAACTCCACCCCTCCTGCGCTAACGGGATACGCTGGCGGAGCACCAGTGAAGGGTGATAGATGACAATGAAAACAGACCAGTCAGCCCATCATGATGAATTCATCAGGAATTAACCATGATAGTTTCCAGGGGGAACCGCGAGGAGGTCGACCTGGTTGGGTATATTGCTAGCAATGGGATTCTCTGTCTCCGTTACTAACAATCCCTTTCCCCCCATAAGGGGAGTTTTGACAGTAGTTGCCACTGCAGGCGGGTTAGCAACCGCAGTTAGGCTTTTAGAAATGTTTTAAGAGGATTGCTGCTAGCCATACCTTTACCATAAAGTTCCAGACACCTACAGAAGAGGGAGGGGTGGCTTATTCTATGCCGGGGCACACATGGCCATAATACAATCTGTCTATTACACATGGGGTAGATCTATCCAAGCGATTTTTTCCCCATTAATCCTCTTATTTTGTGATTAGACAGTATCCAAAATTAATCATAGTTTTATATTTAAATGACTTTATTGTATGATCAACCTTATACTTCGATGTATAAGGTTGATCATAGAGGACTTATCTTCTTTTACCATCCATTGTTATCTACCTTTTATCATCCATTGTTATGTATCACAAAATAAATGAAATAAAATTTTCCCTTATTTGTCTTTCATGTCTTCAGTGTGGACATAGTACTGGCTCGCATGGATCCATTAAAAACGAGGGCGACCACGCTCCTCTCGTGTGACAACTTTGACGGCGAGCTGAAGCCTTCGGCGGTATCTAGAGTGGTACAATTGAAGACATTTTCGCGATGTATCGTCATCAGAAATGTCTAATAATAAAACAAGGCGTTGAGCATTGCCAGAATGAAATACCTAATTTTGGATTATTTGTTTCGTGTTCGCGAATTTTTGATAAAATGAAAATGTTTGGGAAATTTTTGGGGGAAAGTAGAAAGAGTTCGGAGATCATCATCATATCCCAATCCCAATTACCCTTATCCCAATCATTTGGGGTCGGCGTAATACGATTTTATCCATATTACAAAAAGACTTGGTTTTTAGTTTTACGACCGGCCACCTGCCTGACATCAACCCTCTTTGGTTCGGAGATATTTGGATAAATTTTTTGGCAGCTGTGGTAATTGTAAACCATATAGAGGTAAATAAAATTTAGAAATGAAGGTAACAAAACAGAACATTGAACGAGATGAGGTCGGAAAAAGTAAAAAAAAACAGCTTTTATTTTTTCGTCATTCCTTTTATGATTAATGGCAAAACATAGTGAAAATAGAATACAAGTTTGTGATTAGATAAAAATAAAGGAACTCGTATCGATGTAAACAAAAAATATTTACATTTAGAAAAAAATTAAAAATCGATATCCTGCCGCCAAAAATTACTTATTGTTATTTCAAATATAAGTATTTACAAAAATAATGTTGTAGCGTATAATCATGTATATATATATATATATACGAGGTCTGTCCGGAAAGTTCGTATAAAAGTGTTCTGGAATGCGAGAAAGAGGAGTGGGGAGGCCAGGTAAGCGCAGGACCCCTTCCTTATGTCCCTAACAATGCTTCAGTTCTGGTCTGACCGCCGTGCGGTGCGAACTGGCTTGTCACGCCATCTGTGAAGTTACCTCTTAACGAAACCCCGTCGGCATGGAGCCCGCTTCCGTTGAAGAGCAGCGCGTCGTAATCAAGTTTCTCTCGAAACTCGGCAAGAATGGCCGTGAAATTTTTGCCGATCTAATTCGATAAGACATCCGGGGAACCACGAACAAAAAAATCAAGAAAATCCCGCTCAAATGTCAAGACAATGTTGATTGTTTTTTTCGATGTTCGGGGGATTGTCCATCAAGAATTCGTCCCTCCAGGCCAGACAGTTGATGGAAAATTCTACGTCGATGTGCTCAGACGCCTCAAAGCTCGTGTGGCACGAGTTCGTCCAGAATTGGCGCGAGAGGGGCGTTGGATTCTTCACCACGACAATGCCCCTGCCCACACCTCTCTTGTTGTCCGTGAGTTTTTGAGTAAAAATTCCATTACGGTGACCGAACACCCCCCCTATTCGCCGGATTTGGCCCCGTGTGACTTCTTCTTGTTCCCAAAAACCAAATTGGTACTTCGGGGGCGGCATTTGGGGGACATAAATGAGATAAAAAAAGCTACGACGGGGCAGCTGAGAAACCTACAACCAGAGGACTTTCAAGGAGCCTTCTCACAGTGGAAACGGCGTTGGCACAAGTGCATTATGTCACAGGGGGAGTACTTTGAAGGGGATAAAATTGATTTACCTGAATAATTGTAAAATAAAATTTTTAAAAAACTTTTATACGTACTTTCCGGACAAACCTCGTATATATATATATATATATATATATATATATATATATATATATATATATATATATATATATATATATCGGTCGCGTACAACGCGGTTTCAGAAATGTATTCTCCCACGAACATTCTGGTTATAGAATAAGCTCCCTGCCGTGGTTTCCCTAAGAGATTACAGCATGGGGTTCTTCAAAAGAGGGTAAAGAGGTTTCTTCAGGGTCGGCAACACACGCGTAATATCCCTGGTAGGGGGGGATTGTTAGTAATGCAATGCATGACTGGTAGTCCACCAGTCCCATTGCTAGCAATAGCCGACCTCCACTAGGTGCCCCCTGGAAATCATCGTGCTGAATTCCAGGTGCATTTATCACGATGGGCTAACTGACCTGCTCTTTCATTTTCACTTCTCATCCCTCACTGGTGCCCCGCCTATGTATACCGATAGCGCAGGTGGGTTACCATTCCATTATCATCCATTAAAAAAAATACCCCTGGTATTGCAGGCATTCATAGGCTACGGTAACCGCTTACCATGCCACCGCCATTTTCACTTCAGTATAAAAAAAGGCTATCCTTTTATGAATTAGTCCAGCGTCACGTAACGGGCCACATGCGCCCTAGTTCCTGCACCAGACCGCACCGCTGCACATCCCTTGATATCTGAAACACGTATTTTAGCATCAGGATTGTTATACCATACATTCTGTTAAAATACATACGTGAAATACATAGATTACTACTTGCTCTTCTATTGCCGTTGTTTGATTTATATAGTAATATTTCACGTATTCATTTATTGTATGTATGAATTTATTTATTTAATATATATATATATATATAATACCCGGGAATACAAAAAATTAAAATTAATAAATTAAAACCAAAATTATAATTAATTATTACCAAATTTTAGAATCCAAAATTAACAAATGACGTGTCGTTCTCACTTTTTGGTCAAAATGACTTTACTTAAATAGGTTGTGTACTAAGCTGTATAAGTTACTATAGTTTTTTTTTCTATCCCACGGGAACTTTTTAATTTTCCGTGATTAAAAGTATTTAAGATATTGATCGAGTATGTAAGATACTATCATGCAAAATTTCATTTAAATTGGTCCAACAGTTTCGGAGATTAGCCCGTACGAACAGACAGAGAAACAAAAAATTCGAACAAGATCTGGATGTGTTCTATTTCACTTCTAACATTCCCCTGACTCGGTTTTTAGCGTTATAGTTTTATTATATATATAGATAAAACCGACTTCCATCAAAAAATACAAATAAAAAACATCAAAATCGGTTTATACTTGTCGAAGAATAATATGTACCGCAGTTACCTCCGCCTGCTAATAAGCTCATCTCCGCAGTGAATTTTTGAAATAAATAAAAATAAAATAACATTTTAAGCTCAGTTTAAATATATTTAATTGTATATCATCAAATATTCCCAACACGTCCCCTG
Organism: Galleria mellonella; assembly: GCF_026898425.1. NCBI lineage: Eukaryota > Metazoa > Arthropoda > Insecta > Lepidoptera > Pyralidae > Galleria > Galleria mellonella. The sequence goes on along the minus strand of NW_026441987.1, from coordinate 3,107,558 downwards.
GACCCCGGACAGGTCAACTCGGGAAAGCAATTAGCGGCCGTGAGTGGAATTATGTTCCAAAATAAAAGAAATAACGCTCGACTGACCCTGGCTGAATTTAAAATTAGTAATAACTTATTTATTTTATATTTCGTGCTTACTGCGTAAATATTTTCTTCATTAACCGACTTCTGACCGACTGATATGGAGGAGGTTTTACATTCGACTATATATATAGATATGTAGAGCATCGACTTATATATATATATATATATATATTATATATATATATATATATATATATATATATATATATATATATACAAATTTAATGTACAAAAAAGTCTTTGCCTGCGTCTGTGTGTTTCACTTAAACTTTCTTTTAAACCACGCAACGGATTTTCGTATGATAATGGCGGAAAATAGGTCATCACTCATTTCGATATCGCCCATATCGGTCGGATATCTATTTTCGAATATGTTAAATATATATATATATATATATATATATATATGATCAATATATTATTATATATATTAATGAACTCACTGTGTTTTTGTCGTTTCCAACAATCGTTTTCACTTCATCCGGAAGTCCTTTTACTACAAATTAAATAAAAATTAACAAAAAGTATAAATATTAGAAAGCAGCAGTTGAAAGCCGCTTTGGCAAATTCTTTTTTGTCTGAAAAAATGTTAATATACGTACAGATTAGTCCTCTAGAAATCAAAATCTTATCAAAATCGATTCAGTAATTTAGATTTTACATAAAAATAACTGATTTTGTCACAATTGAAGTCAGTTTTTTTTTGTGGAACACAATTTTAAATTTTTTTATACTACTTAGAATGGCAAACAAAGCTAAACAAAGCAAAACAAGCTGACGGCCCACCTGATGGAAAGTGGTAACCGTCGCCTATAGACATGTGCAGTACCATGGACATAACAGAGTATACTGTTTCACCCATGATACCCGCCATGCGTTGCCATTCCTGAGGACTCAGGTGTTATTCTTCTGTACCCAGTAAATTCACGCCATATCCCATCCTTCAAACACAGCACTGCAAACACGAATGCGAAAAGCAAACGAAACATGGCAATCAAAACGAATTCAACAAGAATTGTTCACGATGGTTTCCGGGGGGAACCACATGGAGGTTGACCAAAATAGGGCATATTGCTAGCAATGGGGCTGTCAAACCCTATTGCTAGCAATCCCTTTCCCCCCGATTATTAGTATTAGGTAAACATAAAAAGTACTTAACGGATTTTTTAAATTATTTCACCTATAGAAAACTATTATCAGCGAGGGTAACTGGGTTGTACTTTCAAGACTATCGTGCGAAGCCGGGGCAAGTCGCTAGTACATCTGGAAAATACACGTGGATTTCTAATCGTATAATCTGTAAATTCATGGAACCTACATATCTCTTTACTCAGGTCGTACTGCATACAAAATAGCCAATATTGAATAGTGGTACATAATTTTCGAAACACCATTCCGATCTGATGGAGCGTCGATATTGCTCATATGAAAACGGCAGGCGCTGTCAATGAAACACGTGATCTACTTCCAAACTAGAATTGATTTGTAAGGCTACATACACCCTTAATAAAATAATGTATTTAATTTCAAGTTTTAATGAAATATCTACTGTATATACAACTATCCCTACTCTTTACTATATATATATATATATATATATATATATATATATATATATATATATATATATATATATATATATATATATATATATATATATATATATATATATATATAGTAAGAGTAGGGATAATATTTATATTATTATATGTATCACATCTCCTATATTTAGAACTAACAAAATTTTAATATGGTTACATTATTATGTTTTAAACGAGTGCCAGCTAATCTAAACATTTTTACAAAATAAACATAAGTCGAAAATTTGTTTTGCCTGTAACAGTCACGTTTGACGGGCGCATTAGCAACCGCAGTTAGGCTTTGGTGATGTATAAAATGGAACGCTGCTGCCCACCATTAAAGTTTTTTTTTTTTACAACATAGAATGGCAAACAAGCTGACGGCCCACCTGATGGAAAGTGGTAACCATCGCTTATAGACATGAGCAGTACCATGGACATAACAGAGTATACTGTTTCGCTCATGATACCCCCCATGCGTTGCCATTCCTGAGGACTCAGGTTTTATTCCTCTGTATCCAGTAAATTCACGCCATATCCCACCCTTCAAACTGAACACCGACCACAGCCATGCAAACACAACTGCTTCACGGTAGAAATACGAATGGGACAGAGGTACCCAAGCAATCGACTTTTGTACAAAGTCTCCCTTTGGTGAGAGTTGTACATTATACAAATTGAAAATAGTTTCCCTCTCTCTTCGTCCTCTTCATTCCTGAAGGTCGTGTCCTTGAAAGGTGTCTGTTGCCTCTTTTATGATGTTATTCCATTTCGCACCGTCTTCAGCTTCTCGCAAAGCAGCTGTAACTGACAATCCCGTAACGGCGGTTACTTGGTCCGACCATCGATTAGGCGATCGTCCGCGTGGTCTCTTTCCCTCTATCTTGCCTACAACCATTAGTTTGTCCAGATTGTCGGACTGTCGTCGAGCAACATGACCGAAGTATCCGCGTGGTCTCTTTCCCTCTATCTTGCCTACAACCATTAGTTTGTCCAGATTGTCGGACTGTCGTCGAGCAACATGACCGAAGTATCCAAGAATCCTCCGATAGCAGACTGTCGAGAGCCTATCTTATATGCGGAATTGCATCCGGATAGATATATTCGTGCGAAAATAGTTCAACAAATGTGAAAACTATACAAACGCCCTTAGAACGCAAATCAGCATAGAAAGTAATATGGCGACCCACATAACATCCTTAGATGAAATGAAAAGGTGAATTGAAGTTTTATTGGGGCACCCGGGGCCGGGGGAACTACCACAATAGCTCTCGAGCCCTGAATGTGAACACTGGAGTCAATAGGAAGAAGGATGCAGCCTGTTCACGTATCCGGCGTGTATAGCTTGCACTAGAGATCCGTGCCGTAACTTATAGCGGGGTTTCAATGATTATATTATTATACATATTTTTTTTTACTATTATACTTACATATACTTAATATTAATGATTATTTTCTTTAATGTTTTATTCTGTTAATTTTCTTAATTATACAATACCTACTTGTACAACAATTAGTCCATTACCCTAATGTTGTCTTGAAAACATTGCTCTCAGCAATAAGACCGCCTTACTGTACTTATACAATTGTATCTTTATATTTATTAATTGTCTTGTTTTTTTCCCCTATATTGTATAATGCAAATAAAGTATACTCATTCATTCATTCAATATATCATTACGTCTTATATAGATAGAGCATCGAGTGTTAAAAACGCTTGAAGATACATCAGTTAGTGGCTAATACATTTTTTTAAATCAAAACAAAATCGAGTCTACTGCCTCTGTCAATATTTTTAGTATGGTATATGTAGTATCTTATCGGTAATATTAGTAATTTAAAATTTGAAAAATATAGTGAACAATTTTAAACTGACGAAATAACTGTGCATAAACATAAACAAAATAAAATAAATAAAAATATTTTATAATAAAAAAGTCTTATTGTTCTTACTATTTGTAAGTTTTTGTAAGTATTTTTCACCGGTTTCAGAGATGTTTCCTCCCACGAACACTCAGGTTGTGGAATGAGCTCCCTGCCGAGGTTTTCCCAAGAGACTGTAGCATGGGGTTCTTCAAAAGGGGGGTAAAGAGGTTTCTTCAGGGTCGGCAACGCACGCGTAATACCTCTGGTATTGCAGGTGTTCATAGGCTACGGTAACCGCTTACCATCAGGTGGGCCGTATGCTTGTTTGCCACCTCAGTGGTATAAAAAAAATTACATATATGTATCACATCTCCCATATTTAGAACTAGCAAAATTTTTTATCGTGCCTCCCACCAAATTGTTTATAATTACTCCTCTCCATCCAAAGGTTGCCTGGAAGAGATCGCTCTTAGCGATAAGGTCGTCCATTGTTTTCTCGCTGTGATTATTTCTTGTAATTGTTTATATCTATAATAAGTTTACTATTGTAATCTTTTGGAGGAAACAATAAAGAGTATCTATCTATCTATCTATCTATTTGATGTTTGTTTATAGATTTTGTATCCTATTGTACAATATAATATTTTTTTTTCTGACTTATCTTTATTACTAAATTAAATAAAAACAAGACTATGCAACGACAATAAACAAACACGGATTCGTGCGAGTAAAACAGCGGGAAACAGTTGGGTACACTGTTGTTTATATCAAAACAAAATATACATGAATATTTGAAATATTCTCTATTTGACCTTTTATATTTAATAATATCATATTCGTATCGCCATTACATTCCATGGAGCGAATAGATTTGCTCACAAATTGCTGGGCTTCCCGGATAATCAAAATGCCATTCGCATAAAGAAATAACAAATATTTTTTACCAATAATAAAATGAATGTTTTTTCGTGGATATTTTCTATGAAAGGGTCTCATAACTATGTTTCATATTATACAAAGACTCAAGGGTGACCTTAAAAAATATTGCGATTGGCTTGTTTTTTCTTTTTATATTAATTTTATATGGCAAATGGCGACTTGCCTGATGGAAAGTAATAAATAAGCTTGTTTGTTTACGCTTTGGAATCCCTAGTGTAAGATTAACACAGATTTCCGTTCTGTTTTAACGTTCACGATGAAAATGTGTATTAAAAAGATAGCTGCGCCTCTAGCGGACGATTTCGTAAACTTATATTTCTAATTAAGTTATCAATGCACTAGCAATATCCCTCCGTTTCGCCAGCATGAATTACTAAATTAAGCTTCCTATGCGCTGAGTTTTTTTTTTATAAATGATAATAGAATGGTAACCCAGCCTGCACTATCGGTTTACACTGGCGGGGCACTAGTAAGGGATGATAGGTAATGATGAAGCAAGTAAGTTAGCCTGTCGTGATGAATTCAACAATAAATCAATCACAATGGTTTCCAAGGGAATCCGCGTGGAGGTCGAGCTGATAGGGTATATTCCTAGCAATAGGACAATCTCTATTAATAACAATCCCTCCTCCCCCCCATCTCCCATGCGTTGAGTTAGGATATACCTACCCGTGTACGTAATTTAATTCAAAACTGTTAAGTAATTCTTGCATGAAAGAGTAACAAACATTAATTTATCCATTCATCCCTAGAAATTTCAGCATTTACAATATTCATTCATCATCATCATCATTTAAGACATTATCCGTCCACTGCTAAACATAGGCCCACAGACAATATTTAATAGGAGACATTTTTTTTTATACAACTGACAATGGCAAACAAGCTGACGGATTCCAGACAATTTATCTTTTTGAAGACTAGGCAGCATGGTCTCCGACCTTAGCCTGTTCCAAACGGAACAAACGTACTAAAAAAAAAAAAAAACAAGCTGACGGTCCACCTGATGGAAAGTGTTAACCGTCGCCTATAGACATGAGCAGTACCATGGACATAACAGATATAGAACAAATAGTCAGTAAAACTCTTATCAAACATGATTCTAAGAACTCCTTGTTAAACTTAATTTAAGATATAATTAATTTTTTTCAAAAAAAAACCGACTTAAAAAGTTCTAAAAATTATAATTACTACCCCAACTCCATCCTTGTGACCGGGATATAGTACGTGTATACCAAATTTCATAGTAATTGGTTTACATAATGGTGGAAATTTCCATCACAACATTGAATGCCCAAAAATTATATAAAAGACCAATTTCACTTTAAGTTGATCGTGTCTGGATACCTTTTTAATGTCCATTGCAGAAAAAAAAACATAAGTGTCAAATTAATTTTTTTAACCATTTTGAACATGAATGGTATCATCTTGATTTACTTTACCACTAAAAAAATCATGCAAAGAAGGGTTAAGTTATTAAGCCTCTATAAGGTAATCAATCAAGCAAACTCACTTTTATATTTATAATTATATTAGAAAGGATATTATTTAAAATACTTGTACTTTGTTCCGCTGTAATATTTCTCTCTTTTTTTAATACGCCAAAAATTAAGTGAATAAATTAAAAATTATATGTTTATTATATTATTTTATTAAAAGAATTATGGATAGCGAAATTTAAAATTAGGACTCACAAAATTAGTAGGATTTCGATTAAAATACATTCGAAATACATATTCTGTTTTGAAATTTGCAACAAAAAACCAAACGGAACCCAATTTGTTAATAAAAAGAAAAAAAAAACTGACAAAGATATAGACAAATGTTAATTGTTAAAATTGGTTTCCTTTTCATTTAAGAGTTTCCTCTTGTCAGTGCATTAAATTCATGCATCTTCTTCCAGCCAATTTTAACCCAGGCCATATCCTTGACCTCCCTATACGACATGACACCAGTTGTTTAAAAAAAATTGGTTACAGAAAAAAATTTAACTACCTCAACGCATGAACAATACGTAAAAACCACAAGTGTTACACAAGAAGTTATTTAACTGGCCGGCCATTTCTTGAAGACATATTTCAAAACTACACTTTCTAAGAAATACACTGCATCTTTCGAATCCGGGATAAAGACGTTTATTCATAATAGTATGTTATTAGTTAAGGCATTGACATACTTAAGACATTTCGTCAATATTCTCATGTTGAAAATGAAATGGTAACCGTGATGGTAATCCTTTGCGTTGGGGTGGGGGGGGGGGGGGTTAATTGTTAGTAATGGGGTCTAACTGCCCCATTGCTAGCAATATACCCTATCATGTATGTTCCCTCTGGAAACCGTCGTGGTTAATTCTTGTTGTATTCATCACGATGGACTAACTAACTCGCTTTTATCCGCATCTGTCATCTCTTACTGGCGCTTCGCCAGTATATACCTATAGCGAAGGAGACTACTCCATTTTCAACCATTAAAAAATATGCCATCAGAGGAAAAAGGAGTGTCAGTCACTACCAGTTTCATTGCTAGCAATATATCCATCAGGTTGACTTCCTCGCGTTTTCCCCTTAAAACTATAGTGGTTGTCGAATTCGTGACTATGGACCAACTGACTTGTCTTCATCACATATCATTCCTCACTGGTGCCCCGTAGGTACGAGTAGGCACACCAATATTATGTATTTAGAGTAATTCTTTATACATATGTAATTGATAAACTTTTGCTTTAAAAATGTAAGCCACTAAAAAGTTACTAACATGTGCTGAGACAAAATTTGCATGTCTTTAGATAAGGCGAAATGTGTAGCTCTATTGTCATTTAAGAGTATTTGTACCACATTTCGAGCAAATAAATTATATAGCACAGATGCGGTTACGATAGATAGATCTGTACTCTATTTTTTTTTTATTTATTAAAAAGATAAGCCATCAATATGATAGTTGTTTAGTGAACAATAAACAAGTGAGCTTTATCTCAAATGAATCAAAGACAAATTTATTTGTTTTAAATTGAAATTCTTCATTTAAAACAAATAAATTAGTGCCGTACCCGTGCGTGACTACCGATTGTCGATTAAGATCGGCTTATGTTAGCAGCACGATTATTCAAGTTCCAAGATTGGTATTTCACATTCAAAATTCGTAGTAGTCTGAAAATAAATATTATGATTTCAACTTAAATCAAGAACTACAGCCACACCGCGACTTTATTCGTGGCCTTTTATTATTAAAAGATTTAAAAAGAAGTACTTATTTTAATGTTGTTTTGAAATATTAACAAATATATTCAGAATTTGCATCAGTTTTTGACAAAGAATAAAAATTAAAACTGGATAAATTTTTATCAATTCAATTCAATTCAATTCAATTTATTTTATTCGTTACAATATTGCATTGTGTTGAATATTTTTGCAAGTGACAAAAAGATATCGTAAAATATAACAAAACAAAAAAAAAAACATGAAGCAACAAAATAACCAATAATAATTGTCAAAAAATAACATTACAATCAATTTAAAAGTCATCAGTAAAGCATAAAATAATGAAGGAGTATTTTAAAATTCATCAATTGAGTAGATGCACCTTTCCAACAAAAGAGTATAATATTTTATTTTAAAAATTCGCCAATCTTTAATAGTTTTTAATAATTATCTGTATAGATAGAGCATCGAGCCTCAAAAACGGGTCAACTTTTTGTCGGCTAATTAAATTAGTTTACTCGTTTTTCTTTAGTGGTGTTCTATATACTTACGCATAAAATGTATCTTGATGTATTATTTAATAAATAAAATGAGTGTTTACGCATTAAAAGATGCAGAAACTATAAGACAAAATAAATATAATAGAAGTTATAAAGGAACCACTTATAACTACTTATCACGCAAAATTGTATGAAAATGTTGACCCATTTTTCTCGAAGCATTTCTATGGGGACACTACCCATATAATATAAGTATTGGTTTTAAAAAGTAGACGTGCTCTTTTTCAGAATTTAATATATCTCACTAAACTTCTTCACAGATCTGTATCAGTTCTTACTTTCACATTTTAATTCGCTATATGGTGTATGATGCACAGACAAACTAATAAAAAATATTTACTCATTTATTTCGTCAACGCTACCATAAAGTAGAGACTTGTTTTTTTTTCGTTAAGTTTGGGATACCCAGCCTGGCGACCTCGACTGTGGTCCAAGTCTCCGCTTATTATATCATTGCCAGTGATCACAGTGGCAGATCCGCCAACACAATTTGATGCACTCCCCACTGAGCAAGGAAAGTAAAAGCACCTCGTTGCTCGCGTTCTGCTCACTGCCCGCCACGAAAGTGAGCGTGCACCACGCATTTTCAAATTCTCCCCCCAAAATTTCGAACGCTTCGAGTCACATTCGAAAACCCTTCGCGCTCTCGAGTCGTTTTCTTTCTTTTTTTTTTTTTTCATTTTATTTTTTAAATCGTGCGTTGAACCTGGTTGTAGAGTGCACCGTCCTCTAGTTCTTATGTGGCTAAGGCATGTTATTGTACGCTGTCAAACAGTGAAAGTGGCGTGACGTAAGCGTTGCATTAGAACAGATATTATGGCGGATATCGGTGGCTCCGGGAAGCGATGTCTCACTGTTATCGGTAAGTTATTTTATTTACTAATACATATTGTTTTTTATTTCAATTAATTTTCTTATATTTATGTAATTTATATAATTTTAATTATCAAATTTATCGCATTATTACCATATTGTTAGCAGCATAAAAGGTAGTAAACCAGGTATTTAAGGTAACCACAAGAATATCTACTAAAACCTATCACTTACCTATCTAGCTAAATTATTAGGTAAACGAGATTGCTAAACCTTATCAGATCGACCTCTACGCGGTCTGTCCTGGAAACTATAGACTAACGAATTCATCACAATAAATAAACCAACTTACCTAATTTCAGCCTTACTTGTCATTCCTCACTGGGACCTGGATTATTTCACCTAGATACATTAAAAAAACCTAAATAAAAAAAAAATTATTATCTTTGATATCGTGCCATAGAGCAGAGGGCACTCCAGCCTCCAGATAATCTTCAATGTGCTTAATAGATTCTATCAGAGGCTGGAAAACCGATAAAATAATTTTCTTGCGCAGCGAAAAGACAATTTTCTCTGTAGTCATTATTGAATTATGTACAGAGCCCATTACTTACAAACTGCTAATTAGTATTGCTCCGACATGCTACAGGAATGTCTCTAGATATTATATTAAGAACTTGATTAGATAAAGAAATAAATTAGAATTAATGTACCTTAGAGGTCTCCCCATCCTTGCCCACAGAGGTCATAAGAGGCGACTAAGGGAACTTAATAGTCGAGGGTTTGAGCAGCAGTATCCCTTTAAAAACAATTAATTAAAGCCTGATATGGTGATGATGATGATGAAACTTATTTTCATAATTATAATAAAGTTTATAATATACTTATTTTATTTTATTCAATTAAAAGTTAGTTTAATTAAAATAAATTTAATTACATACTAATTTAAAAGAAAATTTAGAACTTGATAAATTTGAAAAAAGCAATATTGGACGTCTAAGGGTGCAAACATACATATGCTTGCACCCTTATTATGGCAAGCACTGTCTCTGGAGCTATGCTAGACCCAATCTAAACGGTCACACCCTGGAGAGACTCTAGCACTCCATGGACTTCGACATCTTGCCACCCCTTCACTCGACTCACTTTCCGACGAGCCCGTTGCATCAGCCCTGCATTCTCGACCTGGCCCTCCTAAACATGTGTTTTAGTAATCCGAAGTAGTAAAATAATCCGAATAAATTTCTCAGTCAAATAATTAGTAATCGAATTAGTAAAGTCACACTGGGTAAAACCGGGGGAAAGGGATTGTTAGTAATGCGGGCTACCAGTCCCATTGCTAGTAGTATATCTTGTCAGGTTGACCTCCCCTGGAAAGCATCGTGCTGAATTCCAGGTGCATTCATCACAATGGGCTAACTGACCTGCCTTTCCATTTTCTCCTATCACCCCTCACTGATGCCCCGCCAGTGTATGCCGTTAGCGCAGGCGGGGTTACCATTCTATTATCATTCATTAAAAAAAAATACTATACATATATATAGTATTTATTTGTACTATACACTTTAGTATACATGTATACACGTCCGCGTGACCACCACCAAATGTAGGCTATATCTTCAACTTCAACGCTGTCTTATTACATAAATGCGAAATTTTATGTCATTCGTTTACGCCATTAAGGCGCCAAGAGGTAATAAACAAACTCACTTTCACATTTATAATTTATATATAGTAAGGAGTAGGTATTAACAATATTAATAATTTTATTTATTATTTCAGCCGCTAACTGTCCACTGTTGGACATAAATAAGCTTTCCCCATAAGGGAAGATTTGCCATTAGTTGCCACGCTTGGCAGGCGGGTTGGCAACCGCAGTTAGGCTTTTAGAGATGTTTCAAGAGGGAGTGAGGCGCTGCTGCTCATCCCTCGCCCTTCCTTATTCGCCTCTTACGGCACCCATGAGAAAGGAAGGGATGGCCCTTTCTATGCCAGGACACACACGGCAAATAATAAAAATAAAATTTAATATTAAAAGCTACAATGATCTAATTTATTAGTAACATAATCTTAGACTAATGTTAGTACATCTTACAATAAAATAAATAAATAAAAGAAAGAAAGAAAAAAAAAAAGAAATAATAAACAAATAAATTTAAACAATACACTCACTGTGTTCTCATACATGTTGTGAAAATATAAACATATTGTGTCATCTAGATTCAACAATAATTGCTAGTTATCGCGTACAGATCTCAAGTTTTCTTTTATAGAAACGGGTGAAAGCAAACTTTTCACTAACAACAATTAATTAGATAAAAAAAAAGAATGGGATGGCACCCATCTCGCACTCATTGTAAATCACATTATCTTGTTTTGATTCATAATTGAACGCCCAACAGTATTATTTAACATTTTTGAACTAATTACGAGTTAGGGGGGAAAGGGATTGTTAATAATGGAGACTAAAAATCCCATCGCTAGCAATATACCCAACCAGGTCGGCCTCCTCGTGGCTCCCCCTGGAAACTATCATGGTTAATTCCTGATGAATTCATCATGATGGGCTAGCTGGCCTGTTTTCATTCTAATCTAGCACCCTTCACTGGTCCTCCGCCAGCGTATCCCGTTAGCGCAGGCGGGGTTACTATACCATTTTCATCCACCAAAAAAAAAAAAAAAAAAAAAAAAAAAAACTAATTACGAGTAAGAAAGCTGTATACGTTTAGGTTGACAATTGTTACAAAAGTTTCTGTAGTCAAACAGCGACATTATGCCATGAAAAAACTGAGCTTAATAATTAAGTATTTCATTAAGTATATCATAGTCAATATAAAAAAAAATTATTATATACTATGTTATGTGGTAGTGTCTCCATACAAATTCTTCGAGAATAGCGGATTAACTTTTTCATACAATTTTGCGTGACAAATAGTTATGGGTTTATAACTTTATATCTTCTATACCTATTTATTTTGTCTTAAATGCAGCACCCTTTTAATGCGCAAAAACCCATTTGATTTATTAAATAATTAAATATAGATACATCAAGATACATTTTATGCTTAAGTAAGTATAAGTATATAGAATCTTAATTAATAAAAACTAATTAAAATCTTTAATAAAAACACGAGTTAGCTAATTTGACAATTAGTTGACAAAAAGTTGACCCGTTTTTGTGGCTCGACGCTATATATAAGCTATATATTACGGATACATATATACACACCATAGATATCACAGTACTGTCTGTAATGTCATGGTGCTGTTCATGTCTACAGGCGACGGTTTTCGCTTTCTATCAGATACGCCGTCAACTTTGACATTCCGAGTTGTATAAAAATACCAATTTGACACATGATACATGTGCAGTCTATTTTTAAACATCTTATATAAGCGTAAGTACGTATTTTGTATGTATGTATGTATGTATGGACATTACATGCATAATGCAACGTTTCGACTGTTTTTTTTTTGTGTCGAACACGCAACGCGGAGTCGTGTCGGCCATTACGACCATTGAACTGGGCGTGATATAATATCAGAGGATAATGGATTACGGGTATCTTCGAAACAGGCATAAACAAATCATCATCACTTCAGCCATTATCTGTCCACTGCTGGACATAGGCCTCCCCCATACACTGCCATAATGAAGCCTGAGTAGGTGGCTCAGCATCCAGTGAAATCCATGCAATGTATTCGAGGTCGTCACTCCATCTAGTGGGGGGTCGTCCTACACTGCGTTTGACCTTACGGGGTCGCTTTTTTATACAACTTATATGGCAAACTAGCTGATGGCCCACCTGATGGAGTTGCATGGATAGAATGTGCAGTATCATGGACAACAGAATATACTATTTCGCCAATAATAACCCCCATGCGTTGCCATTCCTGAGGACTCAGGTGTTATTCCTCTGTACCTTATAAATTCACGCCATATCCCACCCTTTGCTACTCAAGAAATCTATCTTTGATACCTTTAAAATAATTGTTAAGACGCCTAAGTACGTTGTCTCTCTCAATTCTCAGCAATAAGACCGCCTTACTGCACTTATACAATTGTATCGTTGTGTTTGTAAATTACCTTGCTTATTTCCTATATTGTATAATGCAAATAAAGTATACTCATTCATTCATTCATTCATTCATACTATGTCCAGGATTAAGACATTATTATTTTTTATTTTACATTAAACAATATAATAAAATTGCAAATAGACGATGTCTGTACATAGAAATATTTGAGAAAAATTTATATACATAAATTTCTTAATAAGAACAATAGAAGTAAAATATTTTTTTTTTTTAATTTTCTTCATCTCTAAATATTTGTTCCAGCGTCACCAAAAACTACTGCTACAAATTGGATGCAATTTTTACGCTTCATTTGGTGAAATTTAAAAACTGGTATATATTTTTAACTTGCTTTTAAAGCTATTTCACTTGTTTTCGTACTTCTGAAATCCACGTGTACGAAGTTTCGTATAGATATAAAATATTTATTTCATTCATTTATTTATTTATGGCAAACACACAGCTTTAAAAACCCCATAATATTATTACACTATTAAATAATACATAGCCGCTAAAACACGGATAAAAGAAACACATAAAAAGAAAACACTGTTATTGAAAATCGAAGCATTAGAGCAAACACCAAATTTCGAAAAATCATAATGTATTTAATTAACTTTTTTGACAGATAAATTATAAGATTTACTAGAGTATTTATATGGATTTCAGAGATTTTATAGAGATTTATTTGTACAAAAGTCGATTGCTTGGGTACCTCTGTCCCATTCGTGTTTCAACCGTGAAGCAGTTGTGTTTGCATAACTGTGTTTCGGTTTGAAGGGTGGGACATGGCGTGAATTTACTGAGTACAGAGGAATAACACCTGAGTCCTCAGGAATGGCAACGCATGGGGGGTATCATTGACGAAACAGTATACTCTGTTGTGTCCATGGTACTGCTCATGTCTATAGGCGACGGTTACCACTTTCAATCAGGTGGGCCGCCAGCTTGTTCGCCATTCTAAGTTGTATAAAAAAAAAAAAAAAAAAACACTTATACGAATGAGACAGGGCCGTAGTTAAACCCGTAGTTAAAAACAACTTTTTGCTAGGGCAAAAGCCATAATTAAGTGACTTCGAAAAAGCGAATCTGTCTAATTTTCTTGGGACCTTTCATTTTGAGGTAGAGCATTGTCCCTTAATGCCCCCCTCCCCCCTAGCTAAAGTCACGGATTGAGATGAATTGAATGAAGACAAATAAATGAAAAAATTTACAGTTATGTCATGAGTACATTAAAACGGTTATGTTTATATTTAAATGAAATTTTGAACACAGGCATCTGTCTATGTCTTATAATCTCATAAGGATAGATAATTAACACCATAACGTTACTTTTTATTTAAATAGAACTAGTGAATAAATAGATATTTATTTATAAACATTACCAATCATAGTTCAACGTATTGTGTTGTACCTGCTCGTAATGCAATTTCTCCGTTGGAGTCTAGAAATCGAGTTACATTACACCGTCTCCCATGTACGCGTGATTAGATTAAGATACGCTCAGATAACAACGTTTGCCTCCTAACACAGACGGTTGCGGTGATCTCTAATTAATTGTGTACAGCTTTATTGATGTAATAATACTCTGTGGTACCTCAAATGTCATCTAATAGGGTTGTCAAAAATATAAAAAAAAATATGTCAAAAGTATTTTACAAAATTCCATTAATGATAAATATTATTTATTGTTATGTATATATTATCCGTATTTATCCTATTAATATTATAAATGAGAGAGTTTGTAACGGTGGATGGGTGGATGGATATACGGATGTTTATCACAAGAGTAACAAACATTCGTATCCGTCCAACTGAATGAAATTTGATACACGTGTAGGTTATATTCTAACCTAACACATAAAATACTTTATGTACTTACTGATTGATGCGGGCAAAGCCACGAAGCACAGCTATTTATGGAATCAAAGCAGTGCAACTGTGGAGGATGAAATAATGAGAATGAAACTGGTTAGTTAGCTAATCGTGGTGAATTTAAAAGGAAGACCAGAGGGAGACTGTACAAAAGTCGTTTGCTTAAGTACCTCTGTCCCGTTCGTGCTTCAACCGTAAAGCAGTTGTGTTGCATGGCTGTGTTTCGGTTTGAAGGGTGGGATATGGCGTGAATTTACAGGGTACAGAGGAATAACAACTGAGTCCTCAGGAATGGCAACGCATGGGGGGGTATCATGGGCGAAACAGTATACTCTGTTATGTCCATGGTACTGCTCATGTCTATAGGCGACGGATACCACTTCCCATCAAGTTGGCCGTCAGCTTGTTTGCCATTCTAAGTTGTATAAAAAAAAATTAACCATTATGGTTTCTAGGGAGACTGCGTGGTAGTCAACTTGGCAATGTACAATCCCTTCCACTCTTATGCGTAATCTCATAATTTTTTTTTTTGCTATTAGTATAAGACAATTAGGATTGCATATTAGTATATAGATAGTAGATTGAGAAAGAAATGACGATTTAAAAGTGCTTGTAAACAAATCTATTTAAATACAAGATGATTTGAAATTGAATTTATATCAATTACTAATATTGTTCATCGTCATATCGGCCGTTACCTGTCCACTGCTAAACATAAGCCTTGCCTTGAGTTTTGCCAGTATTTGCTACGCTTGGCAGGCGGATTGACAACCTGAGTTTTTGAAAATGGTATGGTAACCCCGCCTGCGCTAACGGGATACGCTGGCGGAGCACCAGTGAAGGGTGATAGATGAGAATGAAAACAGGCCAGTTAGCCCATCATGATGAATTCATCAGGAATTAACCATGATAGTTTCTAGGGAGAAACGCGAGGAGGTCGACCTGGTTGGGTTATATTACTAGCAATGGGATTCTCAGTGTCCATTACTAACAATTCCTTTCCCCCCTGACAACCTGAGTTAGATTAGGTTTTAGTGATGTTTTAGGAGAGACGCTACTACTGCTCGTCCCTCGACCATTCAGTTCCCTTAGTCGCCTCTTACTACACCCACGGGAAAGGAAAATCGTTCACAGTCCTATTAAATCTAAAAATTTTTATAATATTTAGATTGTTATTCAATTACGTTTAAATGTCTAAATTATTACAAATTAGGTTACATGTTTGTTTTTATTATTTACTTCATTTTCTCGCACTGTATAACTATGTTAAAGTAAATGCTGTGAATACCTATAATAGGCATGTGCATTAATATTGTATTATATTTAATGTTTGTTATACCTATATGTTATAATGCAATATGCTGTTGGTGTTCCTTCAAATAAATAAATAAATAAAATAATTTAAATAGGTAGATATTAAAATTAAATAGGTATGTACAATAGTTACACAGATGGAGCATTTCCTAGATTACCATAGATACTTTTTATTTATTTTTTACTACTTATATACTTTTATAATTTATAACCAGAACAAAGCTGCAGTTTACACCCAGTAATATGATAACATCGATCATAAAAAAATTCATACATATTATAAGTTAAATTTAAAGTGGCAATGGGCTGGTTATATAGCTCGAAGAAACGACAACTGATGGAGAAGAAAGGTTCTTGAGTGGCTACCGCGTACGGGCAAACGCAGTGTGGACGACCTATCTAGTGGGGCTAGATGGAGTGACGTCCTGAAATGCATTGCGGGGAGTCAGTGGATGCAGTTGGCTCAGGGCCGTTCTTTATGACAGTCTATGGAGGAGGTTTATGTCCAGTAATGGACGGATAATGGCTGAAATGATGATGAACATTTATTTAAATTTTTATTAAGTCAAAAACAAAGGCGCAGCCCTATTTATAACGCTTTGCCCTTTAAATGGCACGTGTTTCACAATGTTAATTTGTACAAATGATAGCTGAGTAAAATTACGACTTTAGCCGTCTATTTGTATTTTATATTTGGAAAGGGAATAGGGAAGCCAAGCCAAGATGTCATACAATTACGCCATTTTTTTTTAATATAGAATGATAATACCGCCTTCGCTGTCAGATTACACTGGCCATTGAGAGAATGTCTTACATTCAGGTAAATTCGTTGATCGCGACGAATTTATCAAGTACAAGCTTATAGGCTTTTTCAAACAAATATTTGTAAAAAGCATACAAAGGACTTGGAGTATAAAAATAGATAACACTGTCGTAAAACCATAACCCGGTTAAGCGCTCCATGGCAAGCGAAGTTACTTTACATTATTTTGCGTTTTGTTTTTCCAAATAACGATGCGTCGTTACTGCGGTTTGGATTACGAAAGAATGCCATTTGTTGAATATCCGCTTGGTAGTTCATTCATAACTTATTGTGTAACAAAACGTTTCGGCCCCATTCTCTTTGCCACTACAAGACGGACAAGGTAACTACGGTTAAATATACATTAGTTATAAGTTTGTATAATTTCTTCTGATAGTCGTCTGTTTGCATCCGTACAATACAATACATCATTTGTATTCCTATGTGCGTATGATGTTTGTTCGACTTAAAAAATGGAGGACGTTCTATAATGTACAGTATATTTTTTTTATCATCATCATCATCATCATCAGCAGCATCAGCCTTTAACTATCTACTGCTGAATATAAGCCTCCCCTTAGGAGGGTTTTGCTAGTAGTTGCCACGCTTGAGAGGCGGATTGGAAACCGTAGTTTGGCTTTTAAGTATGTTTTCAAAGAGGCATTGCTGTCCATCCCTTCCCCATAAACACCCTTATATAGCCGTGTAGGTCCACAATAGGCCACCTTTCCTTTTCCGTGGGTATATTATTATATGTGGCTTACCAGATAGAAAGTGTTAACCGTCGCCTATAGACATGAGCAGTGCCATGGACATAACAGACTATATTGTTTCGCCTATGATACCCCCCATGCGTTGCCATTCCTGGGGACTCAGGTGTTATTCCTCTGTACCCAGTAAATTCACGCTATATCCCACCCATCAAACCGAAACACAGCCATGCAAACACAACTGCTTCACGGTAGAAACACGAAAGGGACAAAGGTATCCAAGCAAACGAGTTTTGTACAAAGTCTCCCTCCCTCTGATAAAATATGTAGGTAATAATAAATAGGTAATAACAATCACGCGGACAAAGTCGCGTGCATCAGCTAGTACTGTAATATAAGGCATATATAATAATAATAAAATCTAAGGCATGCTGGCCTCAGCTCCGATGGCCCGCTCGTAACTAAGACAGGGTCGCATTTTGTTGACTCATTGACCGCCATCCGCGCTGGTGAAAGCTATGATGTCACCGCTCCAGCTCACGTAATACATCCGCCATAATGTAACCGCTCGATTACCACTCGTCGTACATAATTTCATTAATTGATACATAACTCTACGTCTGCCACACTAACAGAGTAGGGGTGTGTAATATATACATACATACATACATATCTGTCACGCCTGTCTCCCATTAGGGTAGGCAGAAACAATGGAACGCCAAATAATAATATATAATAATAACTATTTTTTTAGTTACAATATTGTTTTTATTGTGTTATGTTATTTGTAGTAATTCCATTATAATTATTGTGTATATGCACACATACACACACACACACACACACACACACACACACACACACACACACACACACACACACACACACACACACACACATATATTTGTTTGTTTGTGTATGTGTGTGTATTTATATAAGATAATTGAATGAATGAATGGTTTATTTTCTCTTTACAAAAGGTAGTTTTTTTTTCAATGGGTGAAAATGGTATGGTAAGGGGGGGGGGGCTGCACTAACGGGATACGCTGGCGGAGCACCAGTGAAAGGTGATCGATGAGAATGAAAACAGGCCAGTTAGCCCATCATGATGAATTCATCAAGAATTAACCATGATAGTTTCCAGGGGGAACCGCGAGGAGGTCGACCTGGTTGGATATATTGCTAGCAATGGGATTCCATTACTAACAATCCCTTTCCCATCTCACAAAAGGTAATATAAAGTGACAACTTGAGGTACAATTTGATATGAAGACCAATTTTGTGAGAGAATTTATGTGTACGAACGTATAAATGCTCAATCTAATTGTATAGTTTGCATATATGTATGAAAAAGATAGTACGTACGTACGTATAATTTTTTTTTTTTTACTTAAAGTGTTCCAAAAAGGTCACGGTCGCACTAAACAGTCATTATTTAATGTTATATAATGGACAGGTTTTACAAGTCAGCTGATTTTTATGAATAATTTATAATACCGAGATACTATATATCGAATAGATAACGATTATAAAGTATATAATAATATAAGATTGCATTCCACAGAAAAAAAAAACCGACAACAATTGCGGTAAAACCAGTTTTTTTGTTTTAAAAACTAAACTAGTGAACCGATTTTGATAAACTGTACGACCAATCTGAAAGTATATCTTTTCAGATAGAAAAGTAATTTTCTAATTCGGTTTATGACTGACAGAGTTAAAAAGTAATAAACATAAAAGAAATAGCATACAATTGAGAACCTTTTCCTATTATTTGAACTCGGTCAAATCCTTTAAAACTCTGCCATGTTTACTAAATGTGAAAAATATATAACAACTAGCGACCCGCCCCGGCTTCGCACGAGTATACATTACATCACATCACATTAGGAACCTCTAAAATTATCAATGTTCCTCTACTATATTATGCATATATTATACATATAAACCTTCCTCTTGAAAAAAAACCGCTTCACAATCTGTTGTGTAGTTTTAAAGATTTAAGCATACATAGGGACGTACAGACAGCGACAGCGACTTTGTTTTATACTATGTAGTGATGATACGTGGTGGGAATAACCTAAAAGTAACATTCAAACGATAGATTTTACTCACACATTGAATTGTTGATTGTATTAATTTTATTACTTTATGAACGGCCGTTTCTTTTATATACTTTTTTTAATTTCACTACTTTCTCGTACATATAGTTCAAATATTTATTTATTTACACTTTATTCTACTATTTATAACAATAATTAATACAGTAAATTTCAATGACAAGTGAAATAAAAGGGTCACCTTTTATTTCAGTTCACCAGAGGGAGACTGTACAAAAGTCGTTTGCTTAGGCACCTGTCTCTTTAGTGTTTCTACCGTAAAGCGGTTGTGTTTGCATGGCTGTGTTTCGGTTTGAAGGGTGGGATATGATAGTGAATTTATTGGGTACAGAGGAATAACACTTGAGTTCGCAGGAATGACAACGCATGGGAGGTATCATGGGCGAAACAATGTACTCTGTTATGTCCATGGCGACGGTTACCACTTTCCATCAGGTGGGCTGTCAGCTTGTTTGTCATTCTAAGTTGCAAAAAAACTTCTTCGCTAAGCAATCTCTTCCAGACGACCTTTGGGTAGAGAATATTAAAAAAAGAGACAAAGAATATTTTCAATTTAGTAGATAAGTATATTGCTCATATTATACTGCACAGTTTGCTCCCACATATCATTGCTATTTCTCTGCTTAATTCTCTAATTTCTCAGCAGCCAAATATTGATATATTTAATGACAATTTATTTATTTATTTAACTCTTTATTGCACCATAAATAAAAATATACAATGACAAGTGAATAATTCAAGTGAAATACAGATTTTACAGCTAAATTTATATATTTTATAGATTTAATACAGCCAAATTTAAATAGATTTTCTAAATGTTGTTTAAAATTTTTAAGTTTATAACATAAACCTATCCCTCACTACACGTTTTGGGAGACCATGAGTGTAGTAATTAGCAATGCAATTTTAAATAAATAAATAAATTAATTGCGTCACTTTTAAATTTATAAATAAATCGTTTTAAAATAGAAACAATGAGTTTACCAATCGATGTGTGTCAGTTAATATTATTGATTTCGTTGAGGATTTTTTTTTGAGATCAAATAAACAACTTTCCATGTCCAGCTTTCCAACAGCTAGCCCGTCCACATAAGCAAGCAGTATGTTTAAAAATCATCACAAACAATGACCATATACTATTACTACATAAATGGTACCACAACGAACGAACAATAGCCGTATAGGTGCGTTGGCGCAACATATCGCCTCGTTTATTTGCGCAAATACTTTCACATGACACGCCAAATATGACTACAAATCGAGTTTCGACTATTTATGTTTAATATATTAAGGTTAACTCCTGGTTTGGTGATCCTTATGTTCTAATTGATTTATATTTACAGTTTTTTTTTTATACAACTTAGAATGGCAAACAAGCTGACGGCCCACCTGATGAAAAGTGGTAACCGTCGCCTATAGACATGAGCAGTACCATAGACATAACAGAATAGACTGTTTCGCCCATGATACCTCCAAATTGTTTATAAATACTCCTCTCCATCCAAAGGTTGCCTGGAAGAGATCGCTTTTAGCAATATGGCCACCCATTGTTTTCTTATTGTAATATTTTTCTTGTATTTTTTTTTTTTTGTATTTATAATAAGTTTACTATTGCATGAATGAATGAATGAGTATAATTTGTTTGCATTATACAATATAGGAAATAAGCAAGACAATTTACAAACTCAATGGTACAATTGTATAAGTACAGCAAGGCGGTCTTATTGCTGAGAGCAATCTTTTTAAGACAACCTTAGAGTTTGTAATGTATTGTAATCTTATGGAGGAAACAGTAAAGAGTATCTATCTATCTATATTTACCGACCGAGATATAAAATAGCCTTACCTTTCTCCATCCCAAGTATTTGGAATACACGTACTATAGTGTATACCAAATTTCATAGCGATTGATTAAGCCGTTAAGATAGTGTAGTGCAACAAACAAACTCACTTTTACAGGGAGGAAAGGGATTGTTAGTAATGGAGACTGAGACTCCTATTGCTAGCAATATACCCAACCAGGTCGACCTCCTCGCAGTTCTCCCTGGATACTATCATGGTTAATTCCCGATGAATTCATCATGATGGGCTAACTGGCCTGTTTTACATTCTCATCTATCACCCTTCACTGGTGCTCCGGCAGCGTATTTCGTTAGCGCAGGCGGGGTTACCATACCATTTTCACCCATCAAAAAAAAACTCACTTTCACATATTAGTAAGGATTTGAGATATGACGTAATATAATGGTGTCGTGTTTTTTTTTTACTGGATAATAATGGAGTGGTATCCGCGCCTGCGCTAACGGTATACGCTGGCGGGGCACCAGTGAGGGATGATAGGTGACGGTCAAAAGGCAGGCAGGTCGATTAGCCCATCGTGATGAATGGTGTATTCATCACGATGAGCTAATAAACCTGGTTAAAGACTTTTGTTTTCAAACTTTGAGCTTTGAGATTTCATTACCCCATTATATACCTACCGATTATAATTTTCAACATATCGTCATATTCGTAGAATACTGACGGATCTGACAAAGATTACATATAAAGATCCGTCAGTATTCTACGACTATGACGATATCATGAATTCATGTATGTATATTTATATAATCATAAAGTGCAGCAATTCTGCATTATATGTGTTGTGATTTGTAAGTATATCGTTACGTACGTATCAATATTTATTTGCAACATTTTTCAATTTTTTTTTTCGCCTATCTATCCTATTTAAGAGCTGCTCTCTTGTCGGTGGAGCTCTTGCCACTCACTACGATTTTCAGCGAGTCTCTTCACGGGATCAACATCAAACTCACTTTCAGATCAACTGAAAGTGAGTTTTTTTTTTCGCCGCATAATAAAATTTCTGTTTCGCCAAAATTTTACTGTGAGAGAATGCTATATAGTATTAAGTCCGCCTTTTGCACCAGACATTTTTTTGTAATATGGTCAATAAAGAATAAATAAATAAATGTTGTGAACCATTCTTGGAAGAGATAGTTCGAGATTTCTCTAAATTGCACAACTAATGACGGACAAAACCTCATAAGGTGCGATGGGTTTCACTTGCTTTTTTGGCGTTACTCCGAAACAAGGATATGCGAGTTTTGGAACTTGTTTCGTATTTTGAAACTTTTATTATGCCTGTTTATTCACTCATATTTTTCTTAAAGGAGAAAACGTCCGTTCGTCCGTCTGTCAAGACCCTTTTTCTTAGAAACGCGTGGAGGTATCAAGTTGAAATTAATATCATATACTCAGGTCTGCAATCTCTTGAAACAGTGAAAAAATCTAGCTTCTAAATCGTAGCAATCGAAAGATACGGTTCCGTTTACGTTCCATTTATATCGCATATTATGACATTCGCAAAGGGAATCAAAACCTACAGAGTACTTCCCGTTGACATAGAATCATGACATTTGGCAAGAAGCAATGTCACGTAGCACAAGTAAAGGAAAAAATCAAAAACAAATTAAACTTGATGATTTTGTACGGAACCCTCGTTACACGAGTCCGACCCACACTTGACCGGCTTTTTTCTTGTATCAACCATAAATGTCTACACAAACGGTAGACTTTTTGTCAAGTGAGATTTCCTTTTCAGTGGTGTACACCAAATGAGGTCCACTGATGTACTAACTGGAATACCTATTAGATACTTAAGTACTTAATATACCTACTGAATTCGGACACAAGTTTCGAATAGATACTTGCGGTACTCAAATACTAAGGATATTTATAGGATCTTTATAGGATTTTTATTACTTTTCTTTTATTTATTTATTTTTTTCTCAATTACAAAATTTAAAAAAATATATAAAAGTTGTGTTCCACAAAAAAAAAACTTCAGTTGTGGAAAAAACAATCGTTTTGATTAAAAACTAAAATACTGACTGGGTTTTAATAAAATTTCTATTTTTTTTATCATAAAGTATATTCCAAATCGGTTTCTAAATAACGGAGTTGTGAAGTGACCAACATAAAAAAAAATACAACCGAATTGAGCATCTCCTCCTTTCTTCAAGTCGGTTAATTACTAAATAACTATACTTTTGCATTGAAATATTACTTGATATTAAATTAAATATTACTTCATATCATTGAAACATTACTCGAGTTTACTAAAGTACTTGATAACTCACACAAACGGTAGACTTTTTTTTATAATCACGCGACCCGTGCAAATGCTGATACTAAATACCGCCGCCGCCCCATTACAACATTACATTAGAAACCTTTAAAATTATCGATGTTCCTCTACTATATTATGCATGTATTATACATATAAACCTTCCTCTTGAATCACTCTATCTATTAAAGAAACCGCTTCAAAATCCGTTGCGTAGTTTTAAAGATTTTAGCATACATAGGAACGGACGGACAGCGACAGCGACTTTGTTTTATACCATGTAGTGATACTAAAATATTCCATTACAAAAGAGATCGACTGGGCACATCGCTGTTCCTTTTATGTAAGCCGTGTACTTACTTGCATAACACGTGTGCATTGTAGCATACATTTAGTTGTTTTATTATGACCGGGTTTTTTTTTTAATGAATTATAATGAAATAGTAACCCCGCCTGCGCTATCGGTATACGCTGGCGGGGCACCAGTGAGGGATGACAGGTGAATAATAAAAAAGCAGGTCAGTTAGCCTATCGTGAATTAGAATCATATGGAATTTAGCACGATGGTTTTTTAGGGAGACAGCGTGGAGGTCGACCTGACAGGGTATATTGCAATGGGGCTGGTAGCCCGCATTACTCACAATCCCTTCCCCCCTTATGATCGGATTATATTATGTACGCCGAAGATTATTTCTCGTCGAATTTAAAAGACAAAAGAACAACATCTAATAACGTCTACGTAAATTATAAAAAATACCATAAATTACGTAGAATAAAACCCCTTCATTGTCTATGATAAATTATAGATATACCTAAGACTTAGGCAATGATGGCTCTTAAGTCATAAGCCTACAATGATGCAGTATGTGTATAAATATAGATCATATATTATTATTTATTATTTCAACCGTTAACTGTCTACTGCTGGACATAAACCTTCCCCATAAGGGGAGTTTTGCCAGTAGTGGCCACGCTTAACAGACAGGTTGGCAATCACAGAGAGGCTTTTAAATATTTTTTAAAAAATAATAGATCATTGTATAGATTCTTTTGTTAAATTTATTCAGCTTAATTCAGCTCAATAACAGCATGGCATGTATCATTGCACATATGTACAGATTACAAGTGTACAAATCCTTGAAATTTAAAATATTACTGTAGTCTATCTATTGTATAACTAGTATTGTAGTTTTTATAAATTTTCTTACTAATAATAATATATTATGAATACGCGTGTCGTGGCGGCCTTTAATTGAGGCAGCATTTTATAATGTAACCATATTATCATGTATTTTAAGCAGATATAAATATATGCTTTGTTGGTTGTCCTTAAATAAATAAATAAATAAATCATATAACTATTTCAAAATTATACTAAATATTTTCAATTCTCTGATATAAGGTAGTGGTTGTTTGATTAAAACAAAAAGCAATAATTTAATTTATTTATTTTATTATTATTTAAGTCAACAATTATAATTTACAATACATATATATAATACGTGTCGTATCAAGAGGTGAAGAGACTCGCTGAAAATCGTAGTGAGTGGCAAGAGCTCCACCGGCAAGAGAGCAGCTCTTAAATAGAATAGAAATATATAATACATTAAATTTTAATTTGATTATTTGAGTAATATTAATTATTCACTACACCTACATATTATATCCAACCCCTTTATAATGGACTAAATTTACATGTAATAATGTTTTACTTTATTTGTCTGTCAATATAAATATTATAAGCTATTAACACAAGATTACTAATTATTATTTTTAAAGAAATACTTAAATATTTCTATTAAAATATATACCAATTGTCCTCTTTAATAGAACATACCAAAAGAAAATACCCAGTCGTTAAGCAACAATCTTAAATGATCATTACTCCGTCTGAACAACATTGACCTTAATTGACTGTAATTATTTCCTCTTTTCGTTTCAGGTATTTTCCTACTTACAGAAATAAGATGCCAGTACCCTGTCCACCATCCGGGTAGGTATGCATCAATACTTTTCTAAATTCCCATTAATTATTCTAGTAATTTTGATAACACATCCCAATTTACTGAGTCTTTCTTTCAGTTTCTTTCACACGGAGAACGGCTGAATGGAATCCTCACGTACAGCAAAGAAATCCGCCATGGCATCAGTTCTCTTCGCCGCGAAAGAGATCACCAGAGACCATGCCGTTGGCGTACTACGATGGACCACCGAGAACTCAACCCTTCTCATACAATCAGAGCCCTTACGCGTCACAAATTGGCAGGCCCCAGAATTTCCAACCATATACAAGTAACTACGAAGGCAGGTCACCATTCGATCTTGTCCGTGCTGAAACTAATGTAAACCCAAATGATGGAAGACTACTGTCAGAAACAGCGTTCACAAGGATCTCAGAAACGCTTGGTGCCATAAATACAGTAGGACATTATCTGGTTGATATGGTAAATGAAAATGAAAGGAATGAATCAGATCCGAACCTGCAACAACTACCTCAAGCTCTATATACAATCAGCAAAAACGTCTTAGGCAGAAACGTAACAGACAAGATAGCTCCTATAGTGAAAAAAGCATTGCCAAAAGTTCTTCCTGATGCGCCAATCACTAAGATAGCGACTGGAGATGTGAGCAGAGATGACGCAAGATATTGCACTACTCCTGAGGGGGAAGATGGTATCTGTGAAGATTTAAGTAACTGTCCTCAGCTGCTGCTTAACTTGGTGAACTTAAGAGAATCGCTCTGTTTCAAAGATTTATTCGTGCCTGGAGTATGTTGCCCCAAAGATGCAATTGTTTTGTCTACACCGGCTGCTGAGAAGCCAGTTTTGACCACAACGAGCAAGCCTACTTATCTTGTACCTGTGACAACGCAGAGGCCCCTCCAGAAACCAACGAAGAAGCCTTCTGCAATCTTGACACTCACTACAAAGAAGCCAAAGCCCGTGACAACAGCTACCACTTCCAGACCTACGACAAGACCTGCTACAACAACAACAGCGATAACCACGCCTCGTCCGATACCGACATCCACTTTCTTCACCGTTCCACCTCCCATTATCGGAAATTATTCGAACATAGTCGATATAAATGGTGAGTTCATAATTTCATAATATCTAATTTGTCTAATACTGATACTTATCAAGGTCATCATCTGTGACCATCCTTTCTTTAAACTACTTATCTCTCTGCTTACAATTCAAACGTGAAAATATTACAAACAAACAAACTCACTTTCGTATCCTTAAAATTAGTACGAATGTAGTGCTGTCATATCAAACAGATTGACAATATCCTTAATGAAAGGAAAATTAGGACATGAACCATCGATTTTTTAAAGAGATGTTTGAATGCAAAAGAAGTATATGGGGATTGATTGATGACACAGTATTTTCTAATAATCTCTAGACAATGATATAAAGTGTGATAATAGTTGCAATATTGGACCAGTAAACTATCAGCATCTCCATTACCAATACTATAACAAAAACTTAGCATTTTCCATTTCAGATTGCGGTCAGAGAGAAGACGAGGGTGGCCGTATAGTTGGTGGCACGGAGTCCAAACCCGGGGCGTGGCCGTGGATGGCAGCGATCTTCCTGCACGGCAGCAAGCGACGAGAGTTCTGGTGCGGGGGCACCCTGATCGCCAAGCGGCACGTTCTCACTGCTGCCCATTGCACCAGAGATTCTAAGCAGAGACCGTATGGCATTTTGGTATTTGTAATTCAACTTAAAAACATGCGGATACAACAAAGCTCATTAAGTCCGACTATTAAATCTTTTAAAGTCGTAATTACCAAATATTTTTGACAGTTTATAGCTGCTCTTTCGTTTAATCTTATCGCTACATAAACTTCACTTCTGTTTATGTTTGTAGGTGGCTGTTACCACTTTCCATCGAACGAACTGTCAGCTTGTTGACCTTTCTAAATATCATAAAAAAGATTACTTACTGTTTTTAAGGGAACTAAATTATTTGTTGATATATTCAAGGTAACTACTCAGTTAGGCTCTACCTGACTCTATGTAATATCTTCTGGACTATTTATTTGTTTATATAAAGTATTTATAGCTTTCATAAACAACTCAGCTCCACCTGTTCTTAATGCCAACAGTTTCCCCGCGAGGCAATTCAGCGTGCGTCTCGGAGACGTAGATCTGGCTAGAGATGACGAGCCCTCGAGGCCGATCACACTCCGTGTCACCGAAGTGCGAGCTCACGACCAGTTCTCCAGGGTCGGATTTTATAACGACATAGCTGTACTTGTGCTAGCTGGTTAGTATTTGAATCATTTATATTGATAGCAATTATTACAATGCATAACTATTGTAGTTTCACCTTATGACATCCTCAAATATTTGAAAGAATCGATGTTGTATAACTTGTCAGTGTGGTAGAGAAATATGTAACTATTCACTAAGTATTATAGACAGTAATGCCCTAGACCAGTGTTGCCCAACCTATTTTATGTCATGCCCACTTGATATTTCTAAGATTTTATGCCCCCATACATAATTTTTCCCGACAAAGTTTACTTGACGACTCTAATCGCCTAGTCGATGTTTTGGTAATGTCAAACGAAATTATACCTAATAAATATTTACAAAATTTTTTTAATTTACATTTTTTGTTAAATTTGGCACCGATACCTACTCGTAGCATTGCATTTAAATGGCCCGGAGCAAGAGGGTTAAAATCGCTTCACGTCCATTTTGTAATTGCCTCCCCCCTTTACTATTAAATTGCCCCCCTGCGGGGCGAGGGCCCCACATTGAAATACCCTAGACGCACCTGAAGTCTTACCTGAAGATTAAGGTATTAGATCTCCGCTTTCCCTAATTTTAATGTTTCTCATCAAACCGAAACACAGCCATACGAATATTGCTGCTAAGAGACATACTCGTAAGTGTCTAGTCATTTATGATTCTACTATCAAGCATAACAGTAATGAGATACGAATACCATAGATATTTTCCTCTGGTATTTTAATTATTTATTTAATACTTCTACTAAATAATTAAGGAAGTAAAGCATATAATATATTAGTGCGAGAGAAAGAAAATTCGAAATAGATGTAGACATATTTCGAATTTATTTCGAATTTTCTATAGGCGTAGGCCTATGTCGTGCCTTCTGAACAGCGTGAAAATTACTCAATAATATGGAAAGATCCATCCCCAGTCAATGGATGAATTATGGTTTACATTTAATAAGTGATAATCGTCCACTTTGCAGAAAACGTTCAAAAATCAAAATATGTGATACCCATCTGTCTGCCAACTGGAGAGTTATCTCGGCAGCAGTTCGACGGGGCACTGGCCACCGTCGTGGGTTGGGGCACCACCAGGTACGGTGGGGGAGAGAGCACCAAGCAGCTGGAAGCTAAGCTGCCCGTGTGGAGGAACGAAGACTGTGATCGGGCGTACTTCCAGCCCATTACCGACACATTTCTATGCGCTGGATACGCCAGAGGAGGCGTCGATGCTTGTCAGGTATGATAGATACCACCAAAAGATTTATATTAGTAAACTTAGCAAAAACAAAAACCAGTTATTTACTCTGTACCTGTACAGAAAAAAAATCACTGGTCTTGAAAACAAAAACGATTTCTTACAAGAAATCTTTGGAACTCTGCTTTACAAATTAGGGATAAATACATCCTAATCACTTGGCCGGATTTTTTTTATGCACCTTAGAATGGCAAACAATCTGACGGCCCACTTAATGGAATGTGGTAACCATCGCCTAAAGACATGAGCGCGTTGCGTTGCCACTGTTAATACACTCAGGTGTTATTCCTCTGTACCCTGTATATTCACTGCCATATATTTATTATATAACATTTAACGTGTCACTATATTTACCTACAGTTGTGGGCAATAAAGGTATCTTTTCATTCCATGCCTACAATAAAACTAAGCAATCCACGTTTGCGGTCGAACCTAATGTCCACGTGACCGTTATTTATTTGTTCCCAGGGCGATTCCGGGGGACCGCTGATGCTTTTAGCGAATGGCCGGTGGACGCAAATAGGCGTGGTATCCTTCGGGAACAAGTGCGGCGAACCGGGATATCCAGGCGTGTACACACGGGCCACCCATTACAATAATTGGCTACACCAGAATATTGTGTAGGGATTTTTGTATTTTTCATTCGACTGCTGAAGAAACGAAGTTAATGTGTTTGTAAATATACAGTCGCGGATTGCTGTGAAAATAATATAATGTATGCGCTTACATCTATATTGGCGCTATTACCCATTAGATCGAATTAGAAATGCTATTTTGTGGACCGGAATTTTTATACCGTGACCCATACCTAATAGGTGATAAAAGTTCACAGGGGAGAACGCTCTTTACATTATATCCGCCTTGTACATCCATATTTGTGCAATAAATAATAATAAATCGACAAGAAGAGTGTGGTTAATTTTTTTTTTTTTAATATTAGAAATTGGAAACGTATCGTCACTCTGACGCATCGATTTCCTAAATTGTTCCGACCAAGGCGAATCTTGGTGGGATGGAAAGATGGAAGGATGGAAAGTCGTAAACTTTTTCTACTAGTTTCATTTTTATTTATTTCACAAAAGTTTATTCTATAATAATATGTACCTATAGATAAAAACTAAAACAAAAAAATTAACGCGCTACCTGATAGAAAACGGTAACCATTGCTAAGCACATGGAGTTACACTAATATGTTACGCCTACATACCCAATGATTTTACAGCCATTTCCCACACTTAGATCTAAAATACAGCCTTGCAATCACAGATGCTATATTGTTTAGCGACAAAACATGAGTAGAAGTGCCCACACATACAACTGTCTTGACATATTTTTTTTCACACACTAGCCATCTACATATTTATTTATCTACAATATCAATTCATACTTACAGTTACCAAATAAAATATTTAATAAATCGCCATAATTAGGTAAATACTTTTTTCGT
Organism: Galleria mellonella; assembly: GCF_026898425.1. NCBI lineage: Eukaryota > Metazoa > Arthropoda > Insecta > Lepidoptera > Pyralidae > Galleria > Galleria mellonella. Next base: position 3,076,536 of record NW_026441987.1, on the reverse strand, counting down.
CATTCATTTACATAAGATTCTTAACTGTAATTTAATTTATTTGGTTATTTAGAGTGGTGCTAGACTGTTTATTAGACGATCGACTGCCTAACTTTATAAGTTGTATTTTTTTAGCGTTTTTAACGTATTTATTTAACATGTTATTGTATTAATAAATATAATTCTAAATATTCAAGTCTTTTATTCACGATCCTAATCCACAAAAACAAAGAAAATTTAAGCGTCCTAGTAATATAGTCTTTTTATGCAACTTGGAATGGCAAACAAACCGACGGGCCACCTGATAGAAAGTGGTAACTGCTTCTTATGAGCATGAACAGCGCCATGATCAACCCATCACAGATTATATGACCATGGTATCCCTAAATAGATTTACATTAATGAGAACTATGGTGGTGTGTAGTAATTATAATTACGTTTGATTTGGGTACTGTCAAAGCGAGACGTATGGTTACACTCTTGGTAATTTCTTTGCCGTTTGCAATCCAGTAGCAAAAAAGAAATGTCACATTAGTAATTTTAGTTTACAAATCGTTCTAAAGGGGCAGCATCATCGCTAATTGTCTAAATAACATTAAAATGTAAATTAAGAATAGTAACTGAAAGAGCTTTTAAATAATACAGAATACGTTAAAAAGTAAAATTGACAGCCAATATCGTTTAATTATTGACTATCACACCTACTTTATTTCAACTACTGTTCTTAATCTATGATTACAATTTACAGTCATGCGGTCAGGTGTTCTGTCAATGTCAGTATCAGTCAGCATTAGTCAATCTCTCAATCTGACAGATAACAGACAACATACCTTCGTGATTACCTAGTTTACTCAGTCGATTACAATCCAATTTAATTTTATTTCTTTCCTTAATTGTCTCTTGTTAATTATTATAATTAAATCTCATTTCATAAATAAATTTGTAATGTGATCATTATTATTTAGAAATCGTCACAGACAGAAACCAACCCATTAATCGTCATATCCAGCACTGTTTATGATAAGTGAGAAAATAGTTTCAATATGAAATATTCTACTTCACCCACCCCAAGTTACAATAATTATCCAAGAAGCACCTCTCCTCTGCCGGCTCCAGCCAACTACCAGGCCACGACAGCTAGTGCAGCGGTTAAACGTTATAAATATCTAAGAAGGCTATTCAAATTTAACCAAATGGACTTCGAATTTGCAGCCTGGCAAATGGTCTATTTATTTGTGGCACCACAGAAAGTATTTAGGAATTTCAATTACAGAAAACGTAAGTTAATATTAAATTATATCTTTACTTACCTGATGTAAATTTTCAAAGTTATAATTTAGTAAACAAATTCAAGTCAATTTGACTTGCAATATACAGGTAAATTTACAAATCTATCTTTTTTAACGCGCCACCTACCTACTTATGCTTTAATCCTTTCTACCCAAAGGTTGTCTGGAAGAGATTGCTTAGCAATAAGACCGCCTTTAGTACTACACTATACGTATTGAAAATTGTTTTAACAAAACATGTTATGTTGGTGCAATAAAGTGTTAAATAAATAAATAAAATAAATAAATTCGAAAAAATTAGCCATACATGAAACTAAGGATCTAACCATGCTATTAAATATATTTATAATGTAAATAATCTAACCATACATAGGTTCTTATGAAAAATTTAATTATGTTTCTATTTTTTAATTTTCAGATACAAAATCACAGTTTGCTAGAGATGATCCAGCTTTTTTAGTATTACTCTGTGGATGGCTATTCTGTATGTATCTTAATTTAAAGTTTTATTTTAATAATGTTATGAAATAGTTTATAAAATTGCCTTATTTTTTAATGGATGATAATAAAACAACTCTGTCTGCATGATCGATATATGGTGGCACACCAGTGAGAGATAATAGATGACAATGAAGTCAGGTCAGTTGGCCTATAGTGACAAATTCATTGAGAAATTAACTATGATGGTTTCCAAAAAGAACCATATGGAGGTTGAACTGGCTGAGTAAATTGCTAGTAATGGAGCCACTCGCCCCATTACTAACAATCCCCCCTCCCCTGTCTCAACAAATATAAACTGTATAAAAACAAATTAAATTATAAAATAATGTTGGAGATTTAAGTTTAAACTGGGTAATGCTATAAAATATTTTTTTGTATTTCAGTTTCATCAATATGCTTTGCCCTGATTATGAACCTCACATGGGGTAAAGTGGCCCTATTTGTTTTGTTTGTGATATTTGTGGACTTCATTGGAGCTGCTATACTTGTCTCCACAATTTTTTGGTAAATTTCATAAGTTTTATTTATATTTTCTTCCTATACTTGAACTGTTAATAAACAATGTTGACATGTCTTTATATTATGATAAAGTAACTGAGCATAAAATAAACATATAACTAAATCAATAAGGTTATTGAATTAATTTAATTACACATTATCTGTACCACTACAAATGTTATCCACCAGGTGGGTCATCAGCTTACTATTTTAAGTATTATATAAAAAATATATTTGTTGCAGGTATGTGACCAACAAATATTTGCGACGGGAGCCAGATGGACCGGATGTGGAGTGGGGCTATGCATTTGATGTGCACATCAATGCATTCTTCCCGCCACTACTGCTTCTTCACCTTGTCCAGATAGTGCTGTTTCACAGTATGTATAATTTGTATATCTTAAGCAACTAGACTCTTTGTCCTGACAAGGAACTGAAATAATCAGCTAACTAATGTCAGCTTTAGAGGCGAGAAAGGGGCAAAGTCCAAAGAGGGTGCTACATGTACTACATATGCTACATGTACTGCTCATGTTTATAGGCGACGGTTACTACTTTCTTTCAGGTGGGCCATCAGCTTGTTTGCCATTCTAAGTTGTATAAAAAAAAAAACAAATTCAATGTTAATATTTTATTGACTGATCTTTTTTGCCATCATTAGGGCATGCCTTCAAGTTTACCCAGAGGTACTTGGTACGCTAATACTGACCTACGACTAACTCTAGGAAAAGGCAAGCACAATAAATTTAGGTTACAGTGTTACAGATATAAACAGACTTAAATTACACTAAGATCAAATAGTAATGTACAATTATTTTTTTAATACAACACTCCAATTTTATTAGTACTTGAAAGTCACATCTCATGGTTCAAGTACTTCTCATTTCTTATAATACGCCTCTATTATTAAAAACTGGCATTCTGCTATTTATCTTAGAGAGATTTTTTCACCAATAGCCTTACTATACTTTTACAGTTCTTAAATTTATTGTGTTGCTTTGTCATTCAATAAATTCTCAAATATCTTTTCTCTGTTCCAGATCTACTGATCTACGGCGGCAACCTGTCGTGCCTCGTATCAAACACGTTCTGGCTGGCCTCCATCATCTACTACTTGTACATCACATTTCTCGGATATAGCAGTGAGTAAATATTTTATTCTATTCAAGAAAATTTATTTCGGTTTCAACAATGACATTACAAAACACATGCATAACATATTAATACTCAGGAATGGCAATCTAATTAATAGTAGCGTGGATATCACAAAATATGCTACCCCCATACATTGTCATCACTAAGGATTTTATTTTATGCAACTTAGGAAAGAAGCTGATAGCTCACCTTATGTAAAGTAGTAACATGGATATAACAGAGTATACTGTTTCACCCATAATACTCCCAATGCGTTGCCATTTCTGAGGACTAAAGTGTTGTCTCTGTACACTGTAAATTAATTCAACATTTAGGTATTATCTCTCCAAATTCTATTAGTGTATTTAAGATTATTTTCGAGGGAGGAGCCTGGCCCTTCAAAAAAGCTGCATATATAGTCTCCAACATGTTTTCATAGCATCACTCGCGTCCTGTGGGCCTGGCCCACCCTGCTCTCCCCTAAATACGCCTATGCCAAATTCTAACATTGACTGCCGAGCTGACAAACAATGCATGGTTTAAGCAAATCATGTGCATCTCTTATCAATTAAAACTACTAAATATGACCACTATACTCCATATGTTATAGCGTAGTTCGAATGGCAAATTAAAACAATAGAAAAAAGTACTAAAATGTAAATTACAAGTTCAGTAAATCATTTGACTATGAGTTATGATTCTTTATTTAAATTTAAGGCCAATAAGAAGTAATAAATAGGACAGACATTAAATTTAGCTTTTTAATTATATAAGATTATAATTCCATTTTTGGAGTCACTCAGTATATTTTTTTTACAGTAAAAACAACCAAAATGTCAGTTACATACTAGAACACAGTATTAGCTTGTTTGCAATTTTTCAATCTATAAACTCTATTTGTGAAGTTTATTTTGTATTTGCGATTTTTAAGGACTTTTACGAGACGCATCTTATGTATTTCATATTAATTTTCAGATCTACCAATTGTCCACAATGCGCGAGTATTCCTTCTGCCATTGCCCATCCTTGTACTGGCATACCTGGGCAGTCTTCTGGCTGGATGGAACTTTAGCTTAATGCTCATGAACTTCTATCACTACAGAGTACTATAATCACTGTATTGTGACAGTTCGTATGTTACTATGAAGTTTAGTGGCCCGGAAATACTCGCTAATAAATAAAAAATATCAACAATCTATTAAAATACATTTATTTCTCGTCTCGCCGCCTTTGAAGTACAGAGCGCTGAAATACAGAGTTTTAAGAACCTTCTAGCAGATAGTGTCCTATAGGCGCGCTGCTTTCCGGCTCGAAGGACCATTTGAAAGGTCGAAAAAAGGAGGGTTGCACAAAAGGTCATCAAGCTCATAATTTAGACGTTTAAAGCATTAAAATAAAAAGGCTAAATTTCTTGTCTTCAAAATGATGTCCGTCTTCTTAGTCGAGCTTCGCCGTAGTAATTTGTTTTATCAAAGGCAGTTTTGTCTGTCGAATGTCTTAGCGGCCAGCGAGAAAACCGATCAAAGAGATTGCAGCTCATGTATTTTGGCTGTTTACACATAGACATATTTTCCTAAATCAAAATTATGCTATTAAATTATTTTTTATAAGTAGCGAGTATTGATGTTTCTATAAATACCTAGTCTGTACCTCTGTAAGCCGGGGGTTATGGCAAATAATGTCATAAGACAAGTATAGTTCTATAAAATATACTTTTTTAACCAATATGTTTTGAAGTAACAATTCAATTAATTTGAACTAGAAAATTGTCTAGCTAGAATAAGTTTGACTGAATTTTAATGCCCATGTAACTAACGCATTTATAACCATGATAAATGTTTGAAATGTGGGTATGTGGTGAAATTGTAAAGACGAGATGTCAGTACACGAGAGGTACTTAAGAAAAAATATTACGAGCCCTAATAAAAATAATAGATATTAAAGCAATAATGTTTAGAACCTTCAAGAAAAGAGTATATTCCTTTTTAAAAGGCCGGCAGCACACCTGCAATGCCGCTGGTGTTATGGGTGATCATGGGCGGCGGTAGTCATTTACCATCAGGTGAGCCGCATGCTCGTTTGCCCCTGTGTTGTAAAAAAAAAACATGTTTATTCCGATATCACGCAAAAACTGTACTAAATTAGATTCAGTTGTATTCTTAGAGGTCTAACTTGAAATGTGCTGTATGTTTTTTTCTTGAGACGAAATCTAGAAGTGTTATATTTCTTTTCACGTGTACGCAATAGTGGGCAAAAAGTTTGTAAAAATTCAAAGATAAAAAATTATACTCAATTTCAACAGGTCGTAAAATGACATGTATGTAAAAATAGAGATTTACGACTCCCATTTCTCTGTGCCTACCCCATAAGGGAGATATCGTGAAAATAGATTGTACAGTAAATTTTTATAATTATGTAAAATTGTATATAAATAATATTAATAATTGTGTGTTTAAATTATTTAAACAGACTATCAACATATAATCAGAAAAACTCATTATAAAAAAATATCTTCGTGAATTCACAATGTTAATGTAAGTAGTTATACTAAGATTAAATAAAATTGTAATTTATAATATATTGTTTTATAATAAAATTTAAATGAAACGACAAGTATTATTAATTTACGACGTTATTATTATAATAATACACATTCTACATAAAATTATATTTAAATAATCATAATTAATCCTATCATCAAATTTAATCCTATACTAGCAGTCTAATCATCGTCTAATACTATGACCTCGTCAGATGCAATTGGTTTTGGCCGATTATCTCCACTAAATGGAAGCGCTTTTTTAACTTCAGGTTTTTTGCCTTGAATAACCACCTGTTTAGAAACGGAAGTCTTTGTTACCGTTACAGACGATGGCAGCTTGCTAATAGATGCGTTTATTTCATGCGAATGTACCGTTTTTGGCATATTTTTCTGACGTTCCGCCAATTTTTCCTGGAGCGTTTTACCTGGACTCACTTGCTGTAATGGCATTGGAGGTTTTGTATGAATCGCAGAGTTCACAGTAGAAGCACTAGACATATGGGCTTGAGCCGGTACCGAACTATGCACGTTGGTATACGAAAGCGAAGTTGAATGAGAGGATGCGCTGTAAGTGGATAAGTTAACCGTCATAGAGGCGGGCAAAGTTGGCAACACTGTGCCCATGCTAGGGGCTAATGATACCGACGAAGACTTCTGTAAATTAGATGCTGAAGAAGGCGTAACCTTCGCGACCGTGGTTATAGAAGTGCTAGGTGATTTTGTGCTCTTTATTTGAGCGGTATTAAAAGCTGTCGGACGAGTGTTAGAAGGTTTTGGTCCTCGCTTCTGTTTCTTTGTGGGTGGCAAGTACGTCGATGAGTAATTTTGGCCGATATACTGACGGTAAAATTCTGCTTGAAACGTATTCTGAAGAGTGTTCTGTAAAGTTGTTTGCAATGGATTTTGCAAAGACGTATAGCTAGCTAAAGCGCTAATATTGTTCAAATAAGATAACGCAGCAGCAGTCCGTTGACTTAGTGAATCGTTCAACATCGGCAAGTAACTCTGGAAAGCTGCTGCCATTTCTTGAGGAGACATTTTCGGTAATCCAGGCCCCGTCGCTGAAGTTACCGGAGCCTTTGCCTCCGGCTGCACTTTCGGCGGATTAGGTATTGTAGATGCCAATTTGACACTTTCAGCTGCTTTAGCTGTTTGTTTCTTTTGTGCATTCTGGCTTTTATCTAAGCTAGCAAGAGTTGCTTGCTGTTTTAAAGTTTGTATAAGCGACTGGCAGTACTTCATACTGAGATCTACAAGATTCATGTTTTCTATTATTGGGGTTGGACAAATCAATTTGTAAGCTTCAACAAGTAAATTTGTAAACTGTTTAGAATTGGGTTGCTTCTGCGCTTTCATATATGCTCTGTAAATATCTAGAGTTAAACTTTTTAGTGCTTGTTTCTCCACATCATTACTTTTCAGGTCGGCTTGTTGGCTAAACTTCGTGAGTTGCCCTTTCAGTGATTGTACACAAAGAGAAAATGCTTGGTGCGCTAGTTCTTCCCTATCCGAGTCTCTTAAGTATTTCTTATCGAGTTCTGGTGTTCTCTGTAACTGCATACTTAAATCGAGCAATGTTTTATGATCATCTATTTCTTTTAGAATTTCCATTGTCAACTGAACCGATCGACTCATGTGAAATGCGAATCCACCGCCTCTGTCTACTTCATTTAATGGAATTTTCCATATATTATTGAAAAAATTTGCAGCTTTTCGTTCACTAAATAAACCTCCTAATTTCTGTCCTGACCTGGATGTAAAGGTCGACAGCATAAGATCTCTACACCTTTCGATATCTTTACCCTTCTTATAATAAAAGTGATAATGGGCTAACCTGTATATTGCCTTGTAATGAGGCGGGAATCTACTCGCACAATCTTCTAAAGCATCTAAACAAGCTCCCACTATTGTCATGATTTCCTCGTCAGTCAATGGTTTGGAATCACCAGATGATTTAGTGGAAGTATCACTATCCCGACTAGAATCACTGCTACTGTCAGTAGAAGAACAACTAGAACTAGAATCTGAAGACGACGATGTTGATGTAGTACTTGATGATTCCTCTTTTCTCTCTGTATCACTCTCTTTTTTATTTTCTATTGTGGTTTTTATATTATCAGAGTTATCGTCTGGCTTTTTTACTTCAGAAATATTTTTCAATTCATCTGTTACTTTTTCAGCATCTCGGTTTATTTCTCCCACTGCTACAACTTCAGAAGCTTTATCTGATTGAACAAATACTACAGTCTCAGCGTTAGTAACTGGTGGTTCTTTAGAAGCAATTCGTTCTGTATCATAAGATGCTGACCTTCGAACTTTCGCCGCAGCAGATTCTAACTTTTGTCGCTTCACTTCCATAGTTTCCTCTTCACCTGCGTCACTCACTGAGCGTTTAAGTATATTAGCCGCTTGAACTGGTTCCGGTTTTGCTTCAGTATCTGTTTCATTGCCAGTATCTTTTTTTGATTTTTTTGAAAACGGTCCTTTTTTCCATTCTTCTATACAGGCTGTGAATACTTTTCCCACAGATGAAGGAATAGATTTATTCTCATGTTGTTCTATATATTTTAGAATAGACGCATGAATTCTATAATGCAGTTCTAATACTTCGATACAAAGGTTTGTTGGTGAACTGTAATTAATTTTCATTGGATAAGTTGCATCAGTCTCTTGTAAACTTTTAACGCCTTTCATGTAATAATCAAGGTAAACAGATGGAGGTTTATTCCTTTTTTCAGCTACTTTTCCCAGCATATAATAGTGAAGCCAAGAGTCCTCATTTGCTTTTTCTGTGTCACTGCTACTGTTAAGATCACTAAGAACAGTGATAAAACATTTTTGTGTGGTATCTAACATATTCTCTTTTTGTTTTTCTAAGGATTCAAAATCTTCCATACTAAGCGATTCACTAGCTTGTTTTAAAAGTCTTGAACAAAAAGAATGAACCGTATACACAAATATTCCATACTCAATCCACATATTACAATGTGTAGGATCCAATTCCAGCGATCTTTTGAAACATCTTATAATTGATTTAGCAGGATTCAAGAATTCTCTTTCATTATTAAAATTCTTGCAAGAATTCAATATTCTCTCTAGATTAACTGCCTTAGCTAACGATATTTCGGCCCAAGATTCAAGACGGTCGTTATTTATTGTTATATCAAGCATATTAAATTTGACTGACAAATTTCCCTCTTCCTTTTTGAAATAATAATCACCAAGAAGGAAATAAATATCTTTCATTTTATAAGGTAAAAGTGGTGGCACTGTTGGTAGTTTATCTTCAACGCCTTTAATATATTTTTTCATTTCGTGTACATATTTCTGCGGGTCGCATTCAGGAGGTAGCAAGGCTAAGATACGATGGAATAATTGCTCAATTTCAGTTGTAATACCCGTTATTTTACCTTCTAAAGCTGGAAGAATAGGTGGTCTAAAAATCTCATACAGCTGTTGAGCTCTCTTCCAATCTAATGAATGTGGTGTAATTTTGTGATCAATTAAATATTTTACTTTGGGTTTCTTTGCAGGATGGCCAAATAGACAATAAACACATTGTTCCATATATTGACAGATCTGTTCCAAAGACTTGGACAAAGAGGGTGAGCGCAATCTAGGAACAACTGTATCAAGAATGAAATAGAGAAGTTTCCCGTCTGATTTGCAACACCAACCCTTTTCACCTAACTGTTCATGTGCTATGAACAATAACATCAACGAATTAGGAATTTCATCACAAGATACCTTTTCTTTGTCATTATGAGTTCTTCCTCTTCCTTGATCTTCTTCTCGCTGTAATATGTAGTGCATCACAATCCAAGGAACTACAGAACCAAAAGGCATTTCTGTTGCATTAGTTTCAACTTGATGACCAATTATTCTAATAAGATCATCAAGACCCTGACTAAGTTCTTTTTGAGAAACTGCATCTAAACAAGACAGACCTTCTGTAGTCAGTATATGATCCATACTACAAAGTATTTTGACAACAGCTAGAGTCCACTTTTCATAATCTGTTGATCCTGTAGTGTACCTAAAATAATGTTTTAATGCCTCATGCAAACATATTAAAGACCACTTGAAACATTCATCAACTTTGTTTAAAGCCCAATATGCATCTAATATAAGGGACAACTGCACTGCAAAGTCTAAAGACATGTCATCCTCTTGATTTCTAGCAATATCCTTACAGTGTTCAAAAGAATCTAAAATAATTGTCAACACTTCTTCATAGCAACCTCTGTCATATAGGTCCATGACTGTTGCTAACTTTTTATTTCTTTCAAAAAATTTAATGGATTCTAACACCTCACTTTCATTTATGATTGGTTTAAATGTAAAATTAACAACATTTAAATTGTAGGTGTCATGGTGGTCTTCCATAGCTTCAAACTCATATAATAGTTGATACAGGCAATCTAAAGCAAATTCCTCACATTTATTCAAAATGTGTATATGTAGTTTCACCCAAAGATACCTTAGCATTAATTCCAAACAATCAGTTCCAGAGTAAATATGTGGTTTCATATTTAAACCTATTCCTATTGTTTCAATTACACTTAAATCATGTGACTGCTTTTCCACTGTAGTTGAAATTAGTTTTTCATTGACAGAAAACTCTTCTACCAGTATATTAATTACTGTATAATTTATTGAATCTTCATGGTTATTCTCATCTGTGCATGACGGAATGTCAATATGGTTATTATAACATTTATTAGCTTCGATGAAAATTTTAGACAATTCTTCAGGCCATATTGCTCTCCATTTCTTGGCTAAGATAAGTAAGTAATCCTTTAATATATCAATGATATCTTTTTTGTTCTCTGTGTACTTAGTAATAAACTGCTTTACATCTTTTTGTTCATTGTCTGTGTTAAAATATTTCTCATTTTCTTTTTGACCACTGTTTACTTTGCCCTCAAAAAGTTTATCTAAATCTGACATATCAATAGATTTGTTTTCCTGGTTCTCTTTTTTTTTAACAATATCTGGAGCTAAAGAGACAGGCACCATTCTTCGTAGAGTATCATAGATATTATCGTTAAGTTGGTCCTGCCTGTTAGCAGTTTTCTTTCGACCAGAACGGCGCTTATTGCACCATTCCCATTGTTGTAAAAAGCTTAAATCGCTGCCACGTCTTCTTACTGGTGCTTTTTTTTGTGCTTTTGGTTCTGGCTGGGCATCAGTTGCTATTTCTGTTGATATCAATTCTACATCACTCTCAACTTTTTCAGTATCAGTTGTAGCTTTATCTTTATCAGATAAATCATTATTCTCATTTTCTGATACATTCTCAATATTTTTTTCATTATCTGTATTATTTTCTTCTGGTTTAGTATCCAATGGTTCAATTTCTTTAGATTCTTCACAAACCTCCATTGGTTCCTCTTTTTCTTCTTTCTCAAAAATAATTTCAATATGACAAGCATGACTATAGCAATTCTCTGTCATGTAATGATGCATATCCACAAGTGACTCTCCAACAGACTTCCATGTCAGGCTAGTTATTGGAGTCCTTAATTTTAAATTTGGTAATATATATTTGAATTGCTGGGCTCGCTGCTGCTCTAAATATATTTCATTAATTTCTTCTGCTTCTTTTAATAATTGTTGTGCTTTCTCATCATCAATTGGTTCGTCATCCTTCTCCACCCATTTATACATGGGATTAAGGTATTCCATAAACTCTCTTATGTATGGGTAAACAGTATATATGTGCTTCCTATAAGCCAAACCTCTTAAATAGCCCGGATCAAGCTGCAGTGTGTCATAAATAGTTGATATACACTCTTCTTTGCAATCTAAGCCTAATAATAAAGTAACAATTTTGTCAAGACATGGCCAATGGCGTGGATTACAATTGGCACCTTGCTGAAATGAGTGCAGAGCCATTTCATAGCGTTTGGCCTTCATACACAACTGACCAAGACGGTACCAAAGAGTGATGTCAGTATCATCCAACTCAGAAGCTGAGCAGTAACAATCTATAGCTGCGTCGACCTCATCAGCAGCACTCAACATAGCCGCAAGGTTTTTAAAACACAAATACTTCAAGTTGAATAATGGTCCAGTGATTTTCTCACCTTGCGCTGGCTTTTTGACGTCATACAGCAACTCAGTATCGAGAAGATCTTTAAGAAGTTGTGTGGCATCTCTAAGATTACCTTTTCTTTGTAACTCCAGAGCTTTTGCATATTGTTGTAACGCAATTTGTTCTAGAGCCTCTTTAGTTACTTCCACTTCAGAACCACTTTCTTCCTCAGACTCGTCATTCAGTGCCGATATTTTTATCATTTTAAGTTAATTTCCTTCACATAGGTAAAAAGATAATATATTAAATAAAAATTACTGACTTATCTAACCATGTTCATTTTATAAACAAAACAATAATAATGTAAAATCAAGCTTATCAACCTCAATCACGTACCGGTTGGTCCGTGTCAATGTCAATTAACAAAAATTACTGATGAGTGATGACTGACTGACGTTTACGAGTAGCTACAACCACCATTTACGAACCATAGAAAGAGAATGCCATCACAGATACCATTCTTAATTGCTTCATTCAATAAAAACGACAATCGTAACAACACCTCTTTTTAAATATAATGACCTTTCCTTGTTTGCTAATTTTAAAAACCAAAACGGATATAGAAATAAAAATATAAGATATTCACAAAATGAGTTTAGTATTGGGCTTCAAAATGTATTGTGGTTTTGAAATTGTTCTTTTATGTAACTTAGAATGGTTAATAAGCTGACGGTCCACCTGATGAAAAGTGGTAACCGTCGCCTATAGACATGAGCAGTACCATGGACATAACAGAGTATATAGTATATGAAATACTATTTTGAAAAAAATTTTTATATTTTAATTTTCAAACCTCTCTATAGTCTAAATTATCTTTGCACAGTTCTACTTTATTGCTTTGAGTGAAACGTCAGTCTATCAGTCATACAAAAATTCATCGATCAATTAGTCGTCAATCAGTGTACTTTTTTAAGGTTATGTTATCTTTTATTCCCATTTTCCTTCAAACAAAACTATTATTTATAATATTTTTAGGGTAATATTTAATTAATATATATAATACACAATTATGATTTCTCATAACGCCCTTCTTAAACGTACCTGGCCTGTAATTGTACAATACGCGGAAGCTCACAGAAAACCCCGATGGGTGCCCGTTGCTAAAAGTAAAATTTATCGTATTCCAAAACGTCCAGAAATTACTGAAGAAGAAAGAATAGAGCTTTTACGAGTGAATAATAACTATAAAACACAGATGCGAGCTATAAGGAGGTTTTATCATGAGGAAATGATTAAAGAAAAATCAACTCGAGAGAGTTCTAGCTCGGAGATGTCTCAAAAATTAGAGGCTGATGACTGGCAACGATGTGTGGAAATAAACGACAAATGGAACGCTCAAGTGGCTCTGGAGCGCGAGGAAAGAAGAAAGAAGGAACTGGCTAAAATGGAAGAGTATGCATTAGCTAGAATGGAAGCCAAGGACAGAGAATTAAAAGAGAGGATTGAAAAAGCTTCACAAGAGATTAGAAAACAAAAGGCAAGTAATGTAGTACATTTAATTAATTATTACTTCATGTTTACTTTCATTAGTATACTTAATTATATATATGACTAATAGCTTTTACCCACAACTTCATCCACATGACTAGGGGGTCTACCATGAAATGAAATTCCGAATTTTCGGGCTCAATTTCGTGTTTTTGTTCGTACCGAAATCGAGCCAGTAAATGGAGCTTAACATTTTGTTCATCATAAATCCTATCCTAATAGTCCAGAGGAACGATATTTTAACATTTTTAATAATTTTAAACGGCATGTATTATGTAATTTTAACATCAAATTTCTGTTTCGTTTGTCCCCGAAATTCGGAAATCATTTCATGGTAGGCCTACAGTATATGTTTATTAATCAGGATAGAATGTGGCCTATGTCCTTCTCCATCCCATATAATACCTATATACCAAATTTTATAGTGATTGGATAAGCCACCAAGAGGTAATAAAACATACTTTACATTTTTAATATTATTATGAAAGTAAGAACAATAAGGATTATTATTTATACAAATTTTATAAATGTGAAATTCTTTTGGTGCTCTAAAATGTGAATAGGATTCTATTTTCCGCCCTTAGCCTCTCATTTGGGCCATTGTGCATCTTGGTGCTCTGTTAACCTAACATTACAAAATTTGTTATATTCATCTATGATTGCAAAGCGCATAAGCTATCTTTATCCTGATAAATTAATATATCCCAGTAACTTGTAAATGAATAATGTATTTTTTCTTATATTACCGTTATTCTGTTTTCCAGGAATTAAGCAAGACCTTCATAACACCAGAGAATCTGGATGCAGCCATAGACCATGCCCTGGCTAACCCTGTTGACTACAACTTTGCTATAGACCTGCAAGGCAACCAGTATCTTGGAAGAGAGTCACCTGCTATCCCACCTAAACATAAAACAACTCCCAAAGCTGTTTGAAATGTTCCATATTAATAAATAAATACTAGTAGGCATCAAACAGCTACATCTAGTTCGAAACTAAATAGCATTTGTACTATAGGTACTAGATAACTGATAGAAAATACTTTTTTTGTAAATATGCGCATTCATATTCATAGAAAAACTCAATAAACAGAAATATACATAAGTACAAATGTTTGTATTATATGGGAAACAATTTATAACAATTGGAGAATGTTGCAGTGTATTAAACCACTGCACCATTTAGATTGTCATGAAGTTTAATAAAATATTAAGAAAGTAATTTATAAAAAATATAAAATAGTAATTGTTATTTGTGTATCATTGTACTATGAAAATAATAAACATGTCTAAACTTAATTGACAGCTTTTTGCCAAATTGCTTAAAAAAAAACAGTTCCTATTATGTTTTTAGTGCATATTACCCTACATCACAAATAATACTATACTTGTCCTACAGTGGATTACCTATGTTACTCTTAATATGGATGTAATAATAAAAAAAAATATTATAATTCTTTCAGGGGGATTTATTGTATGCATGAAATTGGGTCCAAACAGAAATTTAAAATTAAAGGAAAAATGGTTAAAAAAATCAATTTCACAGTTATGTTCTTTTTTTTCTACAATGGACATTAAAAAGGTATCCAGACATGATCAACTTAAAGTGAATTTGGTCTTTTATATAAATTTTAGGCATTCAATGTTATGATGGAAATTAAATTCAACATTTCAAGGCATTTCCAAACATGGCATCAAACATTTCATGGCAGACCTCCAAATGTGTTCACTTTTGATATTTGGAGAAACTCTGCAAACATCTAGTTATATGAAATGATTTGTGAACTGTCATGGTATTTTAAAAAATATAATAAAAAACAAGAGCAATATGTAACATTATAATTTCTTTATTTACAAAACACTATAGATACAGTTACTACTTGGGTAAGTCTTGAAACATGGACTCCCAGTTGGGGACGAGGTTTAGTTTGTGCTGCAGGGGACCCAGCGCCACCATGTTGGCGGAGCGCGACGCGTCGTCGACAGCCACCGACACCACTTCTTGGTAGAACGCAGGTTTGGTGCCAGAGTAAACCTTCAGTATAAGATAGATATAATTGTCTTAACTGATTCAAGAGACAGGGTTGGTGCTCAAGAGCAGGAACACATTTATGGTTGCCATACATTTACAGAATAATCTCATTTTCTAAATCGTAGATTTGTATTTTTAATTATTTTTATAAAAATTAATTCGAAAATTCATAACATAAAGGATTTTTTGTACCACTGAGGTGGCAAACAAGCATACAGCTCATTTTAAATTTTGAATTTTGCTAGTTGATTTTACAGATGGCAACCCTAAAGTTATTGGTATAGGGAGAGGTATTGTTCACATCGGCAACATTTAAAATGTATAATATTAACTTGACCGAGATTTCGTCGGCGTAACCGAGATATATTCACTAACCGGGATAAACAGTAGCCTATATCTTTGTTCATCCTTAATAGCACCCCTATATCCAATTCCATAATTATTGGCTAAACCATTGAAGCACCAATAGGTGACAAACACCCTTTCACATTTATAATTCAGTGAACGCTCTATATAAGCAACATTCTTTATATTTTATGTATTCTACTGAGCTTAGTACAAGAAATAAGTAAAAATATTTTCCAGATGCTAAGTATTTTTATACTCCTTTTTCCTCTATAAGTAACTTTCCCCAATAAGAACTTTTTTATTAAAATTGGTTCAAATGAGTTGCTTATATTGATCGTTCGCTGTATTAGTAAGTTGGTACCATATCAACATGTCAGTTTATTGTACTAAATACAAAAAGAAACATTAAATTTGGTTTTAAACTGATTAATATATTGTGTAATATATATGTCCGGGGGAAAAGGGATTGTTAGCAATAGAGTTTGACAGCCCCATTGCTAGCAATATGCCTTATTAGGTCGACCTCTACGTGGTTCCTCCGGGAAACCATCGTGAACAATTCTTGTTATATTCGTCACGATGGGCTAACTGACCTACTTCATCCTCACCTATCATCCTTCACTGGTGCTCTGCCAGTGTATACCGATAGCGTAGGCGGGGTTACCATTCCATTATCATCTATTAAATATATATGTCCTTATATTACACAAAACATCCCCCCTTCACACTCATCTTGTAATTTGTACCTCAAATATGGTGTCCCCGAGTGCTAAACTCACGCGGCCAGACCGATGCACTCGCAGTTTCCCAATGCGGCCTTCTTCCAAATCGGCCAAGCGGCATCGATTATCAACCTACAGTACAAATAATAATTTCAGACATTACCTGGTAATATTCTAACCAATTGTGTCAATTTGTGTGATATCAAATTGAAAGTTTAATTTTAGAGATAGTTTTTTCCATGCAACTTAAAATAGTAAACGAGCTGACGGCCCACCTGATGGAAAGTGGTAACCGTCGCCTATAGACATGTGCAGTACCATGGACATAACAGAGTATACTGTTTCGTCCATGATCACCCCCATGCGTTGCCATTCCTGAGGACTCAGGTGTTATTCCTCTGTAATTCCAGTAATTTCACGCCATATCCCACCCTTCAAACCGAAACACAGCTATGCAAATACAACTGCTTTACGGTTGAAATACGAATGGGACAGAGGTACCCAAGCAATCGACTTTTGTACAAAGTCTCCCTCTGGTGTTTTTTTCCACGCAGCTTAGAATAGTAAACAAGCTGACGGCTCACCTGATGGAAAGTGGTAACCGTCGGCTATACACATGAGCAATAGGTTTAGAGAAATAGCGCTTCGGAATTGATGCCATTGGTAATATACCAAAATTTAATGGAGACTGTGATAGGATCCCCTTCAATACAACAATGCTCAGTGAAATAGGGGCATAGACAAGAGACATGAGTCCCCTCAAACAGTTGGCTTGATTTTATCACGTTTTTAAGGCAACAAGAAAGTAGACAGAAGAAAATCTTTGGCATAACTTTTAGTCCATTCGTAATAAAGCCTAATATTGTTTACTTTGTAGAAAATAACATATATTGTACAAGTGCATAGTAGGGACTATATAACTGTAAAAGCTTTTTCAACGCGTTCAGCCCCGATTGTGTATTTAAAAATATTTGAAAAATATACTATAAATATATAATGACATTTTTTTATTAGTATTTCCTTTTGTCGGTGGAACTAGTTCATGCATTCTATTCCAAGCCATATCTTTGACCTCCTTATATGACATGACACCTAACATAAAAGTCTATGGTATCTATATTAATTACCTTTTCCGATTCCGTCTGCTAGAATGCAATAATAAAGAATTTATAATTAGGTAATAAGACAAGCGTACATACTACTACATACGTACATTCTATTTTTTTTTTTAATCTTTTATCTTGCTTGATAATATCACACTAATTTCCTGGTCTTAAATAAGAAAACCCTGGTGGTCCAACCAGAATACCGAGGGGGGAAAGGGATTGTTAGTAATGGGGGGGTCGAACTGACCCATTGCTAGCACTACACCCTATCAGGTCGACCTCCACGCGGTTCCCCCTGGAAACCATGGTGGGTAATTCTCGTGGAATTCATCACGATGGGCTAACTGACCTGCTTTTATCGTCACCCATCATCCCTCAATGGTATACCGTTACCTGCCAGCGTATACCGTTAGCGCAGGCGGGGTTACCATTCCATTATCACCCATTAAAAAAACCAGAATACCTGCCCAGCAGTGAGCTATTTTAGGGAAACACTTAAGCTTAATTGTCTCAACCGAGAGTCGAACCTCCTATTTATTGCTTGGCTTGATATAGATACCAGATTTTTTTATTATTATTGCCTCTAAATGTAAGAACAGTTTGCCCTAATCCACTAGTGTATTGTATTAAAATGCTTTGCTGTATCTAGCGTTGGTAATTCTATAAATGAATATACCGGTAATAACTATACCGGTATATTTATTATATACCGGTTTTTCCTCTTTGCTCTCCCCCGTGGAAGTACACGGCTGATCTGTCTGCTTCCGTCTTGGCGCATTATCTTCCATGCTACCTCCCCGCCCTGGCAAGGTGTCTGGCAACTGGAACATATACGGTTTTAAGACATTTATTTCTCTAAAGATTTATACATAAATCACTTAAAGAAGAAATTTAAAACTATGAACATGCACTTAATACTCGTATCTTCTGTTAGCGTGCGTAATTTATCAAATATCAACTAAAAACATAATGTGAAACTACCTTCATTTCATAAAAATTACACAATACAATGCGATTCAATACATATACTGAACATATCAATTAAAATGCATCGGATCTATTCTGAACTTGCTTACACGAGGAGTCTCTCTTTTTAGAGACAGAAATTAAATGGAATCGACAGAAATTAATTAAAAATTAAATACCTGTATGTGATATTGTCACACTTTGTCCACGTACCTGGGATTTTTGTATGCAACTTAGCGGTGATCGTCGCCTATAGATAAGAACAGTACCATGGACATAACAGAGTGTACTGTTTCGCCCAAAATACCCTCTATGCGTTGCAATTTCTGAGAACCCAGGTGTTATATCTCTGTACCCTGTAAATTCACTGTCATATCCCGTTTGACAGATTCTAGATCATGCTGACTTCCACAAGATCACACCTAGTTCAGCAAAACAAAGTGATATTGCCAATACCTGTAGCAATATAAGCGTAGGCTGATCACTCTTCAGTAAATTCACCACGTCTGTATTTTCGAATACCTCCTGCTTTATATCTACAAATGGTTTTTTGTCTTCGATAGCCACTGGAAATTTAAAATTCTTTGTAAAATTCCTAATTGTATAGTTTTTCGCCCCACCCTATTATTAACATATATTTTACGCATACCCTCTAATTTTTTTACTTTCAAGTCAAAACAATTATAAATAAGATTTTAAGAAAGCGGGACCACAATAACCCGTGTCGACTTACATTGATACATGTCATTACTTGCTCTCTAAGGATGACGCGACCTAACATGTCGATATGTAGAACATGCATTGTTTTTAATCAGTGACAGACCAGTGAAATTACGCAGTACTAAATAGGGGTATATTTTTGAGATGTGATGTAAAACTGGTTCAAAACCTAATTCTAATGGACAAGTTCTAGCAGTTTTATTTTAGAATATCCGTAAAGTGAATTAAACTGTCAATGAGACCCCGCATCACACTATTCGAATTGGGAAAAGGCGCGTATTCCTACTAAATCTTTGCCTAATTGTGTGAAGAAACTTGTAAACTTATATCGAATTTGGAGGGACTTGTAAAGAAACACAATACCTATTTAAGCAGCGCCGTCAAGACTTTGTAAATAATTTAGATAAATTTGTTTGATATTGCACACGCCGATGCTCTTCAATTAAAAATAAATGAGGATAAAATGTTTTTACAGGGTCAAAAAGAGCCAGGCCGACCTGACCACTTAGCAGGAGTGGATGAAAAATTAACTGTTAGAGAGGAAAGAGCGCGCCTCAGAACTATTGAAGAAGAAAAACAACGTACAAAATATTTGTCTGAGCCGACTCTTTGAACATCATCTTATGTACCATTACAAGACGTCTGATCTTGTCAATCTAATGAAAACTTAGATTTACAAGAGACGATTTAGACGTACCGAATCTTGTCGAGAAAACGCAACCCAACAAAACACCTCTGCGGAAAGATTTCATTACTCCAAAATTAGTAGTAGCGCTGGATAGGCGTCAACACCTATTGTTCATATATTTGGATAGGATCAAGCACTTGGATATAATATTGATGATTGTCCGATAAATAAACCTTCCATCTAAAGAATTCACACAGAAAAACGGAAAGAGCGCCCTGAAGTCATTAAAATTTATTTCATTCATGGTTGACCAGAAGTTGTGACTGTTCTTTGGGACGGCAAGCTTTTGCCTGTATTAAATGCTTGTAAATCAAAAGAAGAATGTTTTCCTATAGTTATTTCTTATGAAAACAAAGAACAACTTATTGCTGTGCCAAGATTAGAAAGTTCCACAGGATGTGAACAAGCGCAGACAGTTTGGAACGCGATTGTAGACTGGAATTTAGAAGATAAAGTTGCATTTCTTTATTATAATTCTACTGCACCAAGCTTGATGGATAGCGAGAACAATTGATTCCCTGAAAATAGCGTTACTTAGTGCTCGGTTTAAGATCATATGCAAGACAAGGCTGCATTGTTTGACGTTTGCTTGTTCATTGTAACATCCAACATTAAACCACGGCGCCAATGGACTTCAGCAATAAAAGCAGCTTACCAAGATTTGTGCTTTTTGAAATCAACGAAGTCTTACGAGAAAACTGATAAAACGCTCTTAAAAGCAGCCTTGCAGAAGATAACTTGACATTTGTGATATTTAACTGACGAAGTTTCTATATTATCACTGTTTGACGATGAGGTGGACAAAATATCTAAAGTTAAAATGGTTGATCATAATTTAACCAAAGAAGAAATAACTTAAGAAAAACGATACATCCCATCGAAAGAAGAACTTTGCGGTTCATTGTATGGTACGTTTATTAAAGAACATTGACATGAATAGTTATAGAAGTTTTTGCCTACGTTTTCTGTAAAAGTACATTTTTCTACTAAAAGTACTCTTATTTTGTTTCAGAAAAAAAAAACATCCCTGATTTTTATTCAGTAAAAGTCCTTGTTCAATCACTTTAAAATTGAAGACATGAATGTTCTACACTGTGATCAAATAGTATTTCGTTTCAAGAAGCTAGAAAGATTCAGCACGAAACGATGTAGACGAAAGGGTGTTTAAGTTGATACAAAACTCATGGATTAATCACAGTTGAGGAGGAACAAAAACAATATTTGTAACGTTGCGTACAAGAACACTGGAAAATTTGTTCTGACTGAAAAAAAAAACAAATGTTCAAAAGAAAATTTGAACAATAACATTATTTATTAATGTAAATGAGTAAATAATATGCTATTCGGTTGTAATGGAGTTTTAATTAAGAAATAAAAACTAAATTCTTAATTCTTCATATAGACAGAGTCAGAACAAATCATGTCAAAAGTTTGGCGTCATGTCGGCACGGGTTATCACTGTCCAGTCGTAATAATATTTATTATTTGAGTCAATAAGGTCAAACGGAATAAAAATAGAGGGTACGCGCACTTAATTTAGCAAAAAAAATTGTCCTTCTATCTTGGGACACCCTAATATAGGCCTCTGACACGGCTCTCTCTGTCTATCCCGCAAAAGACTTGCTATGTAAATAAACAAACAAATAAACAGATATCTTACTAATAAAATTGTAACAAGACATTGTCTGTATCGAAGAGATAATTGAGAAAAAAAATATTATATTTATATTATTATATTTTTGAGGATTTTTAATAAGAGCAATAGAATTTAAAACAATATTTTTAGAAACTTTGTCTGTCCGTCTGTATGTGTAACAAATTAGATGCGATTTTTATGGTTGTATTGGTAAAACTTAAAAACTGGTTATGTTCCATCTTGATGCGTCCTATACAAGTGATCTATTTCCCTGGTTTTCCTATTTCTGTATTTCCTAGTTCTGTCCGTCCGTTTTTCTGTTTATATGGGAATTACTCAAAAAGTACTGCACCAAATTGGATACAATTTTCACAGTTGTGTTCCAAAATTAAAAACTAGTGTATGTTTTACCTTGAAATGACGTTTAGAGGCAGTGTATTGCATTGATTTTAGTAGCAAAAGCTAATAAATTAATACTTAACAGCCTAAATGAAATCCCATTTAGCTATCAATTATTATAATATTCTATCTATATAAATCCATAGACAAGTTGCAAACGAATCTATCGACAATACGTTTTTTGTTGGTTACAAAAAATAAAACACGCCGGATATTATGGTCTCGTTTTACTTCACGTATGTGGTAACGAAAACGTATCAATCGATAGAGTCGTTTACCATTTGTTTAGGGGATCTGGATAGATATAAGAACAGCGACAGCGGTTAACAATGAATGGGAGATAGTCAATAACGAAAGCTATAAGCTATTATAATAATTAATATTTATAAAAAAAAATAACATTAGGCCATATAAGATATTTCGACCACACAATAAATGCATCGAAATTTCTGTAAAAAATGTTCTTGGAGCAACACTGATGGGAGAGGCCATTTTAGATTTTATTAAAAATAAAATAAAAGAAAAAACAATACCAAAGACAAAGAGTAAAAAAGTGTTGCCATTCTTGGGCCTTATAATTATAAAGCACATATTAAAATATAAAATTGTTATTTTTTTAGAAACCCCACCCATCTGATTGCGCCAAGTTATCTGGTTCTGATGTAGCTGCTCCGACCGACCGGGCAGAATAATCTGCACGGCACCTCGGGAACTGCGCAACTGTAAAGTCCACTTGAGCAGTACTGAGTCGACATACGATTTGTAACTTTATTACAATTAAATAAGGTGAGATGCACGATATAAAGCTATTAGTTTTTTTTATAAGATGATAATGGAATGGTAACATTTTAATGCTATAGTTTTTTTTAACAGATGACAATGGAATGGTAACCCCGCCTGTGTTAACGGTATACGCTGGCGGAACACTAGTGATAGATGACAGATGAGAATGAAAAGGCAGGTAAGGCAGTTAGCCCATCGTGATGAATACACCTGGCATTCAGCAAAATTGTTTCCAGGAGAGACCACGTGGAAGTCGACCTGACAGGGTATATTGCTAGCTGGTAGATGACTTGGGTCGTTATTCACGCGGACAAGCAGTCGTATTGCTAGTAATATGTCAGGTCAGGTCAACCGCCACGTGGTCCCTCCCTGGAATTCATCGTGCTGAATTCAACCGTGAGGCAGTTGTGTTTGCATGGCTGTGTTTCGGTTTGAAGGGTGGGATATGACGTGAATATACAGGGTACAGAGGAATAACATCTGAGTCCTCAGGAATGGCAACGCATGGGGGGTATCATGGGCGAAACAGTATACTCTGTTATGTCCATGGTACTGCTCATGTCTATAAGCGACGGTTACCACTTTCCATCAGGTGGGCCGTCAGCTTGTTTACCATTCTAAGTTGTATAAAAAAAAACTTTATAGTAAGTTTGTATTGGAAGGATACAGTTTGAAATAATGTTGATAAATTCAAACTACATTGTCGACTCAGTGCAATCAAGATGGACAGTAAATTGATGCATCTTACTGGCGCAGTCTACATCGTCTCCAGGCTCGCTCTTGATCGCCACCTCCTGTTTTACCTTCACAGTTGACTTCGTCTGGTTTTGCAACCAGCCTATAATATGAGAAACTGACTTTGTAGTATTTTTCCAAACTACAGATAAGTGATATCAGTTTTTTATTTATTTATATTTAACTATAACATTTGAGTCAATTGGTACACATGTATGCCTGTAACTATGAATAAACTGTAAGTTTATCTTATATTGGGTATGCTGGAAGAAATCTCTTTTAGAGATAAACTCCCTTGTGCATTAAATTGTTTAATTATTACTCTAATAAAATGTCTTTTTGTGTACAATAAAGAACAAAGAATTAATTAATATTTTCATCAAACATAACAAGAATGAAAAGTCTTCAGTACCTGTATAAAAGATTCTTTATTCTGCACTTAAAATTAAATTAGTTAAAAAAAATGCTTACCTATTTACATTAAGATAAATTTTAGTTAACTCTAAACACACCACTCCCTATACTTCTTAATCTTAAACGATACGAAATTGATGAGTATTTAGAATTAAAACATATCACCAATAAAATAAATAGCTATGAATACCTCCATCACCCATAGGTAATTTGACTGGTGCATCTTTCTCAATGACTCGTTTGAAGTCCACACTCGAGTCATCATCGTAATTACTATCCCCCACCACTGACTTTATCTTCTGCTCTTCTAATTCTTTATCAATCTATAAAAAATAAAGTTAATAAAATTAAATAAATATAAAACAAAAAATTGTAATATGTATTTTGTATTTTAGCCAATTACAGTTATTAATACTATAATTTTTATTTGAGAAAAACATTTTACATGAGTAATATATAATTAATTCATACATTCATTTAAAAAAAACTTCTGCACAAGAACATGAAGACAAATATAAAAATTCATTCTTTTAAGGTAATTTGCATTTAAGCTAAATGCAATTACCCACCTTTTTTTATTAAACCAGTTTAGAAAATGTTAGCACAAAAAACAGTTAAAGGTATATTATTTATGTAATGTAGGTAATTTATGTAATTTTTCCTTGTTGCCAATAAATGTTTTCTTTCTTTCTTTCTATATTACATCAGTATCAAAAAGATTTGTTATCCACAAACATACTTACTTGAATTCATGTTTAAAAAATTTATACTGTACAGATAACATTATAGTTGAAAGTTAACCAAAAATAAATATTTTGAACTACTCCCTTAAGTAAAATGCACTTTCTCAAACTTTGCTTTTGGCGGATGCACTCTGTACCATGTCATATGAACAGAAAAAAAAACTTTGAAATACAAGTTTACGTGTACAGTACAGTTTTAACTGGTTAAATTTTTCTATAATCATATTTTACAAATAAAATTTTAATTTATAAAGTTAATAAATACTTTTCATACATACTTTAATGACATCCTTCACCCTTATGGTGGGTTTCTGTAATGCAGCAGCGGACTCCGAGTCCCTGCCATATGATGTGCGGTTATAGTGCCTCTCAGAACTGCCCAAACCTAGTCATAACAAATGTTACATTGTAATGTTCATATAAGAACCTTTACAGTGCACATGACTCCATGATAGACTGAGTAGATGGACACTACTACTACACTGGAGAAAATAGTGGAATAGATACAAGAAAGAAAAGGAAGTGAGGTCAACCAAACAAACACTGGGTAGACATGATAGCTCATGCTATCTAAAACTTAAATAAGTACATTAAAAAGTCATGGAATGTTATGTTGAAGTAGAATAAACAGAATAGAATAAATTATTTTATTTATATCTGGTAGATATGTTGATGTATTTTAAATTAGTGAAAAGAGCTCAATCTAAAAAAGAGAGACTTTGTACAAGTCTTTTGCTTGGGCCCTCTGGCCCATTAATGTTTCTACCATGAAGCAGTTCTATTTGCATGACTGTGTTTGCATAGCTGTGTTTGCATTGCTGTGTTTGAATGACTATGTTTGCATGGCTGTGTTTCGGTTTGAAGGGTGGGATATGGCAGTGAATTTACTGTGTACAGAGGAATAACACCTGAGTCCTCAGGAATGGCAACGCATGTGGGGTATCATGGGCGAAACAGTATACTCTGTTATGTCCATGTTACTGCTCATGTCTATAGGTAACGGTTACCACTTTCCATCAGGTGTGCCATTAGCTTGTTTGCCATTCTAAGTTGCAAAAAAAATTAGAAAATGAAATTTCTACATTTAACTAGGACTAAGTGTTCAGTGTTGTGCATAGTTGTTTACATTCAATGTTTAGCTTCTAATAACTTTTTTAATAATGTGCCATTATACTTATGATATCTACTAAATAGACATTAGAATTGATTCTGATGGCACATCAGAATTTCAGTTACTTTAAACCTATCTAAAATAAAATTTGATATCACATCAAAGTCTTTATTGTAAAAAACAATATGAACTAATTTTCTAATAGATTTAAGTCTAAATTATTATAATTTTAGTCTATGATAGTCAATAAAAGGGTAATTTGAATAAAGTGTCATATTTAAATATTAGGTTAAGACATAAATTTAACCATGTGGCACCTCTGCATCAGCCCCAATGGCTACCTAAACCAGAGTTAAAATAGTTAGATAAACAAATATAATGTTTATCTTTAAAACACACACATTTATTATTATAAATATACATCATCTTAATTACACAATAAAATGCTCTTCAGTTTTACCTGTATAAAAATTAAACATTATCTGTAAGAGATTGCCCTAGCGATAAGACTGCCTCTTGTACCTTTATGCATATATTTCAATCTGTATTTATGTTACTGTATT
This sequence comes from Galleria mellonella, assembly GCF_026898425.1. Lineage (NCBI taxonomy): Eukaryota > Metazoa > Arthropoda > Insecta > Lepidoptera > Pyralidae > Galleria > Galleria mellonella. The sequence continues at coordinate 3,050,043 of NW_026441987.1, read as the reverse complement.
TCTCTTGAGTTATTTAATTGTAATTGTATTTATTTATTTTTTTGTTTCTGGTGCAACAAAGAGTTAAATAAATAATAAATAAATAAAATATAATTAAGATAATCATTATAAAGTATTTTCCTCCACTAAGTCATGTTATATTTTGTGAACTTTAAGAATCAGGTAAGTAGTTTCAAAGATAATTTAATGATCATATATACACAAATGTTAGTTCTTTATATTAAATAGAATATTACCTTCTGAGAACACCCCTCCTGACTTTATTATATTAGGACCGTTCCTAAAATTTTTCCGATCATTTTTACGATCTCTTCGCCCTTTGTCGTCTTTCTTGGGATCTCTTGATATATTTAAAGTAGGCCTACAAATTTTAAGGTTTTGTTATCGGCATTGTGTTTTTCATTCTAAAAATGAAAAATTGACAAAATGTTATCATGTTTTCAGAAATTTTAGTAACTACTCACCCTTTATTTTTATTCCTCGTTACATTTAAATTCGGAGTAAATACTTTTTTGTTTGGTTTATTCGCTCCAAGTGTAAGATCGCGAGGTGCTTTGAAGGAAGGTAATCTTTGTAAAGGGTCGGTATCCAAGCCATTATATTTCATAGATTTATCTTCTGGATTGGACATATTTTAATTTTTCTCCCTTTTGAACTTATAGATTTCTTTACAAAAAATATGAAAAATAAAAAGTTAGTACATTAATGTACAACAATACACATATTATAAAGTGTTTGTTGATTATTTTGTTCACAGATTAGAGACATTTTGTTTCATTGAACTTTAGATTTAACTAAAATGACATTAGATTGATCTTGATTGACATAAGTTTTTACTAATTGTAAACCATCAGATAAGTAACTTCTAAGAATAAGAAATTCCTTGTTCTTACAGTAACCCCGGATGTACCACTATCCATTTGTGAAAGAAGACGGTGAAACTTCATCTCTGTCTATAAACAAAAATCGTAAACAATAAAATCTAATCTACCAATTAAGCCTAGAAAGAGAATAATATCCTCAGTCTATAATTGAAGTTTCAGCATTTTTAGTATGACAGATTTCTATATGCCAAATTTAAAAAAGAGTCGACCGTTCTCTTCAAACGTTTATATTTTTCTATTGTAACTGTTTATATCAATTGCATCAAGAAACATCTTAATAGATTAATTATATTGCTTTTGGATTCTAAAAAAAATACTTATTAATAATGGCTGAATCTCTGTTTGATATATTTGGTGATCACTTAACAAGGCAGACTATGAAAAATGTTTCGCGCCAACCTATAGCAAACATTGGTAAATATAATTAATATTTGTATATCGCTACAATTTGTTGTTGGATATGTACATATTTAACATATAAAAATATTATTTTTGTAGAAAATATGGGGAAGACTGTATCAATCGGTCCGATTAAACCAAATGAGCCTTTAAAAAAAGGAGACGCAAAGAAGTCATTTCTTTCAAATGCTGGTAAAGCTCTTCAAAGCACTCCAGCAAGGAAAGCATTTACACCACGAGCTGTGAATGTGGGTTCTCTCATATACAATGATACCAGAGCAGAAACTAAAAATAAAGAATGGAATACTGAAGAGTTGGAGTTTACAAAACCTTCAAAGAAATATGGTGGGTACATGAAAAATCCTCAAAGACTCTTTTTAATGTCTCTTTCAATTAGTGTGTAGCCTTAAGTTTCTTATGTGTTTTTATTTTTTAGAACTGGTATTATTATTGAGAAATTAATTTTATTTTTTACAATGTAGTTCAAATGTATCAATACCAACAAAAACTTGTATGTAAAAGAGAATACATACTCGTTTCACAGAAATCTCACTATTAGATTAGTTTGTTCATATTCATGACAGTTATCCATATTTATCATAAGATACATATATATCTGCCACACCTGGTTCCGTGCGAGCGTGTATGACAAGATTGATGAATGTGGAAGAAGCGAAAGAGGTTTGTTTGAATTGAAGCATTTGGCGTTCCATTGTTTCTGCCTACCCTAATGGGGGACAAGCATGACAGATATGTATGTATGTATGTACACCTGATTCCCATTAGAGTAGGCAGAAACAATGTTTATGATAAATTTTCATACATATAACCATCTACAAAGTAGTAAGTAATTGCAAATATAACTGGCTGTTACAGATTCTTACCCTAGGGATCTATTTGGTTATCTTCAAGTACCAGAACCACCGATTCTGAGGCAGTTCTCCCCACCCACCACTCCACCACCAACCATAGCTCAGCATAATGTTGAATTTGATTGTTCTTATGAGGACGAGTTCTTTAAAGGTAATTTGTTTTATGTCAATCTAAGTTTTACCCATTACACCTGTAAATTATGATCAACAGTTTGTTATATTTTATACAAAACATGGCCTGCATGCATAATAAATTGTATTTAAATCTCTTTAACCACTTTAACATAATGTGATTGAGTAATAACTTCCAAAATTATAGACAAAGTAAAATATTATGTTCTGTAAGTTAAATATAGAATAAAATCAAATAAATATACATAAAGTTAACAGAAAAGAATAATTGTTGTATTCCCTGTAGTTTTTTCTAAACAGATCTATGGTAGATTCATAATAAAAATATATTGATGAATGATCTTTTATGGATCTCGATGACTAATATAATAATAATTTTTATGGGTACTTAAAGTTTATATTGAATTTGATTTAAATATAAATAATACATATAACATTATTTATTCTACAGATGAGTTTTCAAATGACAGCATCCCGAATGAAGATCTTGGTCTCCCTGATTTATATTAAAAAGAGTTCAACTCATTTATCCATTGTCTAAAATCTAATTTATGTACTTTATATTGACTTTATCAATTTTCTGTAATTATTGGATAAAAAAAATATAAACACACATTTTAGATTTTGTATTGTTTGTGAGAAATTTAATATTAAGTTTTAGTTACATCGTTTAGAAGTACAAACAGTAAGTTTTGGCAATAATTACTATAATTATTACAGCAATGACCTAAAGTTAAAACCTGGAAATATAACTATTAAAGATCTTCTAAGTAAATTGTGATGCACAGAAATTGATTTTATAATATGAAAATAAATTAATTCAAATCAATTCAATGCCATAAATATAAATGTTCACTATAACATAATGACAAATTTTTATTAATTAATAGTGTTGACCATATTGTGTATAGGACACAAGGGACATTTTCATATGAGTATTAGCAAACACCACTTTATTATTAATTCATTCACCACCTACAGATAGTGAGTGCAGCCTCTTTTTTAATTAAAGAGGCAGATTTCAAGAGTTTAGTTTTTTTAAATTTGAATAAAACAAGAAACACTAAAATTGGAATACTGCTATATTATATTTATATTGCTATAAAAACAGGTTTTTAAGGAATTTTTATTTTTTATTAATTTCTATTTTAATAAGAACATGTTTCATCATCTTACAGAAAATTTTAGGTTCAAAACTTCAGAATTAGGTTTTGTCATAGACCTCTTTGCTCTAATTGATAATTAAGTCAAATTAATATGTATGTTAATTACGTAAGCATGTAATATTTATCACAATAAATATTACACATGTTATGGGTAACAGCATTTTTTCTATTTATTGCCAGAGTTTGTAGAAGACATTGACAAAATCTGTAAGGACAATAAGTGCTAGCACTATTAAAGCAAGAATTTACAATATAATTGTTTTGTATACCTTATAGATACATTATTATAAGTATGAATGATTTATCTCCACATATTGACTTCAATATTCCTGGATATCACTAAATTATAAGCAAAGATTTTCATGGTCTTTTATAGTTGCATAACCATGTCCGCCTTTTCATTTGTGTGATATTTTAGGAAACTGTTTATAATAAAACTTCTGAAACTCTTAAATTAGTTTTATGTACTTAATATATTTACATCTCTTATAATTAAATAATTTAATCTTGTAATTTGTTGATTTGTTCACTGTCGAATTTACTATGTTAAATATTTTTTCCCAAGAAATTGTACTTTCTTCTCAAAAGCTGGTAATGTTATAGGTGTGTCTTCTTTATAGAATGGATTCAACATCAATTTTATGTAGGCTTCATAAACATCTGTAAAGAAGTTCTTGATGCCGTCTTCATTGCGTGCATCATGCACCATTATAAACCGCATCTACAACAATTGAAATAATATTGAATTAATAGTCAATATAAATCTATACGTTGACAGTTTTACTGGCTTTATAGAGTTAAAAAATTGAAGTCAAAATCAAATTATTAACTGAATGAAATGTTTTAATCATTTTTTCTATTATTTTAGTAGTCTTATATCCACATCATATTACATAGCACAGAGTACAGTAAACTATATTTTGGGGAAATTTTAAATCTTAATTGTAAAATTGTACTTAATAAAATATTTATACATAATATATAAATTTAGGATCATACAAAAACAAAACATTTTAATGTAAAACATGTTACTTTTCTTAAAATATTATTCATTACAATACCTGGCTAACAGTAACGAAAGCAGAAACAAACCACTGGTTGAACTTATCAACAGATTTCAAATATGTGTTAGTCACTTTCCACATGTGTTCATCAACTAAGTCTAGAGCTGCGTGAGCTATAAACTGATTTAAATGTCTGTTATCTTCTTTCTGTAAAAAATAAGGTCATTATTTTCGTACCTTAATCGATTCCAATTGACTTAAATATTAGTGACCCATAGTTGTGTTTATTTTACGAATTTTACCTTCACTTCCTTAGTGGCTGGAATGAAATCTATTTCAAATATTGGATTATCCGAATGCCCAACAATGACAAAATAATATGTCCCCGCCATTTTAATATATAGTGAAATTGTTTATTTCTAAACAATATAGAATTTAAAGAAAGTACAAATTCATAATATTTTTTTTTTTTAGTACGTTTGTTCCGTTTGGAACAGGCTAAGGTCGGAGACCATGAAATTCATAATATTTTTAGTTGTCATTCATGACTGCGAAATTGACATTGACAGTTTCAAAATTTTTAAATAAAGCTGTGTGCTACGATCGGCGAACATAGATGAACATTAATTAATAATATGATTAATAATTCTTCTAATCTAATATAATAAACTTAAAATTAAGTTTACTTTCACACTGTTTAAATTGCAATAGGAAATTTTTACTTTTTTAAGTTATAATATGACTCGTGCACTGTCTATAACTTATAGACAATAGACGCGTCATTTTATAATAGAATTCCGTCGTGTAGGAAAATGATAAATTATGAAAATAATTATTCATTAACTGACAAAACAAATGAAAAGACAAGATTGTTCTAAAATTTTCGTGTATATTTTTTATGTATGTCAGCCTAGGAACTTAATCTGTTTTACACTTAGATTAAAGTATGTTATACTAAGTCAATCAGTATAACATACTAAAGGTTTTACACGTAAATTACTTATAAAAAAATTACTACCTAGATTAAAAAATAAAAGTTTGGCGCGATTTATTTGTTGTTATTGTTTTAAGTTTCGATTAAAAATTAACAATAAGCCGAATGTAATTAATTGGATCAATTATTTACATATATTAGTTTGTTATATTCCAAAATACTTGATATAAGGAATAATATAATATAAAATAAATTTAAAATTACAGATATGTATTCGACAGCCATTGATAAACTAATGATATGGAAGGCTAGCAATTGGATTAACTACAAAGTTAAGACTTCGAAGTTAATGTTACGTATTTACTGCGATCAACTTTTAATTACGGAAGACAATAAGATTTTGGAGACATTAAATTTCACTAGTAAAATGAAAGGAATATACAAAGAAGATGTTTTAATTCTTATAATATGCAACAAAAAAGGAGCAGTAAGCAAGTTCATAAATATTGGCTTTAAAATATTTTATAGCCGATATTTATGAACTTAAAATTCTTTACTTTTCTCAAATTCGTCATAGATTCGCAAATTAAAATTTCAAGTAAATTCCGATCCTGCACAGTGTTTTACCAAACTCGGAGCACATTTTCCTATGATAAATCATAACTGTGTAAATTCCGAAAATAATAGATTTCAATATTGCAATATTGATGAAGTACTAAAAGCAGCATTGTCCGCTAAAGGTATATATTATATTCTTTACTTATTATATAATTAAATTATTAAACTTTATTATTACAACAAATTTTTTGTATACAAATAATAAAGTAAAATATGAAATTGATTTTACTACCAAGATGACTTCTCATATTTTTAAAAGTGATAAAGCTGTGGAAGAGCTTTACATTATACGTTAAAATATTCTGTATAGTATTTTGGCGAAAGTGGTACAAGTTATTACTTTTTTAAGCGTAGGTAAGATGCTAAATTCTATTAATATTTACATAACGTACTAGTATTATATCATTTTACAAAATATATTTTCTTTTAATAAAATTTTATCAAAGCTTCGTTCTTTTTTATTAAGAGAAGGATATAAACCTACTCATACTACACTAGCGAAGCGGCAGATTTAGTAAATTTTTTACCTATGAGATCATATACATTAAAAAATATAAATTTTAATACTATTTAAAATTGCAATCGATTTACTTTTTAACATATTTTACAGATGCTATACCTGATTCGATTAAACAAATGCCTGTAAATTACAAGGATTTTGTAAAAATATGCTTACTTGACCCAGCTTTTCCTCAACTAGTTATGAAAACTGAAAAATTAATTTTAAGTGAATGGAAAAATACTAACATTAATGCTACTTTATAAATGAATTAATTAAATTTGTTAATTGCTTGAAACAAGTTTTTTTTTTTTATTTTAAGAAATTTTAGTAGTGGCCTACCGTGAAATATTTCCGAATTTTTGAGGCCAAATGAAACACAAATTTGATATAAAATTTGTGTTTCAATTAAAATATCGTTTAAAAAAAATCGTTCCTTTGCACTTTTATGGTAGGATTTATGACGAATGAAATGTTAAGCTCCATTTATTAGGCCAATTTTGATGTGAATGAAAATACAAAATTGAGTCCGTGATTTTGGAATTTTATTTTATTACCCCCTGGAGATTTTACCCTTGAATAATGCCGTAATTATTCGTAATTTATAGTTTTAACCAAAGAAAAAGTAATAAAATTATCGCTGACATTGACAGCTGAAGTCAGATCGTTATCTATGGTTTAATTCGTTGAATTGTTGTTGTTTGAAATTTAAAAATCTCATTCTCAACGTAGTGTTATTGTTTTGAAATCTATTATTTTCTATAAAATTTAGTTAAACTAAATCTCAAAATTTTGTTTATTTTCGTTATATACTTTGTTCACATTAGTTAGATTGTGTACGTATAATACTATGATACCAGCAAGATTTGCCGCTGGACATTCTTCAGCTATGCGTAAATCACGGTACAGTTTATTTTTTATTTATACTACAATAATCTTTGGCTACGTTCTATTTAATTAGTATAAGTTGGATCCCGTATATATTGCTCTAAGTCATAGTCTTTGATTGTTTTATTTAAACGAACTTATACAAAGTGTCGAAAACTTACCTAAGGTAGATTTAAGTTTTAAACTGTCGTTAGGTTTTTTTTAATGGATGATAATGTAATAGTAACCCCGCCTGCGTTATTGGTATACACTGGCGGGGCACCAGTGAGGCATGATTGGTGAGGATGAAAAAACAGGTCAGTTAGCCTATCGTGACTAATTCAACGGTAAATCAGTCAGATAGTTTCTAGGGGGAACCGCGTGGAAGTCGACTTAACAGGGTATATTGCAAGCAATGGGGCTATTAGAGCTCATTACTAACAATCCCTTCCCCCCACTGTCATTAGGTTGGAAGGTAAACCATCATTATTACCCAAACCTCGCCGGCCGGGATCAACGGACCGCCTATCGACGGAATTTCGCCGGCCAAGTACTACAGGACACCGGTCTAGCAGCGCTGATCCTCCTCGAGCAACATTTGGTAGTGGCAGGCTGAGTAGAGAAGCATCAGCTACAAAGATTCCTCTTAATGGAGTAAGTTACACCTAAATTATTATAGTATGAACAAATTTAAAACAAATTAAATATTATTGTTGTGGAATTTAATCCTATCTCTAAATCTAATATATTGGGACAATATAAATATCCATTATTTATTTATTTATTTATTTTTATTATTTATATATTCATTATACAAATATGTAAAACATATTTAAAATTCATTGAATAAATATTATTAACCATATGTAATGATAAACAAAGCATGACAACAATAATTATCACACTAAACATTCTGTCTTAACTGCATATAGGATTTAATGAATTTTCAGATTTTGTTATTAATAAATTGTCATTTTCATGCATTTACAAGATAATAAATCTTGTAAATATATAAAAAAATTTAATTTATCTGTTTAAATTATTTAAATCAGAGGTCCAGATCTCAACAAGGTGATAGATATGGCCAGTCTACAACGACTCCGCTGCGCTCCAGCCATTACTCTAGGCCCACTACCACACCTGTTGTGAGTACTTATGTAATTTGGAAAGGGATTGTTAGTAATGGTGTATAAAAATCACATCATATGTAATACATCCAATAAGGATTTGTTGTAAGAGAACAATTATAGTTGAGTTCACCTTTGCTTATATTGCTTATCTCTATCACATTTTTTTATGTAATATTATTGTGTATCATCATATCAGCTTTTAACTGTCCACTGCTGAGCCTCTAAGCTCTCCTTTGGGGGATTTTGCCAGTAGTTGCCACACTTGGCAGGCCACAACCGCAGTCAGGCTTTAGAAATGTTTTAAGGGAGACGCTGCTGCCAATCCCTCATTCTCCCTTAATCGGCTCTTATGACACCCACAGAATAGGAAGGGGTGGCCTAGTCTATGCCACGGCCATTATTGTGTATAATAATGTATAAATAAATAAACATTTTCTGTTGCATTTTTTAGAGAACTCCTTCAGAAGATCGTGCAAGTCGTAGCTGGCAGACGTCACTCGATAGGGTCCTGGCCTTTGTCACTATTAAGGATCAGAGGTGCATATATTATTCATTATCTTTGAGTTTATCTTTAAAGTCTTATAAGCTGTAAGCTATTCTTTGCTTAGATTAAGTAAAAAAAAAAATTCAAAGTTTTAATTTAAATAGAATATATTGAAATCTTATTAGTTTTTGTAAAAAGGCTGTGATTGCATAATTTTAAAAAATAGATACCTTATTAGACTAACATTTCCACTATTATTCTCTAGTTCTCAAATATGAGTTAGCTTTTATCATTATTTAACTTTTTTTTATAAAATCAATATAAATCTAATATCATCTAAATGTCATGTATATTTTTTTTAAATAGTTTATTTATATACACTTTATTGCACCATTTATAAAATAGTAAACACATTTAACTGTAATAAGAAATGATACAAAAGGCGGCCTTATCGCTAAGCAATCTCTTCCAGACAACCTTTGGGTAGAGAACATTGAGAAAGAGAAAGAAAAACAAAGGGTAGGTGGCGCACTATTATATTAGTACTATTATATATAAACAAATATATACAAAGATATATACATATATATGTATATACATATATATACATAAACAAATACATACATAAACATACACAAACTTAAAAGTACACATACAACAGGAGAGAGTTATGTTTATAATTGTGAAATAGTGAGCTGAAACACATAACACTGATCATAAAAGTACTATGGAAGATCACTGCAGTTTATATTAATCACATAGTTCTGTGTAAACTGTAGTTGTACTAGAAACTTGAGAGGCTGGCAATGCCTCCCTTTCACTAATAGCCATGGGATCCAAATAACTGGTACATGTACAATTTCTGTACTGCTGTATATGGCAACTGACTCGATGAATCAGTGCATTTGGTATCCCATGTGCTAAGTTAGGATATAGTCTCCACATGTACCAAATTTCATTCAAATCTGTTCAGAAGTTTTTGCGTGAAAGAGTAACAAATATCCATCTATCCATGTGGTTATAAATTTTCGCATTGATTATATAAATAGGATTATTATATTAATAGGATTTGTATATATTTATCTAGATATGTATCAGTTAAAATGTACATTTGTATATTTATTTACACTTTATTACACTATTTATAAAATAGTAAATACATTTAACTGTAATAAGAAATGATACAAAAGGCGGCCTCATCGCTTAGCAATCTCTTTTTCTTCTTCTTCTCTAGACAACCTTTAGGTAGAGGATATTAAGAAAAGAAAGAAGAACAAATGGTAGGTGACGGACTATTATATATAAACAAATATATACAAAGATATATGCATATACATACATATACACATTTTTGAATGTATTATATTTCTATATATGTTTAAAAACAGACAGTATTATCATATTTCCAACTAAACTGTTTATAATCACTCCTCTCCATTTAAAGGTTCTGTGGAAGAGATAACTTTTCTTAACAAAGTCGCCTAGTTTTCTGTTACCTTGTAATATTTATATTTGTACTAAGTTTGACTGCTGGAATGTTTATTGTCTCATAAAGTGTATGTATGTAGTGAATGTAAGAAAGACTCTGTTTTCCGCACTTAGCCTCTCATTTGGGCCGTTGTGCGTAGTGTATGTATGTATGTATGTATGTATGTATGTGTGTGCAGACAGATATCGAACGTGGTTTGGCAGCGGGCGGCGGCAGCACGCGTGGCCGAGGCGCTGGCGGCCCGCGACGCGGCGGCCGGCGGCGGCGGCGGCGGCGGGGCGCTGCTGCGGCCGCTCACCATCGCCCGCTTCGTGGACGTGGCCGCCGCGCTGCTGGCCGCGCTCGTGACCGACACCAGGCTCAACACCGACAACTACGTCACTAAGGTACCATAACCATACATTGACAGTTCACTACCGTGCTTTCCAGGGACAAGCACATGCAACTGTTACACTTCATTATCAATAATTTCTTTTCCCCTTTCCTTTTAATTATTTATTCATTAGTACATATATGTTTATATGGCGGACTTAATGCTAACAGCATTCTCTCCCAATCATAGGGAAGTAGGGGGGAAAGGGATTGTTAGCAATGGAGTTTGACAGCCTCATTGCTAGCAATATGCCCTATTATATTGCCTCCACGTGGTTCCCCTGGAAACCATCGTGAACAATTCTTGTTCGATGGGCTAACTGACCTGCTTCACCCTCACCTATCATCCTTTACTGGAGCCCCGCCGATGTATACCGATAGCACGGGTGGGATTGCCATTTCATTGTCACCCATTAAAAAAACCATATAACCTTGAATGCGGCACTAGTAATTATTGATATACATACGAGGTTTGTCCGGAAAGTACGTATAAAAGTTTTTTAAAAATTTTATTTTACAATTATTCAGGTAAATCAATTTTATCCCCTTCAAAGTACTCCCCCTGTGACATAATGCACTTGTGCCAACGCCGTTTCCACTGTGAGAAGGCTCCTTGAAAGTCCTCTGGTTGTAGGTTTCTCAGCTGCCCCGTCGTAGCTTTTTTTATCTCATTTATGTCCCCCAAATGCCGCCCCCGAAGTACCAATTTGGTTTTTGGGAACAAGAAGAAGTCACACGGGGCCAAATCCGGCGAATAGGGGGGTGTTCGGTCACCGTAATGGAATTTTTACTCAAAAACTCACGGACAACAAGAGAGGTGTGGGCAGGGGCATTGTCGTGGTGAAGAATCCAACGCCCCTCTCGCGCCAATTCTGGACGAACTCGTGCCACACGAGCTTTGAGGCGTCTGAGCACATCGACGTAGAATTTTCCATCAACTGTCTGGCCTGGAGGGACGAATTCTTGATGGACAATCCCCCGAACATCGAAAAAAACAATCAACATTGTCTTGACATTTGAGCGGGATTTTCTTGATTTTTTTGTTCGTGGTTCCCCGGATGTCTTATCGAATTAGATCGGCAAAAATTTCACGGCCATTCTTGCCGAGTTTCGAGAGAAACTTGATTACGACGCGCTGCTCTTCAACGGAAGCGGGCTCCATGCCGACGGGGTTTCGTTAAGAGGTAACTTCACAGATGGCGTGACAAGCCAGTTCGCACCGCACGGCGGTCAGACCAGAACTGAAGCATTGTTAGGGACATAAGGAAGGGGTCCTGCGCTTACCTGGCCTCCCCACTCCTCTTTCTCGCATTCCAGAACACTTTTATACGAACTTTCCGGACAGACCTCGTACATACTAAAATTACATATATAAATGAATACATATATATAAATAACAAATATACTTATATATAACATGTACTATATTATACACGAAATTGAGAATAATATAAAGTAACTTACTGCTCAGATAAAAAAGTGAGCATGAATGTTTTTTTTTAAACTGTTTAGTTGATAGTGTCTTAATGGTATCAGGAAGCATGTTCCAGAGCCGTGAAGAGTGTAGGAAATAAGAATTACAATTAACTCCTTTCTCCTTAATTGCGATGGTATTTAGAGAGGACTGTGTGAAGGTTTTTTTTTATACAATTTAGAATGGCAAACAAGCTAACGGCCCACCTGATGGAAAGTGGTAACCGTCGCCTATAGACATGAGCAGTACAATGGATATAAAAAAACTATACTGTTTCTCCCATGATACCCCCCATGCGTTGCCATTCCTGAGGACTCAGGTGTTATTCCTCTGTACCCAGTAAATTCACGCTATATCCCACCCTTTAAACCGAAACACAGCCATGCAAACACAACTGCTTCCCGGTTGAAACACGAATGGGACAGAGGTACCCAAGCAATCGACTCTGGTAAGGTCAACCTTACCTCGGTATATTGCTAACAATAGAGATAATTGTATTTCCTGATGTCTCCAACAGTTGCCATATGTGGCGAAGCGGCTGCTGTACCCGGGCGTGGTGTCCAAGTCGTGGCTGAAGACGGTCAACACGCTGCACGCCTTCCCGCACGCGCTCGCGCTCATAGCCTACCTGCTCGACCTCGTCAACCACGTCGCAAGTATCCCTTATTAGTGTTTTAAATAAGCCTTTTATTCATTGGAGTGATTGTAATATTTGATTTTTTTTTCTTTTTTTTTTATTTAATTAGCATGCATAAATACATTAAAAAAAAACTAGATTTTTAGTACCACTTAAACCTCTTGGGCTTGTGTGTGATACTTTACATTTCGTTCTCAAATGTCAATATTTACATTAATATTCTGCTGTTTCAGCAAGGTTGGACAGTAAATAAGCTTTCAGTTTAAACTTTATGTTTTTAACAGTGATATTGTTTCGCAAGTCGGTAGGCAGAGAATTTATTAATCGCGGTATAAGGTAGGCGCTCGTTCGCTCGCCATAGTAATTTTTTGCTCGAGTAGTGGCTAGCTTGTTTTGCGCGGCGGAGCGAGTATGTATAGCATGATTTATTTTTGTTTGAATTTCCTGTTTAAAGAATTGTACTTTTAAGAGGCAATTTTTTAATGTGATGAGAAATGAACAATTTATTTATTTATTACATCAACTGGATGAGCTTTACAGTCATAATTTTATATTATATATAACATTATATTACATATTAAAAATATTTACCTTAACTAGAAGTAATATTAGAACCTAAATCTCTGAACACAAACACTCTGTGTTGTCGTCTTATGAAACTCCAGTAAGTTGGAGGCAAGTACGTCCAATTGCGGATACTGGCTCAAAATATCAAGTGGTACCTTCAATGCAAGATATAGGGGGGCTTGCTTGGCTAACTCTGTTCTTCTTAACGGAATAATAATAATAGTTCCATCTGTGTTTGATTTACGCTGTCGGGACATCAATAAGTGGTGATATAATGATAGGTAATGATGACGTCAGGTCATTGAACCCACCGTGATGAGTTCAATGGAAATTAATCACGGTGGTTTTTAGTGGCACCGTATTGAAGTATACCTGATACTGATATATAGATAACAACTATCAGATATACCTATAAATATAATAATCATTTAATTTTCCTACTTTGTACCAGAGGGAGGCTTTGTACAAAAGTCGATTGCTTGGGTACCTCTGTCCCATTCGTGTTTCAACCGCAAAGCAGTTGTGTTTGCATGGCTGTGTTTCGGTTTGAAGGGTGGGATATAGCGTGAATTTACTGGGTACAGAGGAATAACACCTAAGTCCTCAGGAATGGCAACGCATGGGGGGTATCATTGGCGAAACAGTATACTCTATTATGTCCATGGTATTGCTCATGTGTATAGGCGACGGTTACCACTTTCCATCAGGTGGGCCGTCAGCTTGTTTGCCATTCTAAGTTGTATAAAAGAAAAATACTACAGCTATAGCATGAGTTTTATTAAGGTATGTTAAGAATTGAGAGTAGTATATATTGAGTACAGAAGGGAAAAAATGTTGGGACGCTTGTTACGACACGACGAACTTATAAACATTATAATAGAAGGCGGTAGTCACTTACCATCAGGTGAGCCGCATGCTCGTTTGCCCCCTGTTGTAAAAAAAAAAAGAAGGTAAGATAGAATAAAAGAAGGGAAGAGGGAGACCAAGGCATAGTTACATCAGGCAGATCAAGGAGTTGGTGTCGTGTCGTATCAAGAGGTGAAGAGTAGGGAGAGCTTCACCGACAAGAGCGCAGCTCTCAAATAGGGTAGATAGATAGATAGTTAAGAATTGGTAACGCACATGTGACAGTCCATCCAGTTTTAATCATCTCTAGTGTTGTAAATATTTATAAGCCTTTTTTTTTATTTAAATTTATTTTCTAATTTTAGTTTTTCAAACTTTTTTTAATAGTTATACAGGTATTATTCTCAAATAATGTGTTGTTATTAAAAAATGGACGGCTTTGTTAACATTTGAGCATTATTATGGACAATCTTGCTGTAGTTTTCAGTAGTATTATTTAATTTTGCGTTTCCTTCAATATATATATATATATATATATCGACGGTTGAAAGGCAACCTTAACTAAGCGACATTTAATAAACTTTACAGGAGAGCGGTTAAAAGTTGAAATTTTTAAAAAAAAAATCATAACTATTTACCTGATTGACATATCGAAATAATTTTAACAGTTACGGAAAACATATATTTTTTGTTATTTTTTGATATCAAAGAAATTTATCCCAGACTAAAATTTGAAGTATTTTATGTCGGTTAGATAAAAAATACCTAGATTTGGTTACAGGTAAAATTATATAAATTTGCCTAAAAAGTTAACAGAAACGAGTAAAAATATCGTTATCCTGATTCATCTAAATCTCCTTACAAGTACAATTATATAAAGACGTATATTAGATTGAACAAAATCAAGTAAAATTGTCTAGGTAAGTTCTTGTATGATTGTTGTGTTAGCAGAATATGTATCTTTAGTTAATAAATTTTCCTAAAATTATCCCAAACTGACTTTAAACTAATTATTATTAATTATTTATAATGTAATAATGATAATAAATAATACTATAAAATTAACAAAAATATTCATAATATAAGAAGACTAATTTTGCTTTCACATAATTTATCTATAACCTGTCTTTAATTTTCGTCTATTAAAAATAATAAATGTTTGTTAGAGTTATAATAGGTTATCTGGTTTTTTATTATAATTAATTGAATAAACTATTTTAATTAATTATTATTAAAATCACAATCTTTAATATCTGATTAGTTTAGAGTGTCTCTGATATTTATTGCACGTGGAAAGCTAACAAAGCAATTAGAAATAACATCGTCTGTGAAAAGTTTGACTAGATCATCATATTTGGCTTTTGATATTGGAAGCTGCGATCGATAACAAGATAAAAGAGATATCTTGGTTTTAAATTGAATTTCAGTATCAAAAGAAGCGTTAGTGTTCACGAATATTTTATATTTAACGTTTTGCTTATCCTTCTTTGAAAGTCATAATACAAATCTTACTTTCCAGTTAGATTATTAATATGCAAAAATTGTAAACCATTGAGATGGTGCGTAAACAATTGTATTCTTAAATCTATCTACGGGTATATAAGTATGACCAGTCAAGAGAAAATTTATTTTAATAGTATTAATATTTTCATACTCCTGTAGTGATGAATGCAACATTGCTAATACAGTACGATTACTATTTTGATCGGGACAACAGTCACAATGTAAAAGTAATTGCTTGATATTTCCTCTGGTATCTACAGATTTAATATATTTGTTCAGTATTGATACAATCTTATTTGATCCTCGTTTGCTATTAGTTTCATCCCAATAGTAACAGAAAACATTACGAGTTCCATTTTCATAAAAGCAAATATTGTATACTGCCAGTTTTCTACTATAATACAAGGGCTGGTAATTTTTGGATAAATCTCTTAACAGCATCTATAGTAGTTTTTTTTTTTAGTTCTATTTGATAGACATATAATTTATTTGTGTTACTTACAAGCACGTAAATTATAAAAAGCGAGAAAAGAGAAATTATTAAAAAAATACATAAAGCCAAGTACAATTTTTCCTTTTGTGCGTGTGCCGTAACAATACAAAATGGTCACAACTCAGTTTATTGCTTTGCCCTCAAAAGAGCTAAACACTGATATTCTGTTGTGGCCAAAGGGGTTTCACATATTTCTGGGTTCAGATATCCCTCTCATATTTTCTTTCGTGCATCCAAAAGTAAAATCTTTTACAATATTGTAAATTGTTTTATCAGAAATGTTCAGAGTAGCTACTAAAAATTGTTGACAAACATACTTTTTACCTTCGCCTTTGTTAATAAAATATTTAATAGTGTAGTTGCGCTTATCAGTGTCTGTACATTTACGTTTGATGAATCCTTTTTTGACATAGATACTAACTAATCACGGCGACGTGTTTGGTCAAGATCCCAAAAATCATTGAAAAATTTCCTCTTCTTACTTCAGATAGAGAACCACAGTTATTACCAGATTTTTTGCCAGAGCAAGGATTAGGCGCTGTTTTAACTATACCAGTCTTTGTAATATATTCTTTACCAGATTTTATATTTTTAGTTCGTTCTTTTCTTAGGTTTAATTTTTTAGCTTTGGACGCAGATTCTCCGATAATTTCTAGTTCTTGGTTATCAGGACTACCATCGTTAGTTTTAGTGTTATTTTTTTAGTATGTTTTACTTCTTATTATTTTTCTTCTATTTCATTGTATATTATTATCATCTTCAGAGGTTACTTCTTCTCTTTCTGACCAATTATCTGAATCATTTATGCCATAAAATATGGAAAAGTCTTCTTGATCTGACATATAATCAATATAACTAACATCTTTCTTAGGTATTCTTTTATATTTAATTGGATTTAATTCATTGGATTCTTTACTCAAACCGGTCGATGTAGATGGTGTATCATGGTCTGATGTTAAAGAACGTGAGTTTTTCTTATTTTCGTAATTATGTATATTTGATGCAGAGTTATCAGATTTATTTAACGTTATGATATTATAATCATGATCAATCGATACAATAGTAGTGCCAGGAAATGCCACCTGTTTAGTTGATGCCGTGTTATCTATTATCGTGCTTGCAATGTCAATGGTAATAAACACATACACATTTTCTATTTGCCAAATATAATATTTGTATTTCGCGTACTGGTAAATTTATCTTAGCGCCATTTTTACTCATTTCAACGAGTCAAATATATGCAGTAAAAATATATACCGCTAAAAGCAAACATATTTTTATACAGGTAAAAATATCTAAGGTATAATTTACTTTAATTTTATTTTTAGTTAAATTACATAAATTGCAATATCTCAAAATATTACATCAGGTAAAATTACATAACCAAATTATTTATATTTTTTTTAAATAGGTACAATATACTAAAACAGATAAAAACGAAATTTCATAACAAGTAAAAATTCCTACTTGCAAATAAAAGTGAAAGCAAAGATATGAAAAATTTAATAAATCCATATTTCAACTTTTAAAATGGCGTAAGTAGCAAATATTCTTTAAATGACATTTTTTTTGTCGCTAAGTAAACATAAAATTGTAAATTTAGCTAAAATCACGCAGTACTTAACCGACAAAAAAATTATCGTAGAATTTTAAAACCTAGACCAATCGACGCAGAAAAATCAGGCGATTCGAATGGTATATAAAACTCAGTTTAGGTATTTTTGTCGCTTAGTCAATTTTGCCTTTCAACCGTCGATATTATTTGTACAAATTTTAGTGGCTGTTAAATTACTATTTAAGTGCGTATTTACGTATTGTTTTTGCTGTCTGTTTGCCTTAAATAAATATTCCATAACGTAACTATTTACTAACAGATGGACCGTATATTTGTTTGGCATTATAATAATATAAAAAAAATGTATATATATTTGTTTTAGGAGCTACCAGTGACTGATGAGTGGCTGTATGTAAGGAAAGATGAGTTGGCGTGTTTACGACGAGATTACCTTTCCAAGTGTTGGATCAGGTAAAATGTATAATCATAACTTGAACATTTTTTTTTATACGACTTAGAATGGCAAACAAGCTGATGGCCCACCTGATGGAAAGTGGTAACCGTCACCTATAGACATGAGCAGTACCATACTTGAACATAAGTTCGCCTTTGCTAACATTGTTGTTAACTTCTTGTTATTATTGTATGTTTTAGTGCAATAAAGATATATAATAAATCACATAACATTATAAATTAATACTTTTATAGCCCATCGTGACGAATTCAACAAGAATTGTTCACGATGGTTTCCAGGGGGAACTACGTGGAGGTCGACCAGATAGAGCATGTTGCTAGCAATGGGGCTGTCATACTCCATTGCTAACAACCCCTTTTTCCCCCTATTAGGTAGGTTATATGCTTGTAAAAGTATTTACTTTAGTCATATAATGTTTTAAATAAAAATATCTATTAAACAGGTTTCAAGACCCCGGGCATAAGTTTGAAGACTTGAATGAGGAGTACTTGCAGAACTTGAAGGCGCTACTGGGCAATGATGACGAGAAAATTAATGAGTTGGAGCAGATTATAAGTCGTATGTTACTTTTATCATTATGTGTGAATCTGTATTTGCTTATATATATATATGAATATTATTTTCCGAATCATCGTAATTTTTTTAGATATTATTGCACGTATTATTTAAGGGTTTTATATTATAAAATGGTTGATTGAACTTTACATTATTTGTAATTGAATTTAGTGGTAAAAATCATTAATGTTGGAAAAATAATTTATTGGATTAATACAGAAAAAGTGATATTGACAATACAAAGAAGTATCAAAATTAGATTTGGTAAGGATATTATGTAATCTCTTATATTATCGTTTATTAAATATTATAAATATTTTGTATCTCTTAGTCCCAAAGACGGTTGACGTCAGGCAGGCGGCCGGTCGTAAAACTATAAGCCAAATCCTTTAGTAATATGGATAAAACCATATTACGCCGACTACAGATAATAATTGGGTAGGAAGATGATTATCTCTTAGGGTCTCAACGACTTAACCAAGCTTTCTGAAATTTAGTACACACACACTACTTTTAGTTTTATCTTTATCTGTATAGTTTTTATTCTCGATCATTCTATATTTTTCTTTCAGCCTCTCAAAGGTTGACTGTAATAAATTCCTCTATGGAATAAGTCCTTCATTGTAAATCTTTTTAATGTGTCCAATGTAAAATATGTTTAATAAAGATTTTACAACACCAACAATTATTATATATGGGAAGGAGAAGGCTATAGGTTTTTTATACTGGGTAGTAAACATATTTTAGTCGAGTGTACAAAGACGTGAGTGAAAGCCAGTCACGCGTAACTTTGGGAGCTTCTTTATTTTTAAACCCTGTAGAACAGCCTTTTCCAAAGTGGGCGATAACGCTCCCTTGTGGGCACTGCAGGTCTATAGGGGCACGGTAAGAGACCCAGAAAAAACGGGGGCGTTATGTAGAGGCTTGGGGGGTGATTTGTTGATCTTGAACTAATGGTGGTTTTTAAGTAGGTGAAAAAATGGGGACGGTAAAAAATAATTTATTTTCAAAGTGGGCAGGAGACAAAATAAGTTTGGGAACCCCTGGCGTAGAGAACGCGTCTCAGTGTGAGTATCGGTGTGCAGAGTACCGCGCGTGCCTGGAGGACGAGGCGGAGGCGGCGGCGCGCGCCGACGAGGCTCGGCGCGGCGAGCGGCGCGCCGCGCTGGCCGCGGCCGCACGCGCGCTGCACGCCGCCCGCGCCGACGCGGCCGCGCGCGCCGCCGCCGCCCGCGCCGCCGCCGCCGACCACGCCGCCGCGCTGCGCCTGCTCGACGCCGACATCGACCGCGCCAAGTACGTCTACTACGTTTTTTTAACAGTAATATTATAATGGTAACCCCACGCCTACGATATCTGTATGCTAGCAGGGTATCTTCAGTAGATTATGTAACGATAGAAATAAAGACAACCAAACAACCCATATATCAAACTTTGCGTTATTTTTATGAGCCGAAATACCGCCGACGAGAACCCCAGCGCTCCGCTGCTGCGTATATACTAGGAGATAAATGAGTGAGGTTGCCCTGACAGCGCGCAGAGCAGCGAGCTGCGCCGCGAGCTGGAGGCGCAGCGCATGAGCGTGGCGGAGCGCACGCGGCTGCTGGACGACGTCGACTACGCGCTGCGCGTGCAGGACTCCAAGCGGGCGCTCGCCGACCAGATCGCCAAGGTACGCCGCGCCTGCTGGCAGCCACCGCTGATACAGAAATGCTCATAATATTTAATCCGGCTCGAAGGACCAAATGATTAGATTAATTTTGCGACTTCATGATGATGGAAACTTTAAATTCAAAAGTTTAAAATACATAGTTACGATTTCCCAAATTAGTTAATTATATGAGAGTATTATTACGGTTATAATTAATTATCAGTTATAATTTATTTCTATGTTAGATGGTGCTGAGCAAAGAGACAGAACTGGCCCTCTGGCAGAAGAAGACCCTGGACAGCTGCGTGGAGTACAAGCAGGGTCTCATACATTTATCAGCACAGTTCCCCGATCTTGCCAAGTTGGCCATTGATGAAAAGTACGTAATTTAAATAACTGTCGTATGTGTTTGAACCTGGATGCAGGTGGGTCAGGACCATTGTTTATAACAGTTTATGGGGGGAGGCTTATGATCAGCAGTGGATGGATAATGGCTGAAATGATGTTTGAACCTAGATATTGTTTAACTCAGTCAAATAACTTATTCATATTTAGAAGTAAGGTTTAAAATTAGAACATTGTAATGTTGCTTCAGTGACAGTAGTTTTAAAAAATAACTGTAATTTAAAAGAATACGAAATAAAATGAAATTTGAATTTAGAACATTATATAGTTGCCTCAGTGACAATTTTAAATTCTTTTTATGAGAAAATAAAATTTTAAAATTTGAAAATAGAACTGTTATTATCTTGAAATTGGAACGTAAAGAATGTGGTAACCGGCAGGGAGCTGATGGAGGCGGAGTGTGCGACGCGAGTGAGCGAGGCGACTGCAGCGCTGCGGGCGCTTGAAGGAGCGCTGGTGGCGCGGCGCGCCGCTGCCGCCCGCGAACGCGCCGCCGGCGGCAGGAGGCGCGCCGCCCTGCTGGTACGTTTTTTTTTTTTTTTTTTTTTTTTATACCGCTGAGGTGGCAAACAAGCATACGGCCCACCTGATGGTAAGCGGTTACCGTAGCCTATGAACGCCTGCAATACCAGAGGTATTACGCGCGCGTTGCCGACCCTGAAGAAACCTCTTTACCCCCTTTTGAAGAACCCCATGCTGTAGTCTCTCGGGAAAACCTCGGCAGGGAGCTCATTCCATAACCTGAGTGTTCGTGGGAGAAAGCATCTCTGAAACCGCGTTGTACGCGACCATTTAGGCTGTAAGGTATGAGGGTGAACTCCCTGCCGATGGCGAGCCGTACGATGATAGAAAGTGGCCTGACATGGAGGGATTATAATACTTAGGGAAACAGTGTTGGAAAATGGTATACATTGCCTATTGACACAAACAGCAACCTAGGAATGATAGTCATAGTACTCCTAGATGTGTTGTCATTCCTAAAAAGTATAACCTTATGCTTCCTTACTTAATGTCATTGCCATAGCTCATCCTTCATATACGAGTAGCACACAGCCATATAAGCATAACAGTAGCTGCTTCACAGCAGAATTACAAGTATAGACATACTGGACAGTGTTACCCAAGCAGAGACAGTCCTTGTACAAACTGTTCATATTCAGTCAGATATTGCTGGCTGGCTGCTACATATTTTGGGTCATTAAATTATTTACATATGTAAATTTGATTCAATAGGAAGAAACGCGTACAAAAATTGCTGATATCAAAGCGCTACTACACCGCGAGCAACAGTGCCTCGAGGCGGAAGCGGCCAAGGAGGCCGCTGAAGCTGCAGCCTGGTCCGCGGAGGAGCAGGAGGTAGCCAGCCGTCTAGACGACCTGAGGAGTCACCAGGAGGAATATGCGAGAGTGGACAGTGAGCTAGACTTCTGGGAGAAACAGGATGTTGCGTGAGTATTTCTGAAAACTGTTGCAGTTATATTTGGAATGTTTATACTCTGCGCTATGTTTTTAATATTTCTGACGATGAAGTCTCTATTCTTAGACATCTAGAAACATTACCAATAGTATGTCGTCATATAGAACTCTTCAATGTTGCTTGAAATAGGTCATTATGGAGATTAAAGCAAATCAATTTTATTATAATCAAATGTATATATCTAATGAAGTAATTCATAAGGACATTAGGATATGACTAGTCAAAAATTAAATAAAAGAAATGGCATAATTATATAAAAATTATACATACATCCTAACAAACTTGTTGTTAAAATTGTAGCATATACAGTAACAAATAGACTTCTAAAGAAAACAATTCCATAACATAATTTACATAATCGATTCAATAAAGTGAAGCAATACCAAATAGTAACTCCATATCCCTAAATTAGGAGACAGAGAACTACAAAAATAGGAGTCGGTTAAAAAGTCTACAATATAGTAAATATTGTGCAGTCTTAGGCTCCAATGTCGCTGTAGTTTCTAACCAATATCCCCTCCCCACTTGTAGTGACTCCTTTTCCCTATAAACCCTTTATTTTTTTCTACCAACTTCCTATATACTACTCCCAAAGTCTCCCTCCTTTTTCCTCCATACTTTCCTTAATACCGTAAGTGCCGGATACTATCAACAAGTGCATTCCCAAGGAGGGTTGACGTCTGTCAGGCAGGCGGTCGTAACATTTAAAAGCTTTTAATTTTATCCACATTATTAAAAATATATTACGCCAATTTCAAAATGTATGTAATTGGGGTAATGGCAGGAAAATAATAATAATAATCTACTGCAATATAGTAAATCCAGTTTCACTTCCTATTTTACAGATGGCGGACGAAGTTGGGTGAGCTGCAACGGTACGTGGTGTCTCAACAGGCGGAGATGCAGCGCGTGCTGCAGGTCGCTCGGGACCGGCGTCTCGAGCTGGTACGGACCACCGTGGCTTCCTGGGAACGAATGCTGTAGAACGGATGGAATGTTTTTACCACCATCACCATGTGCCCGATTTACCCCGATATACTTGTTTTGCCACTTCGAGCAGACATATTTACTGTCTTTATAATTAGCTAGCTAGTACTAAATCTGAAGTTGATAACGTGTTTATCGATAAATAATAAGTTTAAATTCTTTCGCCTGATGGGTACCATGGACAAGAGGCAAAAAATCGCAATAACATATCAAAGAGAAGCCACAAGCCGGATGCTTACAATCCTTTTATAATCCTAGACTGTCATTTCTTACTATAAAAATTACATTGATAAGTGTTGTTTGTAATTTAATTGTAGGATCTACATTATCTCGTACTGTAAAACAGGATAATCAATTAAATTTCACCCTAGACCTATTTTGTACAAATCCTCTACCATTAATTTCACATAATGATATCTCGAGAACTTTGAGTCACAGTTGTTTAAAATTGTTCATAATACTTGTAATTTAACTGATATTAAACTACCATTTTATTTCAATGGTTTATGTTCATTCATACATTTCTAAAGTCTTATGGTGGATTAATATAGCATATTATAGTGTAAGGTTTATATATTTTGATAATTAAAAAACTGAAACCAATTTTTATCTATTTATTTTTTACATCATCTATTACTGAAAGGTGTAGTCATGTCAATATTGTTTTCAACTTGCTCGCAGTACTGTTTGAATGTGGGCTGAGCCCACGCGTGATGATGGTGGACCTTCGGCTTGGAAACGACACGGGTTGGCGGTGGCACCGGCGGCTTGAACGCCATCTGTGAGCTGTCGTACTGCTCGAACACTTGTATTGGGGTGCTGGAACAACATTAACAATCAATATATTTGTATCAGCTAAGAAAATTGGTTTAACTTAAGATGAAGACTGTACAAAATTCGTTTGCTTAGGCACCTTTGTCTCATTTGTGTTTCAACCGTGAAGCAATTATGTTTGCATGGCTGTGTTTTGGTTTGAAGGATGGAATATGGTAGTGAATTTGCAGGGTAATAACACGAAATAATAAGAGGAATAACACCTGAGTCCTCAGGAACAGCAACACATGGGGGCGAAGCAGTATACTCTGTTGTGACCATGGTCTCATGTCTATAGGTGATGCTTAACACTTTCCATCAGGTGAGCCGTCAGCTTGTTTGTCATTTTAAGTGGCGTAAATCTACGCAATAAACTTAAAAACTAATCCATTTCGTAATTAAAAAACAACTTTTAATTCTAATTATTTACCTCAATTCCACGTTCTAAATTAAGCGTATAAAAGAGAACCGTAGGTACTTTTCTAAATCGATAAAATGTCGATAGGGCCCTGAATGGACGTGTGTCGACCGAAGAGGCGACGTGCTGAACGGTCAAGATAAAAGTAGTAAGAAGTAGTAAGGGCACAGCGACCGTGTGTAGAACGAGCTGATAAGGTTTATATGAGTAAGAAGCGCTATCTCCCGAGGCGAGATTGCGAGGCGAGTGCACTCACAGGTTGCCGAGGCCGGGCGGCGCGGCGTGCGGCAGCAGGCGCGCGGCGAGACGCAGCGCGGGCTGGTGGTGCGCGCGCAGCGCCGCCAGCTCGTGCGCGGCCGCCGCCTGCGCGCCGCAGTGCTCGGCCGACGGCAGCCACGGATCGAAGCGACCCGGGCCAGCGGCCTCGCCCTCCTGCTCGAGGAGCGACGCCACCGGCTTGCTTTGCTATTGTACAACATTTCATTATTGACTACATTCGTTCTTCTAACAGTATCGACCTATTCTTCGAATCTATTGAAAATAGTATGAACCATTCCCACGCCAATCTTTTAAGGTACCATCCAGCATTCTTTTATTTACTTTAAAACATATCGATATCAATGAATACCGAGTAGTACTAGATAACAACTAATATTACAAACTTCTCTCATTTTAATTTTGTATTTAATTTTAAAAAGGAAAATGTAATCTGAGTAAGCAAGTCTCAGAGAGTAATATCTTGTAGTAAAAATTTAATATAGAAATTAAAATGTGACTGTCAAATAACAGCTATTATAAGTCATCATCATGTAGCCTTTAATTGTCCACTGCTGAACATAAACCTCCTGATTGAGGAGGTTTTACCATTTTGGTTTTACCAGTTGCCATGCTTGGTAGGCGAATCGGCAACTGCAGTCAGGCTTTAGAAATGTTTTAGAGGGACGCTGTTGC
Source organism: Galleria mellonella (assembly GCF_026898425.1). NCBI lineage: Eukaryota > Metazoa > Arthropoda > Insecta > Lepidoptera > Pyralidae > Galleria > Galleria mellonella. Next base: position 3,024,386 of record NW_026441987.1, on the reverse strand, counting down.
CCATTCATTGTCCTCACTTAGCCGGCTCTTATGACACCCACATAAAAGGGAATACAATATAATAAGGGGTGGCATATTCTATACTGGGACCACACAGCCATTGTGAATCATACTGCATTGCAATTATTTATGTCTGCTACAGTCACGTTTTAAAATAAAGTCAAATATAATCAAATGTTCAAATAAATTAATAATCAAGATTGATTTATAATATAATCAAGGTCATAAAGCCCTCACTGAATAATAAGTACCTGAGCAAGCCGTTGCAGCAACAGCAGGCAGGCGAGTGCTGCATGCGGCTCCAGCTGCAAGCTGGCGGTGAGCAGTCGCTTAGCGATCGCTAGTAACACATTCGACGAGACGCGCCGCGCACGCGAGCATACTTGCCACACTGCCTCCACTATAATCTTCGCATCTTCATGAGTTGAGCCTAAAAGAACATTTTAGTCTTTTTGTGAGATAAAGGCAAAGGTACCATGCTTATATAGCTATGTTCATGATATCTTCAATTTTAAAATAAAATTCACCTGATAAGAAATTCGTCTTTTACTCGTCGTGTGGATCGTAAAATTTAAAATATATTGTGCGGCGTCAAAACTAAACATTATTAATTACTAGCTGACCCCGTAAACGTTGTTTTACCACTTATTGCGGAATATAAAAATCGCGCTTAAAAAACAGGGGTTGATCGTAAAAGGGTGAAAATTTGAATTTGTATGTATTTTTCAATGATAAATCACATTTAAATAAAACTAAAAAATTTTGTCAAAAAAATAAAAAAAAATTTTTGGGGTGAATTACCCTTATCATTGAGGGGTATAAAAAATAGATGTTGGCCGATTCTCAGACCTACCGAATATGCACACAAAATTTCATGAAAATCGGTAAAGCCGTTTCGGAGGAGTTTGGTAACAAACACCGTGACACGAGAATTTTATATATAAGATATAGCTGTGGTGCATTTCCGGTGGGAAAGTAATCAGCCATCTGATTCAACACCATCTGAATTAGCTTTTTTCATTTTGACCAACCTGCCCCTTCCGGGGTGGAAGGGTATAAATATTACATTCATTACACATTCAGTTTGCATGCAAAATGAATAATAAATGTAATCTTTAATTTTTTTTTTATCAGAAGATGCCACCCTCACGTGAGTAGTAGTAGTACTATCAGATTGTCATGACACATTATTTAATCTTATATAGATAGAGTGTCTCCATACAAATGCTTCGAGAAAAGCGGATCAACTTTTTCATACAATCTTTCGTTATAAATAGTCTTATAAATTCTGCATCTTTTTAATGTGCAAACACTCAATTTATTTATTAAATAATTAAATATAGATACGTAAAAATACATTATGTGCGTAAGTATATAGAAAACACTGATAAAAAAAATTATCGGCTAACTCGAAAATTAGCTGATAAAAAGTTGACCCGTTTTTGAGGGTCGATGCTCTATCTATATAATCCAAGTATTGAATATACTGTTCTGTATTGTGTTATACTGTGGTCACTTACCAGCATGTACGCCTAGCATGTGCTGGTAGAGGTACTGGTGGAAGGTGGCAGGGTCGACGTTGAGTGCGTCGCCAGCGCCCGCGAGGAGGGCCAGCACGGTCCGCACGCACAGCAGCCGCTGCCGAGGACCCACCAGCTCGTCTGCAATCAGCCGCGCCAGGATTGCCACCAAGTCCGAGTAGTACTCCAAGTTGATCACGTGCGTGAACCTGGCCGGATGGAGTTACTAATTAGTATGAAACAAGTGTAATTAGCTTCATAAATAAATCAACTTCATATGTAAAAACACACATACACATACCAGAGGGAGACTTTGTACAAAAGTCGATTGCTTGGGTACCTCTGTCCCATTCCTGTTTCAACCGTGAAGCAGTTGTGTTTGCATGGCTGTGTTTCGGTTTGAAGGGTGGGATATGACAATGAATTTACTGGGTACAGAGGAATAACACCTGAGTCCTCAGGAATGGCAACGCATGGGGGGTATCATGGGCGAAACAGTATACTCTGTTATGTCCATGGTACTGCTCATGTCTATAGGCGACGGTTACCACTTTCCATCAGGTGAGCCGTCAGCTTGTTTGCCATTATAAGTTGTATAAAAAAAAAATCTTACATCTTACAAATATAATAAAATTGTAACTAAACGATGTCTGTACATCAAAATGGGAGATCAAAATGACATGAGAGGTCTTAATATAAACAAACAAAACAAAATTATAATTATTTGAAATTTTGTCTGCTTGTCTATGTCTGTGTTCTGGCATCATACAAGAATTACTACAGCAAATTGGATGCGGTTTAAACATTTGTATTCCTGAATGTCTAACTTAAAATCTGGTGTATGTTCTATCTAGAAGTTATCTATTACATTGGTTTTACTATTGAAATCTAAGCATACGAAGTAGTGGGCAAAATAACATAATTTTTTTTTAATCCTATATATATATATATATATATATATATATATATATATATATATCTCAATAGTTGGCAAACAAGCATACAGTCCACCTGATAGTAAACGGTTACTGTAGTCTATGATTAAAAAAAAATAATAATACCATAGTTTAAAACAAATAGATCTACGAAAAAATCTCTACATCTCCCCACAATAGGCTGCCATATTAAATAATTGCAGAATAGTCAGAAAATATTTAGATATAGATGAGGATGAAGTAGCCACCCGTCATACACAAGCATAACCTTCCATACAGACATACACACTGCAGTTACATGGTCACGTACCCGTAAGTGTAATATATTTACCAGCGCTAAAAGCTGAGAAAAAAAAATATCTTGACTTGGCTAACGAGGTGACCGAAATGTGGGGGATGACGTCCACCGAAATCATTCCAATTGTTATGTCGGTGAACGGTCTTATCGCAACCAGTCTGGAACAACATCTCAGATGGTTGGGATTCCGAGGCGACTCACTCCCGAGAAAGATGCAGAAATCTGTGGCTCTTAGATACTTCTGTCGGGGTTTTTTTTTAATATGCGATAATGAAATAGTAACCCCACCCGCGCTATCGGTATACGCTGATAGGGCACCAGTAAAGGATGACAGACGAGGATGAAACAGGTCAGCCCATTGTGACGAATTCAATAAGAATTGTTCACGATGGTTTCTAGGGGGAACCACGTGGAAGTTGACATGATAGAGCATATTGCTAGCAATAGGGCTGTCAAACTCCATTGCCAACAACCCCCCCCCCCCTTCTTAGTTGCCATCTTCTCTCCTTAAGAGGGGAGATGTGAATTTTGTAAAAATTTCAAAAATAATAATAATGAGGTACTTGGCAAGTCCTTCGAGCGCAGCAGCGAGGAGCGTGGAGTGCGGCGCGTGCTTGAGGACGCGGAAGTAGATGTGGAAGGCGGCGCGGGTCACCTCCGTCATGAGCCGCCGCCGCGCCACCTCGCTCTCCTGCGCCTCCGTCTCCAGCAGCTCGCGTTCCACTTCTTTTAGTTTTTTGGCTCGCTGTAATTTTTGTATCATTTTATATTGGGCTCGTACTACTTAGTCACTTTTTAATTTTTATACAAAGGAATACACTTTGATTTTAACAGAAAAAATCTTACTAATATTATAAAATGTGAGCGAGTTTATTTGTTTATTACTTTATAGTGCATTGGTTGCCTAACCAATCACTATAAAATTTTGTATACACGTACATGTAATGGAGAAGGTCAGAAAACATTCCCGTCACACGGACGAAGGTGCGGGTAAAAGGTTGACATTTTTGTCTAAACGTGGAACAAATATTGACAAGAATTTCACATTTTTAGATTTTTTTTACGAAAGGTTTGCATAATAAGTACAAAACATGCAAAGCTGTCTTTAAAATCCCCAGACATAAAACTAATTTGGGGTTGCATGCTCCAGTCTCGAGGTTAATCAACACGTACAATTCCTGTAACGAGTCCCTCAATCTTGATATATTTCACGACCATCCCAAGTCATTCAAGAGGAAAATTCTAAAAGTTCTCTCGTAATACTACCATAATTTTTCCACAACCAATAATTTTAATTCTGTGTGCACTGTTCTAATAATTGTATATTTTAAGTGTTCTTATGTTTGTTACTTGTATGTTTTTTTTTATTGTTTTGTTGGTGTCAGTATGTAATCGATGACTTAAGAAAATGTTGTGTACATCTGTAATTGGTGTAAATGCAAGATGCAAGCCCTGTATATCAATTAATATTAATGTCTGTATTTACACTGTTGATGTACCATTTAAAAATAAAGAAAAAAAACATTCCAAATAAATCAGCAAATATATTTAAGGTGATGATGATGATCATTACGAATAAACTTTTCTTTAAGTAGAAGATAATTGCATTTGTGCAAAGACAGAGCTCGTTTTTTATTTAAGTTATATTAGTTTCGCAATTTGATTTTCATCCTGCCATGCATTATATTATGCAATTATGATCAATTTGAGATAGTTTATTGATAAAATAAAAATGTTAAAAAAATGATCATTGATGCATTCAATAACCTTTTTCTCCTTCTTAGACAAGTTGACGATTCTCTTCTTGTGCTTCTGCTCCTGCCGCTTTTTGTGCAGCACCTCCGCGTCGGCGTCCATGTCGACGTCGCGTATCCGCAGCGCTAGCAGGCAGCGCAGCGCCGCCGGCTGCAGCCGCTCACCGCGCCGGCGGACCAGCTGATTGATCAGCCGGACTATCTACAAATATTGCAAAAGGTATTAGTTTTTATGAATATGGGAGTTATTAAATTATTAGCGAATAAGATGGGGCCATGTTTTACCTAACTAATGTTTCTACCATTACTATTGTTTGTATATATAATAAGTTAACTACTGTAATCTTTTAGAGGAAACAATAAAAAGTATCTATCTACTGAACGAAGACGGGGCAAGTCGTTAGTATTATATAAGAATTACCGTAAGCGTGATGTCGCCTTTCTTGTCCTCGCCGAAGATAGTGGCGCAGCACTGGGTGACGAGGTCGACGGCGCGCGAGTCGCGGCAGCCCAGGAACGGCACCACGCTCTGCGCGATGTTGGTCGCGTAGTTGAAGTACGGCCGCGCCGCCAGCACGCCGCACATGCAGCGCAGTGACACCAGCGCCAAGCTCACTGACGCCTCGTCCACTTTCCTGCAAGGTTTATACCAGACCATCGTCACTAACTCACCAGGAATTAACCGAGATGGTTTCTAAGTGGAACCACGTGGAGAACGACCTGATTTGAATCGATGACCCTATTGCTACCCATTGTACCTTCAACTGCTAACAATCCGTTCTCCTTTTTTACAGTTATGTAAGCTAAGAAGCTGACAGTCCACTTGTTAGGGAGTAGACACCATTACCCATCAACACTTGCAAGAGAGGTTGCTAATAATTTGCCCCACTTTTAAGACTGTACAATCGTTTACACAAAATACTAGATTTTATTCACGACTTTATATTCACATTGAACGGGATAAAAAGCGAAGCAGTTGTATTTGCATGATTGTGTTTTTGTTAGAAGGCTAGGATATGGCAGTGAATTTACAGGATACAGAGGAATAACACCTGAGTCCTCAGGAATGGCAACGCATGAGCGGTATAATGGGCGAAACAGTATAGTCTGTTATGTCCATGGCACTGCTCATGTCTAATGGCGACGGTTACCACATTCCATCAGGTGGACCGTCAGCTTGTTCGCCATTCTGTGTTGCATAAAGAAAAGTAGTACTCTATAGCCATTTCCATCTTAAATCATATTTAAGATTATTCGCCACTATCTCTTTAAAAAACGATACCTATGTACTGGGAGTACATAGGTGTCGTTTTGTAAATATGTCTTTGCGTATAATTGGAAAGTCCCCTCGAATTCTGGGGTGGTCATAGCATGCATAATAAAATAAAATAGCCCAACACATATCATACAATATGAATATAATGAAAAGCAAGCTGACATCTCTATTCAGAAAATATCATAGAAAGCCCAAATTAAATGGCAAATGACATCTCATACCTAGTGTCCCCTTTCTTCCGGCGCAACACTGTAGCAGCTTTTTCCAGTCGCTGTAAATATCTTTTATAAAATTCCAGCAACTCTTTTTCATATTTGTACAAGGCGAGCGTGTCTTTCTTTACTGAAAATAATACAATTTAATTATTTGAACAATATTTTAGAATTATTTACAAGTTATGTAGAAGTTTTATGCAAGAAGGTAGAAAAGAAGAATTCTATTGAATTTTACTTGAGACGTGAGATGTTATGTAGTTCCATTCACTACTCCTACAATCAACAGGGCTTCCCCATGTCGATCCTATTTTAAGTAGGGTTTCCTTTTGGTAGTCTATGGGAGAAGCCTATGTTCAACAGTGGACAGGTAACGGCTGAGATGATGATGATGGATAAAACTGCCATTTTTCTTTGTAGAATAACAAATATATTGTTGACTATGAAATATGTAGTTGTGGGGTATCTATGAAACATCTTACCGCTTTCCATCAGGTGGGCCATCAGCTTGTTTGCCATTCTAAGTTTTATAAAAAAAAAAAAAAAAAATCTCATAATTTATCAGTGCATTCACAATGCAAGTAGTTTTTTCTGCAGTGTCATACATACATGTATTGTTCCATGTACTCACATTTAACATTGGAATAATCCTGGTGCCGTATGTGGTAGTCTGGTAGGATATCTTTGAACACTTCATATGCGGAGAGCGTAGCCAATTTACGTACTGAATGCAAGTTGAGTGCACCATCCTTAAGCCTCTCTTCCATCAGATACAGTATGGGAAAGAAATTCTTCAACTGAAACATAAAAATTGATATTATTTCACAAAAAAAATATATCAATAAAATTATTATCGATAATTAATTACTATTAATTAATTATTAAATTTGCTAATTAATATATTAAAATTTGCAAATTTAGTTATTTTGATTTAAAAAGTAAAGTACTGAAGCAATTTTGATGAAATTTCTATACAAAGAATCTGAAAATATACCACATACAAGCAAAATATATCTAAATATAAATTAATTTATTATTTTAATAAAAGTGGCAAATTTCTTGTGGAGTAACTGGAGAGCCCCAAACATCAGGTAAAAATTAATAAATTGGAATATATATAAAAAATAACCTTAATTTTTTTTCAGTTTTATTAGGGTTTCATTACAACATTTACTAATATTATAAATGTGAGAGTGAATTTAACATATTAAATGTTAACTTATGCATGCATATGCATCTTAACGAATCAACAATTTTTTACAAAATTTAGTATTTGAGATTAGAAAAGACATATGTTACTTTTATTGTGGTTAATAATCATACCCCAAAGTTACGAGTAATTATTAGTAACAAATATTGTGAAGCAATTTGTTTGAATAATAAATAAAATACTTCATACTTTCTTCTCAGGACTTTCCAGTAGAGATGAACACAATGCACCAATCCTTAGTTTATCATGTTGTAATTTGTCTCTCCTGGCTGCCATCAGTTGAACAGCAGTTACCACTTCATGGTCTGATGACTCATTCTCCTCAGCCGTGCCCTCTAACCCAGAGTCAGAATCCGATTCTTGTGGTTCCACTTCTTTCTGTACTGGTTTTGCTGGCTTTTTCATTTCCTCTTCAGATTCTGATTCTGTGTGTGTGTAATTTTAGAAAGAAAAATGTTTTAAATTTCATATAATTTTTTAGCATAAAAATTACTTGGTACCCTATCTTGTCCTAATATTTATAACAAGGTAAGTTTCTAAAGATGATTCTATGTTTAGATTTTGGCAATAGCTTAAAGATTGAATAGATTTGAATGAAATTTGTACCATATCCTGTGCTTCTTATCATAATGGGTTTAGTTGACTAAACTAAAGTAGTTTCAAAGTACTTACTTTAGTTTTTTTTTTTAAATTATCAACCCCCAAATTAGTCACAACATGTGGTAATATATGAAAAATAAAAAAAAAGAGTATCATTTTTATTTTTGAAAACTATAAAACTATAAATTACACTCGAATTGTCTACTTTATGATGAACTATGAGGGAATTTATGTTTAGCAATGGATAAAAGATGAGAATGATGGTATTTAAATCTGACAATAGCTGATATGACAAGTCTGATAATGTTTTATTGTAAAATTGTTTGTTACAATTTAGTAACAACAATATATCTACCTTCATACTCTTCACTCCGTTCCATTAAACCATGTTTAGTTTTAATTGGCAACAGTGGTCTCATCTTTTTCGGAGGTCTTTCAGATAACTCCTTTTCATATTTATCTTCTATTTCACTATCAGAGTGTACACTCTCTGCTCCGCTGTCACTGCCGGGTGGGATGAATTTTGGCATACGGCCACCCTTATCTTCTCTTTTACGTTTCTTTGATCTGTAAGAAAAGAGAAAAAAATACATACTTATGAAATCCTTAATAAGGTAGTCAGAGGCATTTGTTGTGGTAAACACTGTAAGCCAGAATGATAAATAACTTACCACACAAAATACAAAAGAATGTATATTGGAGAATGCATTACAAAAGCAGTTTTATCTAGCAGTTTGGGACTAGATGGCATTGTGAAATATGTCCAATGATATAAAGATATTACAAAAAAATAAAAACAATAGACAAACCTAGTAAAGAGTACATACAAACAAACTCAAACTTTAATTAAATAACTTACTCATTCTTTATTTTTATATTTTAGTGAAACACCTCCTAAGTACTGCCTAAACTAGGTACAACATAACAATATTGAACCAATTATTATTTATACAATAATAAAGCCTTTATTGCTGAAAGTATTAAATTATTTTTTTTCTTTTAACACTATTTATACTAATCTGCATTTCCAGCTTGTCCTTTGACATAGGCCTCCTGAAGATACCTTATTTAAATATATTAATTTATTAAATCTATTAATTATATAATTAAGATTATTTATATAAATTTGCTTAAAAAAAAAGTTACACTGACCTGTTTACCTCTTCCTTTTCAGGCACATTAGACAACAGTTGTGGCTGTTTCGCAATCCGACTGAGTATGTACTTTTGCTCCTCATCATCTAACATATCTGCCCACTCGTCACCGGATTCTGACTCACTAGCACTGCTATATTCTACAGGCTTCTGTGATGGCGGTTTCTGCTTCTGAACTTTATTTTTGTGCCGCTGCAGTTTTAATTTTCCTTGTTTCTTCATCTTGTTGGTTGTCTGGTTATTCCTTTTCACTTTGCTAATTTTTGGTTTACCTTTTTTCTGCAAATTTAAATTTGTTGGTTAGTTTATTGTTAACTTTCCGAAAATCGTAAAATCTCTACATATATTTCACGTAGTATACTTACAGCCATTTTTTAAATTTAATACAGGATTTTTTATGAATTAAAGAATGTTAGCTATAATTATTACTTTCGTAATAATTAAAATAAAAAGAACGTGGCTTTCACACACAATGTTAAAAAATGTCAAAAAAATAAAAACACAAAAATGACATGTGAAGATTGATGACAATTGAATGAAGTCTAACGTCAAATGAAATCTTGTTTTGTCGTAGATTAAGAATAGTACCAGCGATATGTCAATAAAGAAGATAATGTTGTAATAAATTAAATTAAATTAAATTTTATACACATCTCCATTCATTCTTGCTCGCTGTAACAATTAATTCTTTTCAATATGTAGTTCAGACGTAATGATTACAGCATTTATCTTACTTTCATGCTATTAACTGAGTGTTGGTGTCAGTACTCCTTGAATTAATTTGCTTTTATTAATAATCGAGAGCCATACAATATCTCTGTCATCATCAAACAAAGAAAATATTTTTAATCATATATATTAAATTTCTGAACGCAATCAAACTTTCTAAAGAAAGAATGACGTTAATATGTCAGTAAAGTTTACACATTCCTGTAAAAATTATCTTTTTGAAGACTAGGACAGCATGGTCTCCAACCTTAGCCTGTTCTTTTATTAAGCAAACGGAACAAACGTATATTAAAAAAAAAAAAAAAAAAAAAAAAGTTTACAAGAGCTTCGAAACTTTCAATTCTAGTTTTTCTAGTTTTGAAACTAAATTTCACTAACTTGTTTCCGTTTATTTTCTAATGAATCTTATTCTCCATTATAGAAACCTCTTTCATTAAATTTTGAATCTTCCTACAATGTGTTACATATATAATATCAACTTGTAAACGTTGGTAATTTTCGACAACTTCGCGAAAGATTTGTGATGGTGCCCCAACAGCAACGGAGAAGACGTCGACGAGCAGCGCTTCCGCGTACGACTGAACGGCGTCTGGTCGTGGCGCGTGGGGCTGGAGGCTTTGGTTTTACGATAGCTGGCCAACGTCCTTGTGTGGTGTCCGCTGTAGCTTCCGGAGGGCCCGCAGAACGCGCTGGTCTTCGGGCCGGAGATGCTTTGTTGGCAGTGGACGGTGCGAGTGTAGCAAGAGCTCCTCATGCATCAGTGGCAAGGCTTGTTGCAGCTGCGCCTGGGGCGATATCTCTCAGTGTAGCCCCCAGGGAGTCACCGCCGACCGATACTGAGGACACGGAACCTGATGAGAGGGCTAGAACAAGGAGACGCCATCCACCGCCTAGAAGAAGACCACAGATGGTGCACCATCCTGGTAAGATTTTATTTATTAAAAAAATTGAAAAAGGAGTAATTTTTGTACTTGAAAGACACAAGATTGTGTGTGTTCTTATTAATAATATATATATTATGATTTTTTTAGCAGTAATCTTTTATCCTTAGTTTATAGAGTGTATTTTGCAAAGAAAATTTTTATGTGTGAGTGGGCTGCAGCCACAAATTATATGCTGTGGCATTTCTTCCTCATCATGACAAAATTTGCAAATTGTTTTTGGGTATAAGTCTAGTTGGGCCATAGGCTTGTTTAGTTTGCAGTGTCTAGTGACTGTCCTTGTTAATATACAAATATTAAAATTCTATTATTTATTTAAATAAAACCTATAAAAAGTATTAAATTCTTTTATTACTTTCTTTCAAATGGAAAACACATCAATAACTACTGGTGTATTAGATATTAATTGATCTTGGCTGCTTCACTTGAAAGAATCAGTATTTCAAGTACATGTTAAGTTAGAATATAACTTATCTGTACCAAATTTCAGTCAAATCTGTTCACCATATTCCATGAGATTGAGTAATAAACATACAAACATCTTTATAAACATTTATAATATTAGTAGTTTTGATGTATTTATGAATAAAGCTATTAATATCTAAATTTAGTATTGTTAGCTTTACAGATTAACATATATTTTTTTTTATGCAAGCAAACATTATTCTATAATCTAATACATTAATGATAAAGACATTTGCATGATCTTTATGTAATAAAAAAATAAATAACAATTTTCATATATACATATATAATTATGGTATGGTGGTCTTATTTTATATTTAAATCTAACAATAATTATTTTACTGTTTACAGATGGGTACATAACATAACATAGGTATGTTAAAATGGCTTCAAAATATATGTGCACCTTGTATTTGTTTGTGTACCAGTTAAATAGATGTTGCAACTACTGGATTTATGTGAAATTTGAGTATTTTACTATTAAACTACTATTTATATGAGTTTTACTCATATATTACTATTGTGAATTGCCTATAATATTGTTTAACAATAGCAAGTTGTTACCTACTGTGATTTTGTAAGAGCTGTTTGCAACTCTCTGCTAATTCTTCATTCTCCTTTTGAAAAAGTATTTTCAAAATTTATATATAGTGTTTAAAAAAACAGCATAAGGTTTTATTTTTTAACTTTATTATTTTATTTCTTATTTGTCATTCTAAATTGTATAAAAAAGTCATCTAGAAAATTATAAAAATAATTTTTACGTATGAACTGCAATTTTTAATTTAATCTAAAGTAATTGGACTCTATTGTACCAATTTAGAGTAAAAATTGACATACAAAATATATGTAGTTGTGGCATCTATTATAAATCCATATCTGTGTTTTGTATTGTGCACTAACCATTCATTGGCACAGAAACTTATGAAACAAACATATTACAGTTCTTTTTTGTTGATGCTTAAGCTCTCTTATTGTTATGGGATTTTTATCTAAAGGAAATTTGTTTAGATTACAATTTAAGCTGATGTTATGTGACATAGAGATCTAAGGTGTTACATGAAAACTTAATGCCGGAACTGTCATCCTGATTGATTGATCTAGCCTTGAAAGATGCCATATTAAATATATCAATAAGTAAACATATCATTGTTTACGACCTTGTAATAATGTTATAATTGTTTTTGTTTACGTACAGTATGTTGTAATAATGTTATAATTGGTTTTTGTTTACATACACTGTGTAATGGATCTTGCATTATATGAACCAAAATGTTATATGAAAATATTGCATGGTTGCTTGAAAAAATATTTCTAGTATGGCAATATAATATTGTAATGTAATGAGATATTACAAAGTATGAGGAGAGGATTTGATTTCAAGTTCAGAATGTAATAATATAGGTTTATATTAACATAACATTGTGTAAAATCAGCTTTACACATTCATGGTCACAGAACATTGTAAACAAATGTTCTCTCTTATGGCAAGCATTTGAGAAGGTTTACAATGTTGTTTGTTTAAAAATGATGTTTGTAATTAGCTGCTGTTGTTTAGCTACTGTTCCTAATTTCTATTCTATACACTTACAACAGTGCAATGTACATATTTTTTGTTTCTTACAACATGCTTTCATTCTACTAATCTTTATACTCTTGCACACACAATGGCCTGGTCTTTTTGCCTAACTGCTATATTAGTGATCTTTATAATACTAAAAATATATATTTTATATTTATAATGCTAACAAAACAGTGGTATTTTTTTTATTTTTTTAAGCATGGTATCACAAACATGTATATTTTAATTACGAATTTAAAACAGATAAAATACTTTGATTTAAAGTTCAAAATTCTAAATCTCAGTATTTATTAATATTTAAAAATTATACAACAATATATATAGATATATATCGTTTTAGATTTACCATTCTACAAAAAAAGTCTATTTAAATTTTTTGTGCGAATTTTCAGGTTGCCATGCAGCTGCGTCAAGTACATTAGGCGTCAATGAAATTCTCCAAAACCTGAGTCGAGCTCAACTGACTCCCAGTCATGTTGCCCGGCTTGAGTGCCGGGCCGTCGTGGGATATCTCGGCACCATTGAGACACCGCAGGCGGCCAATAACGCGGCCCCCAGCAACGTACGTACAGCGGTCAGGAAACTGAGGCAGGAACGACGCCCAGCAGCACCTGTGTTGTTATCCGTACTCCCGAATTCACTACTTCTCAGGCGCCCCACAGGACAAATTCTCGCTCAGTATCAACGTGAACGCATAGTTTACGCTGGATGTGGCTCGGATGCGGACAGAAGGTATTTTGGTTTGGTGACGTCAGCAGAGCCGACCGAAGAGGAAGCATCGCACAGTTGCCACATCTTCGCGGTCGACCCGCGAATGGCGGAACATGAAGCTCATACAGCCAGAGCGAGAGAGTTCCAAATCGTTTGCACGAGGGACCCAGTGGCAGAGCGGTGTTTAGAGTTCCCACCGTCAGCGGAATACGTTGTTGGGGTCATAAGAGGGATGTATTCGTTACCCGCCGAAAATTGTTCAAGTCCTAATTTGCAACAGATATCTAAGTTAGCTGTGAAAGGCGATAGTCCAATGTTAGGTAATTTTTCAAGGTGTAACCGCCCTGTTTTCCGCGTGCCTCGAGATCGAAGGCCGTGCAGGCACGAAGACGCGCGAATTGAAGGTCAAGAGTTTGTGGCGAACTCACCGCAGCCTAGTAACCACAGTGAGGTGACTACTACGTCTAGCAACAGCGATTCCGGGATAGGCTTTCATAATGATTGTCGGAATATCGCGGATAGGATATTGGTGGTCGATTTTGCCCAGCAGGCCCCTCCAAATAGGTTCAGACAAGATATGCCTCGAAGGCCAATCGGGTTGGTCGGTTGTAGCAGCTTTGACGCTGATGGTTCCTTCTTGTCTAACACGACACCCGTTGTGGATGGCTTCGGTGGGCAAGGTAGACCACTGAACCTTGACGATGTAATAATAAATACAAATGATCCCCAAACCGTTCGCCATGTGAGCCCGCGAAACGAAGACGACAATTATAACTATAATAATATCTACGGGAATATTCCATCAAGTTCTAAGGCATTCTCGAACGGAGTGGTGTACGACCAAGTGTATACTGAGAATGAAGGTGACCACTACGAATTCATTTCTCAACAACTGGATGTCGACTTGGACGTAGATAGGGTGGCGGAGAAATTTAATTCAGTTGAGATTTACGAGGAGAGATCACGGCAGCCACCTGACTGGCAGTCCAATGAGTCGGTGGAAAACGTGACCGTGATATCCGGGGGCACCAGTAAGGCTAGCATGGACTCTGTGTCGGTGTACTCGTCCAGGAGTCACGAGGAAGCGAGGCCGGTTAGGAGGAAGCACCTCCAGGCTTCTCTCGATGATATGCTGGTGATTGGCATGAGGGATCCGCCGCCGAAAAATAAGGATGATGACAATTTTGTTCATCCTGCTACTGTAAAGAGCAAGGTTAGTATTTTAATAAACAAGCATATGAACATTATTTTATTGATCTGTACAAACATACACACATGCTCTCCGTAAAAAAATACTAAATAATTTTTAACAATACTCCAAACGCTTAAAACTGTATTAAACATTAAATACAGAAAGACCTTTCCTCCTATGTCTTGTTTTCAAAAATAATCATGTGGTCTTCAAAAGACGCCTGAAAAAGCAGTCAGTACGCTGACATAGCCAGGTCAAGCAGTGAATTATCTAACTTATAGGTTGATCTTGTTATTGTGCACAAAATCTTGCTTTTCCACTATCACTAAAAATAAATTAAAAGCCCCTCAAAATATGTTTTTACTGTACTGTGGGTACCACCTCTCATTAGATTGATCGCCACTAAGTTCACCTTCATAATTAGTTTAAAAACTTTTGGTTAAAAAACAAAAATTAAATATTCCATCAAATTATTCTATTTTACTATTCCATGTACATGCTAAAATGAACTTTTTTTTTATACAACTTAAAATGGCAAACAAACTGACGGTCCACCTGATGGAAAGTGGTAACCGTCGCCTATAGACATGAGCAGTACCATGAACATAACAGAGTATACTGTTTCGTCCATGATACCCCCCATGCGTTACCGTTCCTGAGGACTCAGGTGTTATTCCTCTGTACCCAGTAAATTCACTGTCGTATTATTGTTTATTGTATAGATAACTGATGATATTTTATTATTGCCTTATTCCCTTTTTGCCACAACAGAATATCAGTGTTTTGCTCTTTTGAGGGCAAATCAATAGAGTTGTAGCCATTTTGTATTAATAGTGCACACGTACGAAAGGACAAATTATGTTATTTTTTTATGTATTTTTTCTTTTTGTACATTTATTTCTTTTATTTTGCTTTTTCTGTGTCTGTTGTGATATGTGTCCTGTAAGTAATGAAAATAAATTATATATCTGTATGTAGGTGCGTAAATCGCTAAAGCCGCTGAACCTGCTGTCGAGAACGAAGCACATGCTGTCGGGACGGGAGCGGGAACGAGAACGGGAGAAGGAGAAGGAAGCGCGGCGGCGGGCGTTAAGCGCGAGCGCGGGCGACGCGGCGGACGGTCAGCGGCCCGACCTCGCACTGCCCGCCGCCGCCAGCGAGCCCGACCTCAGGGATACGCAGGTCAGACTCTTTCTCTCTCTATCTCTCTCTCTCTCTCTCTCTCTCTCTCTCTCTCTCTCTTTCTCTCTCTCTCTCTCTTTCTCTTTACTGCTTTAAGTGTTATTTTGCGAAAGCGCATATCACTGGTTAGTGAATTAGAATTATTTTGTTTAACCATTAGTAGGGGGAAAGGGATTGTTAGTAATGGAGACTGAGAATCCCATTGCTAGCAATATACCCAACCAGGTCGACCTCCTCGCGGTTCCCCCTGGAAACTATCATGGTTAATTCGTGATGAATTCATCATCATAGGCTACCTGGCCTGTTTTCATTCTCATCTATCACCCTTCACTGGTGCTCCGCCAGCGTATCCCGTTAGCGCAGGCGGGGTTACTATACCAAACACAACTGCTTCACGGTTGAAACACGAATGGGACAGAGGTACCCAAGCAAACATATTTTTTTTATTACGAAATTCAAATACAATGTCTATGGAGCAGGTCTATGTTGAGCAGTGGATAGTTAAATGCTGATATAATGTTGATGATATTATCTATGGCAATTCCAAACAATGGGGGTCCAGGACGATATGATTTTCAACCCATCTCTCCATCTTGTTCGACTGAGGCGCAATACGCGCGTACGCACGGCGCCCGTCAGTGCGCCCGCATCTCTAATTTAGCTTCAATTAACTAATGCGAGCATTAATAATGACGTTGTAGAATGGTGCATGTACCAATTGATAGTTTTCAATATATATATTTCTATATATTGTTTATATATATATATATATATATATATATATATATATATATATATATATATATATATATATATATATATATATATATATATATATATGTTTTCAAAATACACTCAGATTGTGGAATGAGCTCCCTGCTGAGGTTTTCTCAAGAGACTACAGCATGGGGTTCTTTAAAAGGGGGGTAAAGAGATTTCTTCAGGGTCGGCAACGCACGCGTAATACCTCTGGTATTGCAGGTGTTCATAGGCTACGGTAACCACTTACCATCAGGTGGGCTATATGCTTGTTTGCCACCTCAGTGGTATAATATATATATAGGATGGTAGTACGATCCCCCACTAGACGGAGTGATGACCTGAAATGCATTGCAGGGAGTCAGTGGATGCAGGTGGCTCAGGACCGTTCTTTATAGCAGTCTATGAGGGAGGGAGGCCTATGTCCAGCAGTGGACGGATAATGGCTGAAGTGATGATGATGATGATATATTTTTAATATATGTGAGCTGAACTTGATATTTACACTAAATATGCCTAAAACTATTTTCTGTGTAACAGTTTCTTTTGTATAAGTATAATTATTTCAAATTAATTTGTCAGTACAAATTCTTCTGTAAATCAACTTTGTATATTTATTGATACACAGCCATTAGAACTAGACTGTAGATCTACTTCGAATGACGTACGACTGTATAGAAAAGCACTACGTTTTCTGAGAAATAGATAACGTGAGTTGATACTTTGATACATGGGTCACGGCCAGTATGTTGATATAACTAAATTTAACTAATTCTTAAAATAATCCTTATTCTGTGTGTATTAGAATTTGTATTATCATGTAATAATCGTATTGTTATCTCCAATATGTAGTGGGAATTATTTGTTTTAGTAATAACAATTAGAAACACACACACACACACACACACACACACACACACGCACACGCACACATACACGCACACGCACACATACACACGCGCATACGCACACTCGCATACAGAGAGAGAGACAGAATTTTTATATAATTCTTTTTTATGTCAGAAAATAAATATATATAAAAAAATAATAAAAAGAAATTAACCCTTTGCTATAATGTCTTTACATTAAAATAAAATATAACTGGATCAAAAAGCCTCCTTCTTTTTTTTTAAATGGTTAATGATTTATCATTTTCAATCAAGTCAGCTGACAGATTATTATTCTATGTTGCATAAAAAAAAAAAATAATGAAATAATATAATCATAATCAATTCATGCACCAATTCAGAATAGGAGTCCTACAATAGTCCAATCAATTGGTCACTGCATGTTTGGAGTCCCCGGTCCCGGTTAGTCTCTTGCCGCGGTTCTACAAGCCACGCGTCTTATATATTATAGTTGTGGTACTAGTCTAGTATTTATGTTATCTGTGGTTCTGTGATACAGTGATTTATTAACCGGTATCCACAGTTACGACTAAATAAGTGTGTGTTGTGTAACGTTCTTGTAACAGATTCGCTAGTGTTTCTTCTTTCCACAATAGCTATCGGTCGCCATTTTTACGACTTCTGCCAGCGTCATGTATAATAAGCTCGTAAATCGAATATTATTATTTTTCTACAAGAAATATTCATTATAAAATATTCAAATAGCGAACAATTACGTATTGATTTATTGCATATTTATGTATGCTCAAATTACAACTCGGGGGGGGGGGGGGGGGGGAAGGGATTATTAGTAATGGAAGCTAAAGGTCCTATTGCTAGCAATATACTCAACCAGGTCGACCTCCCCGTAGTCTCCCTGATAAACATAGTGCTGAATTCCAAGTGTATTCATCGCAATGGGCTAACTGACCTGCTTTTTTTTATTCTCATCTATCATGCCTCACTGATGCCCGGCATGGTATACCGTTAGCGCAGGCGGAGCTACTATTCCATTATTATCCATTAAAAAAAACTACAGTTCTTCAATTTAAACTAAAAAAAAAAACCATCGCACGTGTTCATCAGTATAATTTTAGGTATACATACACTAGCGGGAAAAAATTAAGGGATCAAAAAAAAATTTACACATTTTTCGAGATTTTTCAAATAGTAAATGTATCTTTGATAAAAGTGCGAGTGAATCTGGGTAATTAACTATTCACGTATACATACATAGTATGTCACCTGGCTTCGTACTTGGCCGCGATTTTATAAGTGATACTTTATTGATGTTGAGCAAGTCCCAATAATAAATATTTGTAAGACGTGAGTGTACAAGGCTACCATGATAAATACAATAAACATAATACACGTAGACGCATATAATTTGAGTAAATATATTTTTGTAAGTGAAAAACATATCAAGAAATTTCTGTCCACCCGCTTTAAGCATGTGTTTAAACCTCTTAATGTGGTTGATTCAGAAAAAGTAAACTCCGTCTTGTCTTTTACATATCCTTTTAATTAATGTCGACTTTGATAGATACCTGCTGCTGATTTTCACCAACGTACAACCCGTTATAAACTAAAGTTTCATCCCAACCATCTGGACGAGTGGCGGTCTGCCACTGCGCGTTTTTCAAGGCACTTTCTTCCACGCACAACCACTCTTTGGAATCAACTTCCAACAGCAGTATTTCCGAACCGATATGACATGATAACCTTAAAAAAAGAGCATATTCTTTTTTAAAAGACCGGCAGCACACCTGCAATGCCACTAGTGTTGTGGGTGATCATGGGCGGCGGTAGTCACTTACCATCAGGTGAGCCGAAGCTATAATTGGCGTTTTTAACACCATGGGTGTTTCCTAAACAGTGATAATATCATATAGAATTTTGTAATGACATATTTTTAAAGAAATTATCTTATATGTCATCATATCACCGTTAACTGTCCACTGCTGAACATAGGCCTCTCTTGGGGAGTTTTGCCAGTAGTTGCCACGCTTGACAGGCTGGTTGGTAACCGTAATTAGACTTCAGTGATGTTTTAAGAGGAACACTGCTGTCCATCCCTCGACCATTAAGTGACATATATTAAATGTTATTTTAAGACAGGGATGGAAGTGTGAAAGATGATATGACTAGCGGATCTACCATGAAATGAAATTCCAAAATTTCGGACTCAATTTCGTGTTTTTGTTTATACCAAAATCGGACCAATAAATGTAGTTTAACATTTTCTTCATCATATTACATCCTATCATAAAAGTCCAAAGGAACAATATTTTAACATTTTTAATATTTCCAAACGGCATGTATTGTGTAATTTTAACATCAAATTTGTGTTTCGTTTGGCTCCGAAATTTCGGAAAACACTTCATGGTAGGCCCTCAGAACGGGACGAGTTCTGGAAATGACTGTGAATAGAGAAGAATGGAAAGGAAAAACATATTATTAATTACGTCGATTCCAAATAATAATTGTAATAAGAATTGAAAGATGATGATAATGTAATTTTACTCATTTGCTCCACTTATTTTTTCATACAACACCGTTATCTTATCTTTCTTACCAGAGGGAGACTTTGTACAAAAGTCATTTGCTTGGGTACCTCTGTCCCATTCGTGTTTCAACCGTGAAGCAATTGTGTTTGCCCAACTGTGTTTCAGTTTCAAAGATGGGACATGGCAGTTAATTTACAGCGTGCAGAGGAATAACACCTGAGTCCTTAGAGATAGCAATGCATGACGGGTATTATGGGCGAAACAGTATACTCTGTTATGTCCATGGTACTGCATATGTCTATAGGCGACGGTTACCATTTTCCATCAGGGGGCCGCCAGCTTGTTTGCCATTCGAAGTTGTATAAAAATTAAAATAAGACCTAAAATTAGGAACGATAATTTTTTTTTTTATATTTTTTTGTTAATAAAAATAAACTTGTCTCTGCCCTGTTGCCTCATACTTTACATGTTTTTCACAAAGATTGTAACAAACAATACGAAGTTGTGACCCGTTTTTATTTAGCGAGCTGTTAACATATTAGCACCGGTGTGCGGACGTGATTGGCGCTGGTCGTCGTCCACACCCCAACAATGGGCACGTGGGGCACGGTCGTGACCGTCGAGTTAGGGTCTCGGATAAACACCATAATAATATTATTTATAGCGTGCCACGAAACGTTGAAATATTCAGGGTATTATGTACCTACTGAGCGACTTCAACATTTATTGAACAAGTAACTGTTTAACAACTATTTTGTTTATACCACTGAGGTGGCAAACAAGCATACGGCCCACCTGATGGTAAGTGGTTACCATAGCCTATGAATATCTGCAATACCAGAGGTATTACGCGTGCGTTATCGACCCTGAAAAAACCTCTTTACCCCCCTTTTGAAGAACCCCATGCTGTAGTCTCTTGGGAAAACCACTAACTGACTATGGCTTCATCATATCAGCCTTTAATTGTCCACTGCTGAACATAAGCCTACTCCTTGGAGGGGGGGAGGGGGGCTAGGCTTATGTAGTTCCCACGCGTGAATTTACTGGGTACAGAGGAATAACACCTGAGTCCTCAGGAATGGCAACGCATGGGGGGTATCATGGGCGAAACAGTATACTCTGTTATATCCATGGTACTGCTCATGTCTATAGGCGACAGTTACCACTTTCCATCAGGTGGGCCGTCAGCTTGTTTGCCATTCTAAGTTGTATAAAAAAAATGTAGTTCCCACGCAGGCGGATTGGCAACCGCAGTTAGGCATTAGAGATGTTTTAAGAGGGACGCTGCTGCCCATCACTACTGCTGCATCCCTCCCCCACCCTTAGTCGGCTCTTACGACACCTACAAGATAGGAAGGGGTGCCCTATTCTATGCCGGGATCACACGGCCGTCTATGTGGCTTATCAGGATAAAAAATTCACTGAATTTTAAGTTAGACCTTTATGGACACAACCGCATCCAATTAGGTACAGTAGTTTTGGCATGATGGCGGAACATATTGCAGACAGACATACAATATACTTTTTAAATGTTTTGTCTGTATTCTTTCTTATTCTGGGGTCGTGCAAAAATTACTGCACCGATACTACAGTTTGTGTACAAGGGTAAGTAAATAAATAAATAATTTCAATTTTTTTCTCTATCTCTTAGAAATGTCTTTCCTTGCATTTTGAGGTGGGCATTAGTGAATTTGGGGTGGGCATGGCCCACCCGTCCCCACTTTAAACACGCCTTTGACTGTTAATATAGTTTATTATCGTGTCGGATCCATATTATTTTGTCACTATTATCATCACAATGTTTTCGATGAACAATATGCACTTATTGTTATTGTGAAAATACTATAAATAAAGTGATGTTTACTTGGGGATTTTAAAATAAATACAGCTAATTATAGCAAGACGTAAACGTAAACGTCAAGTCAATCTTCAAAGTGGAAATATTCTTATCGTTTTACAAAGAACAAACTAAACAAACTTCCAAAGTAATATAACGCATAAATAAACAAATAAGAGTATTTTGTTGACTCATGTTGTCGTCTGACCGTCTTTTTTTATTTTGTAATTTCAATTTTTTTTTTTAATGGGTGATAATGGAATGGTAACCCCACCCGCGTTATTGGTATACACCGACGGGGCACCAGTGAAGGATGATAGGTGAGAATGAAGCAGGTCAGTTAGCCCATCGTGACGAATTCATCAAGAATTGTTCACGATGGTTTCCAGGGGGAACCACGTGGAGGTCGACCTGATAGGGCATATTGCTAGCAATATCGAACTCCATTGCTAACAATCCCTTTCTCCCCATGTAATTTCTATTAACTGTGCTCACAATAAATGGAACGGCAATCCCGTCTGCGCCATCGATATATATTGGCGGGGCATCAGCAAGTGATGATTGGTGAGGATGAAAGCAGGCCATCGTAACGAATCCCTCAAGAATTAACAAAGATAGTTTTCAGGGGGAACCGCGTGGAAACAATAAGACTATTAATCCTTATTACTAACAATCTCTTCCTTCCCTATACGTTGCTACTGTGATGGTTTTTTTTCAATGGATGATAATGGAATAGTAAACCCGCCTGCGCTAACAGTATACGGTGGTTGACTGGTAGGCGTACAACCCGCCATAAACTAAAATTTCATCCCAACCAACTGGACGAGTGGCGGTACTCCACCGTGCGTTTTTCAAGGCACTTTCTTCCACGTACAACCACTTTTTGGAATCAACTTCCAGCAGCAGTATTTCCGAACCGATGTGACATCATAACCTTCAAGAAAAGGCATATTCCTTTTTAAAAGATGCAATAGGTGATCGTGGGCGGCGGTAATGATCAAGCCGCATGCTCGTTTGCTCCCTGTGTTGTAAAAAAAAGAGAATGCCATTAGGCATTAAGTCCGCCCTGTAGACATTTTAATAAATAAATACACTGGCTGGGCACACCAGTAAGGAATGATAGGTGAGGATGAAAGCAGGTCAGTATGGGCCATCATGACTCATTCCAACTCACGGACTCGCTAGCGATGTCGATTCCATCGACGAATTTGCTTACCAGTTGTCTAGAGGTCCTGGTCCCATTACTAATAACCCCCCATCCCACTGTGACGGTTACTACTTTCTATCAAGTAGGCCGTCAGCTCGTTTGCCATTCCAAGTTGCATAAAAAAGTCGATATCGCAACCAAATCCAGGGTATTATTATTAGCGCAGGCTTATGATAGCACGAGAGCAGTTGCACTAGGTGTTATCACTTATCATGTATGCGTGAGGTTTATCTAAATATAACTCGTGACTCATAAGGACATCTATTTATACGGCGAGGTACCCAGGCCCAGGCTCTATGCGGACCTTGGCGTGTGCTCCAGTTTTATGTTTATGTAGCGGGGAAATGAGAATTCTAGGCATTCTATGAACTAGTTAGTGTTCAAAATTGAACGAATGAATTTAAATTGTTAAATTTGAATTTATTTAAAAAGAGAATGTGTACTTGGCTGAATGTAAATAGTTTTTATGATGTAAAAGACTTCTTAAACAAAAAAAAAAAAAACAAAATGTTAAATCAATTTTGAATGCTATCACGTTGTTAGTTAAGCACGAATGTTCTTTGATTAATGTAACATCTTTGAATTTACCATATTTAAGCGAATAAAGATTATTATTATTATTATTGAAAATTAACCTTTTCACATAAATTGATAGATGTAGCTTTTTATAAAAAAGAAAATTGATAAATTATGTTAAAACAAAATATATATTATGACAAGTCAACAAACGACATTTTTACTTACAATTAAATATAATTAATAGATAATAATATATACAACAAGAACCAGTGTATTTTATAAATAGCTAGAGATATCACGAAATTAGATTATAGAGTGTCTCCATACAAATGCTTCGAGAAAAGCGAGTCAACTTTTTCATACAAATTTGCGTGATAAATAGTTATGAGTGATCCCTTTATAACTTCTATATTTATTTTATTTTACAATTTTTGTATCTTTTTAATGCGTAAACACTCATTTTATTTATTAAATAATACGCCAAGATACATTGTATGCGAAAGTATGTAGAACACTGATAAAAAGAACGAGTCAGCTGATTTGACAAATAGCTGACAAAAATTGCTTGACCAGCTTTTTAGACTCAATGCTCTATCTATATAATCCAAGACGAAATCATAGAAGTTTTTGACTTGAAAAAGTCTAATGACGCACATTATTTTCTGCAAATGAAAGCCACGTGAATAAACTCGTTGAATAAAATTTTTAATAAAAATATTACATAATAATGATTCGCGACACAGTTTTATACTTCTGCGGATATCATCGTTTTTCAATAATATTGCAACCAATGTTTTTGTTGCAAATAAAGAATTATTATTATTACATTATATTATTAAATCGTAGTGAGTGGCAAAAGCTCCACCGACAAGAGCGCAGCTCTTAAATTGAATAGATAAATAATAATAA